>NC_140663.1:63972819-64437819 GCF_054131305.1 Coturnix japonica | reverse complement strand
TGAGATCTGAACTTCAGAAAGTTCAAAGGTCAGGTCCAGATCACTTATGCTGCCCAGCACCCTCACCTGCAAGGTAGGGCTGAAAGCCTTGAGAAAAGAAACATTCTAGCTGTATTAATGTTTGTAAAATTGCAAACTGTCTCCTCTTCCTTCATGTTTCAGCTGGTGTTTTGATACAGGTCTCTGTTCCAAGGAGGAAAAAACATGTTCTTTCATCTATGCTAAAAATGTTTTGTAACCAAAGGTATAGTGGACCAAATCTCAACTCATAAAAACCTACCCACGCTGCTGCTGCTCTGAACTTGAGCAAGGGTTCTAACAGAAACCGCTGTTGCATTAATAGAAATGTATATATATATATATGGACTCATGCACAAACACACACACACAAAGAAACAAGAAAAAGAAAAAAAGCCCTGTAGTTATTAAATTAAAAGCTAGCATAGTTAAGACTAAGATTTGTGGCACTTCCAGGTGCAAACTGGGCTAGAAATACTGCACAGATTTACTAGTTACTTTCTTAAACTTGGAAAAGCACACTGGAAATAATTAAAACTAAAAATAAACAAGCACCAAGGGGTCCAGTTCCTAAAAAAGCAAGTAGGATTTTCCTGATTTCTCTTGATTTGTGGTTGCTCAGCTACTCCAGGAAAACATTTTACATAAATACCTAGATAAATGTTTCCTGTGCTTACTTGCAGTTCACCAAAAGAAATAATTAATATATATTTCTTGCATTTAAATCATGCCTGCCCTACTTCTAGAACTATAAGGGGAATAAAACTTGTTTTTACAAAGCAAACCCCCTTATTAATGTTGCCAAAAAAAAAAAAAAAAAAAAAAAAAAAAAAAGCTCATAGAAACTAAGCATCAGAATTATAAAAAAGAAAATACAGAAAATACAGAAGGGCAAACGAGTTCCAGCCAAAATATCAAAACATGAGATAAGAATGTAGAGGAAATGATAATTAATGTTCTGAACTGGTAATACTTGCTTCAGTGGAGAGAGATTCCTGGATGCTGAGGCAATGGTGAAATGAGCCACAGGATCTTGTAGGTCCTTTCCAACCTTGTGATTCTATGATTCTATGTGGAATGCTCCCAAGATGGTGGTGTGGAAGGAATTTGTATCCCTTCAGCTGGTGATGACACGGGGATAGCAAGTTCCTCTTATGATCACTACTATGATCACTGAGTGGGATCTGAGAAACCTAATGAGAAATGAGCCTTTGTTTCCAACTCCTGAATAGGACCACATGGGCAATTGAAATCCAAGTTCTTGATGTCAGATGTTTTCAGTCTTTTCTTGGAGAAAAAGGAGAGGCTGGAGATGCTCATAGTATAACATACTTGAAGCCCATCCATGGGAAAAAGTAGATGAGTTGTTTGAAATACACATGAAATAATTTTTTCTCACCTCTAACTTTGGTCTGTGTTAGAGCTTATGTTTCATGTGACTGTGAAAGTGAGGAGGAATGTAAATGCTGAGCAAGTGCTGCATTGATGAGGAGCATGGTGAACAGCATGTTAGGAGATGCACTTTGCCATGATGTGGAAGGAGCACGCAGCTGGCTGGATGAGAATTTATGCTAAGTGTGCAAGGGTTGTGCATTAGATGCAAGGAAACCTGAAGGCAGACATATAATTCCAGAATCACTATGGTTGGAAAAGACCTCTAAGGTTGTTCAGTCCAACTGCCTGCCCACTACGACCATGCCCACTAGACCATGTCTCTCAGTGTTACATCTTCACATTTCTTTAATACTTCCAGGGACAGTGACTCCACCATCTCCCTCAGCAGCCTCTTCCAATGCATTATCGCTTTTTCTGAGAATAATGTTTTACTAACATCCAATCAGACTATCCCCTGGTGCAATTTGAGTCCACTGCTTATCATCCTATCTGTGTTTCAAGACAGTAAGAGGAGATGTTACTTCTGCTTTCTGATGGCTTGCAAGACTCTCTTGTTCACTTTGTGGCTAACACTGGCCAAAGACAATATGGCCAAGTATGAGGATATGTCAAACATATTCCAGAGAGTATCCAGACAAGGCCTACATCTACCATAAGGCAGGTGCGAATCACAGAATCATAGAATCATTAAGGTTGGAAAATACCTCTACAGTCATCTAGTCCAACTGTCCACATAAGATCATTATTGTTTACTAAAGCAAGTTGCTAAGTACTACATTTGCCCTTTCCTTAAACACCTCCAGGGACAGTGACCTCACCATTTCCCTGGGTGTGAGTGAAGGTGAAGAGCGTAATACCCCCAAAAGAATATGCGCATCCCTATTTATTCTGTTTGAAAAAGGGAGCAGTCTCTCCCTGTAGATACTGTAGATTTTACTCAGTGAGGATTACGTCTGTGAGGATATGATGCTATAGTGCAAGGCTGCCTCAACCCCAGCAAAGGGACAGAGCCTCCCTGGGAACAATATCAGCCTTGGAAAGACACCCTCCACTTTTCTTGTCATGTCAGCACAACTAACCATGTTAATATTGTGTTTCAGCTTCTCCCCAGCTCCCTAGATGTGTAACATAGGGCTGGGAAGACAGAAAGGAGATGCAGAATGGTGCTCGTAGGGAGATGGAGCTGAGCTTTCCAGCAAGGGTCCAGGGAACAGAACACAGTGGGTCCTCTATTTGCATAGATTTACACAAATTTGCATACCTGTGTACAAAGAGAGCAGCTGGGAAAGAGGAGCAGAAAGACTCCAGAGTTTCATCCTTTTCTATAAAAGAAAAAAAAAATAAAATAAAATACCCACCAACCTCAATCTGCTTTCCCTCAAGCACTTCATTATTTAACCAGCTCCTTCAGTCTCCACTTTGCTTTGTGCTCTGTTTGCTGAGGCAGTTTTTCTGGCCAGCTCCTCCCACTGCAGCTCCTGTTGGCTAACCTGAAGCACAGAAGCCTGGAAGATGGTCTGTGGGCATGTTCCCTGTTGGCTGTGTTCCTTGCTCCTGCAATTAAATTCAAAACTTAACATCCCTCTCTCTCAAAAGCTTTGTGACTTAGTGAAATTGGAACTTCTTTTATTTTAGGACAGTTGTTCAAGTACTTAGGGATGCCAGCTTCAGAGCAGGAGAATGTGTGAAATCTTCAAAGAAATCCCTGGAAAAAAATAAGAGAAAAAAACACAAACCTTTCTGTAAATATGATGTTAAATACTAGTTTTTCTTGACACTGTCAGGAACAGATTAACTTAATTACTGAACCCCTCCTCCTTTATAGCAGCTTGAGGCATTGTTTTTGGCATAGTTATAAATGACTGAAAACAAGAACTTATAACTAAGAATGTTAAGTAGTTGCAACTTTAGTTTTCATTATCAGCTCCATCAATACCTCACAGTACTTTTTGACATAAAATGTAGACTGAAGCCATGAAAAGAGCGAAGTAACAAGGGTTTGTATTTATCACTTTGATATCATTCTTATTTGAGCAATACTTAACTAGAAGAACATAAGGCAGAGATTGTTGCTGACTGCAGCTTGCAATTTAGAACTGCTGCCTCACAAAAAAAAAAAAAAAAGACCTGTTAAGTGTGCCCACATCCTTATGTAACAATGGTATTCATAATCAATGGGTGAAATTCTATTGTCCCAAATATTCTTGGCTGAAAGAATCACAGAATCACAGGACCTCTAGAGATCATTGAGTTCAACCCACCTGCCAAAGCAGGTTCCCTACACCACGTTGCACAGGTAGGCGTCCAGGTGGGTTTTGAATATCTCCAGAGAAGGACACTCCACCACCTCCCTGGGCAGCCTGTTCCAGTGCTCCCTCACCCTCACTGTAAAGAAGTTCTTCCGCACATTCGTGCAGAAAGAAAAAAGAAGAGTTTTGCAAATAATCTGGTTAGACTCTCTGTTTAATAGAGGGGTGAGGATCACATGAATGGATGGTAGCTACAAAGTGGTAGTCAAGTCTGTTCCTCTTCAAGAGCCAGATGCTGGAGGCAAATTATTCTCATTTTCTTTCTCTTTTTTTCTTTCTTTCTTTCTTTCTTTCTTTCTTTCTTTCTTTCTTTCTTTCTTTCTTTCTTTCTTTCTTTCTTTCTTTCTTTCTTTCTTTCTTTCTTTCTTTCTTTCTTTCTTTCTTTCTTTCTTTCTTTCTTTCTTTCTTTCTTTCTTTCTTTCTTTCTTTCTTTCTTTCTTTCTTATTTTCTTTCTTTCTTTCTTTCTTATTTTCTTTTTTCTTTTTTTAAATTTATTTATTTATTTATTTATTTATTTTACTGTATATTGATAGTTTTCACTGCTATGGAGAAAATCCTGAAAATATGACCTCAGCAAACTCTAGAGTCTCAATTCTGTAGCTTTTCTGTAAGGGGCTTACTAGATTTAGCTGACTGTTGTGTCTGACTCGTGGTTTTTAAAAAGCAGAAATACCTCACACGATTGCATTAGGATTGAGCATGTAGGTTTTCATTATAAGAAAGAAGTGGAGAAATTGATATGTACAGCTTTAGCTAACATGGAACCTGATGCTGCAACTTGCAATGTAATGTTCTCAATGTAATGTAAAATTAGATATCAAGATCATCTAAATCATAGATCTGACAAGTTGAGTTGCTGCTTAGGTACAAATCACAAACACATCTACACCCAGTTTTGTCTGTTGAGATGAATATTTTCTACCTGCACTGGTGAGATAGTGTTCCTTGCATCAATCTTACTGTTCTGTCATTTTGAAGGTATAATGTGTATCTAATCCTCATCATCCATTCTACTTATTCTCCTTTTGGCTTTTCTCCTGCATTCTCCTGAATTCTAGACACCAGTTCTTCCATCACAACCTTGCTGCAGTAACAGGGCTTTCTGGCAGAAGCTATGCCAGTACAGGTGACAGTATTACTATCAGCAGTTCTGACAACATGGAATCTCACTGAAGTATGGAAAGCATACCCAGCTATGGATGCTGGGTGGTGCCTTAAACAGTGTGCTTCTCAAGAGAACAAAAAGTGTTTGCATTATTTGCAGCATCTGGGATTTGAACAGTTATACAATACACATTTATGATTAGCAAACAAAAGCGATGTTCAGAAATGGCAAGGGACTCAGCACATGATCTGCTGAAAGCATGAGGTTAATTCCACTTGGCTTCTCTAGTCCAGTACTTGGGTATCAAACTTAATTGTCAAAATTTCATTAGTCTTTTCTTAGTTTCAGATGGGATGGAATCTATTTATTTATTTATTTTTATTCAATGTCTGGTATGATGCAATGTTTTGGATCTAGGAGAAAAACAATGTTGATAACAAACCATATGTCTATAACTGATGCTAAGCAGTGTTGCACAGAGCCAAGGAAGGGCTAAAGGAGCTGTGAGGGAACAGAATTAGGACAGCTGACTTAAACTGGCCAAAGGGATATTTCATATCATGTGACATGCAGAGGGAGTTTTGAAAAGGGTGGGAGTTCATCGTGCTCTTTTCCACTACTTGCAAATCTAGCTGGTCATCGGTCAGGGAGAGGATGAACAATTTCTTATACATCATTTGTTATATACATTCATATATATATATATATATATTCATTATATTATCCTTTTCTTTTTCTCTATCTTAGTAACAAGTTTTATCTCAACTCATGAGTTCTGTTTTTTTATTTTCCTGATTCTCTCTCCCATCCCAGTGAGAAGAGTGAACAAAAGACTGTGTGGTCTTGAACCACCTGCTGGCTTAAACCACATCAAATCTTTGGAGGGATAGCCTAGGATAAATACATAAATACTTCCAAAACCATGTAAGTCTTCCCATTGCCTATGAGGGGAGACAGGTTATACTTAAATAGCTGCAGCTAGTTGAGAAGAAATTCTGCCCAAGGGGCCATTGTCGCAGATGTGTGAGAGGTAAACTTTCTGCAGAATCAGTTGAGAGCGGATGGTTTCTTCTATGCATAACTGAGGTTACTTCAGCTAGGTTACGATTCTAAATTAGCGAAAAAGCAGTCTACTCCCTTACCTGTATATCTTTACCTCTACAGAATGTCTACATTCCTAATTAGGTGACAAAGTCTAATAAATAAATAAATAAATATAAATAAATACTTAGGAACAATACAATTTATAACAGGATGCACATTCTTGTAGCTCCTGAAGACATGACAACTACAGACAAAGTTTGTTGTTACTTGATTTATGACCTTGTATTGATAATAGCTTTCAGATCACTTTCCAGCAAATAGTGTTATGTATTCTGTCTTAAACATATTTGTAATCTTAAAGTACGTGCCTGGCGATGATTGCACATGCTTTTACATTAGTGACTATCAGCAGGCCAACACGTTTGTTTCTTTGACAGTTTCTATAGAAAATTAAATAATGTATTTATGCCTTGAACTCTTTCAAGTACCCACCTGCGTGAAGTGCAAAGAGCAAAATTAGGGCAAAATCTGAGTTTCCCTATCAGCTCCTCTCAGGCTGCTGCAGGGCAAAGGGCCTTTTCTGCATTAATTATGTCCAATATGCTGGAAGCTTTGGGTAGAGCCCTAGCCAATACAGTTTGGCAAGGGTCTGACACAGCCAGCCAAGCCTTTCTCCCCACTGACCTGACTACTAGGGTTGACAGCTGCCAGGTCCCGTTGTCCTCAAATGAAATCTTTTCAAAGCTTCCTTTTCAAACAATTGCCACCGACTGTCACAGAGCAAGCCACACTTTCAGGTCAGCAGTTTTGTGTATATCACATGGACGTGCCAACCCACTCTTTTAAACTTTGTGCCCAATGATAGAATGCTTTGAGTGAAGTCATTCAATAATTTATGTTTGAGTCTCTGCAGGACTTAACACCCTCCTTTTGTCCCAGCCAAGTTGACTCTTCAGACTTAGACTGACATAAGCAGCTGATCCATACATATATGATTGGCAGGTCGCTATGTAACTCAGCTCACACAGCATATGGCCTGATAGTTTAAGAAGGTACAGAGTTAACTCTGTCGTTGCCATATAGATGTGCTGAACTGAGGGAAGAAAACATGTCATCATTGCAACCATGTTTCAGGAAGTCTTTCTTTAGGTAAAGGGGCATGTCCTTCTTTTAGGTGAGCAGAATATTGTGTGTATCATTGAGCACCTCCTGTGTGACTAGGATAGCAACTTTTCGTGATAGTTTATTCCCCTTTGTTACAGGTTGTTGAGAAAATATCTGCATCAGTAACCCTGAACCCTGGCATGAGTAGTGCACTTTCTCTGTTGGTTCTTCTCTTTTTCATGCTATCAACATTAGATTCTGTTTTTCTCATCTTCCAAATTCTAGCCTCCACTTATTAATTAGAGGTCAATTTTATATTTCCATCGTTTAAGTTATTCGCTAACACTTGCTTAAATTATCTGGCCAAAACTGAAAATTTAGTAAAGAACTTGCCCTGAATTACAGCATGAGGATGAAAGTCAAAAACAAACCTTCACCTTGACAGGAATTACACATGCTATAAGGCAATGAAAATGTTGGGTCTTAACAGCTGGATTCTGCCCTCAAAGTTGAAGTTGATGAAAGGTCATAAAAGTGCAAACTGATGTGATAATATGAATTATAAATGGTGAGGTGGCTGAATTTTAGATCATACGAACTAAGGGGATAAAAGTCATCATCACCTGTGAGTTGAGAGTTGCTGTCCTGTATACATAAGAAAGATATGTAGTGGCATGGCTCTTGATACAAGGAATTCAGACTCATTTTGATATTTATTTAACTGCTTGAAAAGATGTTTGCAAGGGACCTTGCTTAGGAATTGAAGATTTGGTTGATTCTGTGAACAGGAAACATTTTAGACACATAACTGCATAGCAGCCTGTTTTAAAATATACTGTTATCCTAATTGATGGTGAGCCTTTTTGTCATTAGAACTGGTTCGTTGCTTGTTAAGCCAAAATTTCAGTAGCTGTGGTGGTAAGGAATTAATGTTGCCTGCTTTTTGTGTCTTCCAGTCTGATGCAAACCCTTGTGTCCTTGTCTCTCTTCTATTGGGTAAAAGGGTAAAATGGCATACCAAGGCTATTTGTATGGTGATTTTATAGATCTTGAAATGAACAGAGCCACTGTAGGAGAACAGAAATAAACTGAACTATAGAGAGGATTTTATTTGCATAACCCACATAACCATAGGTATTGTTTCAGGAATCTCAATAGCTCTGAAATTGTATCATTTGGGAAATGAACTGAAGGAAGAGGGGAAAAAAATACTAACTAAATGTTGACTCTGCAGAAGTAAGAGCTACACTTCTGGGTTTGTGTGATGACACATTTTTTTCCACTGAAGATCATACGTAGCTTGGAGTAATTTTATGGAAAAAGAGAAGTTGAAGAGAGGGTTTTGTGGGGAAACTGCAGACAGAGGATAGTTGAAGGTTCCCTAGCTAACAATACCTTCCCAGAGACTGGAGATAGGTTTGAGTACAGTTCTCATCATCAGAATGGAACAGTGCAAGTATGTGATGTTCTGTTCATTCCTTGTTGTAGTGGCTGGAGAAAGGAAAGCAACATCACAAGGTTCACTTTGGACAAGTTGCTATATGTCTGCTAACATTCTTGTGTTTATAAGTGGAAGTACGGATCTGAATACATGCTGTTCCTCTCTGGATGATGGTGTGTTCCTTTTACACTAAATAATGGCTCTCTGTTTTTATCCACAATGGATAGTTTTCAGGAAAGATGTATTGCATGTTTATGATATTCAAGGAGCATTTTGGTGATCCTTGGGATTTCCTGGGGCATCCTCAGGGGGTTTTGTGCAGATGGTACTTTGTTTTAAAGAGAATTCCTGCTTTTTGACACGATTAGTGTAGTTTTTGACTTTTTGCTGGCGGATTATACTTCAGATGCAAATGGGTATAATTTAGATTATACATGTTTAAAAATACTACAGAACTGATGGATTTGTGTTTAAAGTGCTTTCTGTTTTAATATAAGCACTAGCAAGTATGCTCAACTTTTGAGAGCATTATTTCTAATGGAATCAATTTTAGGGAAAGGAATTGCACTACTGATATCCTGTGGTGATCTACTGAATGATAGAAAGGACAAACATTAGTAGAATAGCTTAAATCTGGTCCTGTTTTAGAGAACTGTGGCAAATAGTAGAAAGAAGTAGGAAGGAGAGAGGATGAAAGATAAAAAAGAGTCAAAACAATAGAAAGAAAAGCAAGGGAAGTGAGATAATTTATCTTTGTAGCAAGAGCCTTGTGTCAGTCGTTCACAAGAAATGCTGCCTTTGCTGAAGAACAACAAGGAATCAGGACACTGAAGCAGACGTGAGAGAAGAATCTTCACAACAGAGACAAAATATGAAGCTCACACACAAAAAAAAAGAAAAAAAAAAGTGAAAAAAAAAATAAAAAGGTTGCATATCCAGCTAGTTTCTACCCTCTCCTAACACCTACTCTAATATTTCCCTGGTTTCTATACTGCTCATACCCACACCTGGGAAGCAAAGACTTCTGCTTTTATTTATAATGTGTAAGAAGCACGGCACCACTGTAGCATGTTTATGAGAGCGTATTGTTTTGCCTCATTGAGGGATACTTCTCCCTGGGGAGAGGAGTTCATTTATCTTCATGTTAGCTCCAGAGGGAAATTGTGTTGAGCAGAGAACAGTTAGTTGTAGTAAGCTATGTATGTATGTGCCATGTTTTGATGTAGTTCACTGACAGCTAGTAACCGAATCTAATCTGTCAAACTCATTCCACCTAAGACCTGAAGTATAACTCAAAACCTGATCTATAAGGTAAAAGCATCACAAAGCTAGTTGGCTCCCAATCTTCTTTTTGTCAGTAACACCTTTTCTTTTCCTAGATTTGCTTATTTCTTCAGAAATTCTGCTTTCTTTCAGTCACTGATATTTTGGTGTTTTGAGTTTATTTAGAGAGGGGGGAAATAAATGTCAATAGTACTACTCCAGCTGCTTACATATGTTTCTGCAGTTACTGCATTAAGGTACATAATGTAGCTGAATCCTTACCCTTACCTGCGACAGAGATATTCCTAATTGGGTATTTCTTATATGTAGTTTCCACTTTAATTATGCGTTTCAGATTAATTAGAAAATAGGAGTCAAAAATTTTATAAACTGCCTGAGAAATTCATAAGAACATGAGCCTTGATTGTAGGTGTAGTTTATGCAATAATTATTAGCTGACAAGATTCCTAACTTCTTGCCTACTTCTGTTTCCAGTGATGGACAGGGAAAAATGGGAGAGCTAAGTTTGTCCAGATCTCATATTATTTCTCCAAGTTTACGTAAGATATCTCTCATCCTCTTCAAGCAGATCCTGTTTCTCAGGTCTGTATTCAGTTTGACTTTTAACTGTTTCAAGTTGGCAATTGAAAAACACTTTCTTCTTTTAATTTGAAAGCTGTTAAAAATATAAGAAGAACTTTAAAAAGAGACACAGCATTTCCTTGATGCTGAAACTCTTCGTGTCCAAAACCTTGTTATCTTCTTTATTGCTCCTTATGGTATTATAACATACACAGAGATGTGTGGTAGGAAAGGGTGAGAGCAGCTGACAAGGATCATTCTTTACAGTTTAGATCAGAAAAAGCCAACAGAACAGGTTGCTGTGTATTTAGAAACTCAGGAGAGCATACAACACACATATACAAGTGAAGAATGAAAACAGAGACCCTAATCCCTAATGTCTCTCAAGGCAGGGACAGATGTTACCATTACCCTAGTAATTTCATCATAGATGGAGTATCCTGTAGGCTACCCTTGCATATATTCAGTGGAAAACTTAATTTGCATCTTGACCCTAACACTCCAACAGTTAAAATGTGAAGAGGATGAGCAATTTGCTATGAGCTGTCCTGAAACCTGCTTCTATTCTTTGGTAGCATGTTACCTGCTGCCAGCTGTGCCTTAAGGTAGTGTGTGGCATTCATACTGCTCATCTGAGTCTGAGAACAATATCATCTACTTAGAGGAGTTGTGAAGAAGATGATGGGATCTGGAGAAATTGATCCATAGATGTGGCAAGCAGTCAGTTCTCCATAACTTTTTTTCTGAGGCCAAGAATCCCAGGGACACCAAAATGGGCATCAGTGCAGAGGAGATTAGTTTACCTGGTCATGTAGGTTTGCTCATATATGAGAGAGCATCCTTTTTTCTCTCTCTCTCTTCTTCATGTCCTCACATATGATTCTTGATGAATAAACATTGTTCTACATTTGGACAGGCCAGTTAGTATAGAGCACAGCACAGCCTCATAGTAAATCTGCTTGTATAGACAAGCCTCTAGGTAAATAAATCAACCTCTTGTGACTTTCTGAACTCATGGTTTTCACAATGCATTGCAATGACATTTGAGGCATTATTCATGGGTGTGTAGGATTGCATTCACTATACTCAGACTTCTGAAGTGATCATTTAAATGCACTGGCTTGTTTCTGTGTATTTTGAGCTCTGTTTTGACACCGATTCTTTCTGTTTCCTTAGGCAATAACATAGATAGATTTTCCTGTAATTTACTTAGGGCCCAGAAAGCTGATGCTGGCTGTATGATAGCAAACAGGATGTTTACTGTCACTGCATGTCTACTTTATACTGGAAATATGAAATTCTTGAAACACTGAAAGATATTTAAGCTCTCATTGCTCTCTGTGACCACAAAGAAGAAGTGGTCAACACTCCCCAGAGCTTCACAGCTGAGAGCAGAGACATTTTCGAGCACA
The DNA here is from genome assembly GCF_054131305.1 of Coturnix japonica. Lineage (NCBI taxonomy): Eukaryota > Metazoa > Chordata > Aves > Galliformes > Phasianidae > Coturnix > Coturnix japonica. The sequence goes on along the minus strand of NC_140663.1, from coordinate 64,426,145 downwards.
GCTAAGCAATGGTTCTTCTGTTGATTCTGGCATATTCTAGGACGCTGGGAAGCTAATTTGCTACCTCAACTGAAGCACTGAATGGTTGAGAGACAATGGTTTTGAATGGGAGGCTCAGTAGTAAAAAAAAAACTTTGATCTTTTTCTACAAGAGACCAGAGTCTTTGGAGTTGTTTTATGCCTCTTTCCCTCAGCTTAAAAAGTCATTATGAGCCACTTACCTTGTTTATGCTGCTGAGTTACCTCTAGAAAATATGAAAATAATTATTGTACAAGCCTTGTCATTTTGTTCCTTTCCTCATTTGATAGGACACTCTGCAAACCTCATCCCCGACCTCATTCCTTCAAATGGTTTAGTTGTCAACTAGATGCAAGTACACTGTTTGACTCCTCCTTAAAATTTTATCTTCCACTATTAGCTCAACATCAGAGCAGTCTTGTGTGGTGCTTTAAGTTCATGATCTTCCTCAGATGTTTAAAGGGATGTTGTTATCATGCCTTGTTCTTGTTAAAAAAAATAAAATGGTACTGATCAGTGGAGGGATTTTGGCAATTATAGCGGGGAACCTGGTTGCCAAGTTCAGGATGAAATTGTGGGTGGAAAATTCCACTCAGACAGATGCTATCTATCTGATGTCTATAATAGTTTTCTTTCACATAGGCTTCTTAACAGTATATGATCATAGTGATTGCTTTGGTTGTTTCTTTTTGTTTGTTTTACTTTCAAAGTGTATTACCATGCACTAAAAATTATATTGAAAAACTTGTAGAAAGTTATACTACCATCTTAATGATATGCATTATTACATGTTGATAAAATTTTAAATGGAAGGTTGACAATAAATAGAATTTTTGCATTCTTGTAAACAAAGGATATAAGGTCCTCTGTTTCTGTTCAATACTTAGTTCCAAAAGTAGATCTCTCTTTAAATACAGTTACTTTTTCTTCCAGATTATATGATTTAACCAGCCAGCCCTAACAACAATAGTACATCTTGTACTGCTAAATTCAATAACACTGTACAAGTCAAAAAAAGTTGTTATTATTAATAGTTAAGTTCTAAATTTATTTTATAATAGTTAAGTTCTAAATTCATTTTTCTCTTATTCTCATAACTAAGCCTGAATACAAATAGTATGTTATTTTGTATTACACTTTCTTTTTTTCTTTTTTTTTTTTTTCTGTTTTCAGTTAATAAGGAACATACATTCTCAAAAAGATGCAAGAAACCCTATTTTCCCCACCTTCCCATATGCAAAAATAGCATATCTGTACTCAAACCAATAAAGAATGCTCTGCAGATAAATTTATAGTGTACCAATGGAATGGAAGGATTCCATTAATGCTTTAGTGATATCATCAAGGAAGAAAAAGGCAAAATGGGTCCACGGCTTTTACTCTGCTGGGTCTGTAATGAAGCAGTATAGTAGCAGCTGCTGTCTTTTTCTATTGTTCTGTTTTTCTTTTTTTCTTTTTCCCTCTTTTCCTGTAGGCATCATTTAATGCATTATAGAAGGTTTAAAAAAAAAAAAAAAAAAAAAAAAAAAAAAAAAAAAGAAAAGAAAAAAAGAAGAAAGGAAAAAAAAAAAAAAGAAAAAAAGAAAAAAATCCTGACATTTTCTTCTTTCTTTTTGTGTCTCTTTATTTTCTTTTAAAGAACAGTCAGCTTCCTTTTGTTACTTCTATGAAGTACTTTTCCCAACTAACCCCAAGACGGAGCCTGAAATGCAATATGGAAATTAGTAATATGACAGAGAAATATGAGTTTTATACCGCAGAAAAAGTGGCTGTACCAATATATCAGAGACATTATTGAATGTTATCGGTCATAACATAATTTATTATTTTACCAGGATGCTGTGAAAAGTTGCTCAGCCAGTTCAAATCTTTCCTGCTATACTAATGCTGTCTGGGAATTAAACTCATAGCATTTTGCTAAATGTAAGCACAGTCATTATTTGTACATTATCCTCTTGGATTCCTCCCTCCCCACCCCAGCCCATCATCTTAACATAAAGTAATTTGATTTACTATCTTTATTTTGGAATTTGTGTGGGAAGGCTTTCACAGCGGAGAGATGGCTGAAAGATATAGGAGAGGTCTGAGAATTTGGAAACTGTCTGCTCTGCACTTTGTATATGCTTCCTGCCAAGCTCACGTGTAACTCTCATTAATGCTAATGGCATTTAATACATGCTGCAATAAGAAAATACCCTCATCTATTTTACACTGAATCGAATGGTAGCAAAAGTGCTGATCTGTCAGCTTTTGTTGTCCACAGAACAGGCAGTGTCAGAATGAGTTTTCTCTGCTAACCTATGCATCTTCTGGATGGGCTGCTGAAGGACACTACAGCCACCAGCACCTCTGCCACTCTTGCCTGTACAGGTAGCACATCTGTGCAATACTAACTGAGATTCCCTGTGCTTCACTCATGGCATACAACAGTTTGGAGACTGTAAGCCTGGGCTGAGTTTGAATGAGTGCAGAAGGATTAGCAGTGCAAGTAACTTTTCATATTACAAACATGGGCCATCCATACGGTACTGTCTATAAATTCCTCATACAAATATATTTGTAAAAGGGAAACTTTTCCAGGATTTCCTGGCTTGGAGATAAAAGATTAAATTGACTTTTTAGGTAAGATTTTGCTTAAATCAGTTCTTTATAACTGGTGTTTTTTCCAATCATTGTCATCAGAGATAGTTGATGAGCAATGAGTTCAATTGCACATGCCATGTATGGTCTTTAGTTTTCAACATAATGACAATGATAATTTTGTAAGATGCCTTCTGATATGTGTACCTGTTTGTACACTGGACAGAAAAGACCATTCTATTGAAACTTGAATTTCCTCCAGATATATGTTAAATAAAGTTGTTCTGGAAAAAACAGGGGGACTTTTTTTTCTTTAAGATGAAGGCAATATTGTTTTCTTTTGACTCTGAGATAAAAGGAGTTAATCACAACTATATTTTATTTAACCCATTAAAATACACACTTCAGTAAAAGTCTGGGTTTTCTTCACAGGGAAAGTTCTGAATTGATTAGCAGTTTTACAGAAAACTGTTATCTGTTTATATTCACTATTATACTGACTTAGTTGGCCTTGACTGATGAAGTTATTTACATTGAGTAGAAAAAAGAGCTTCACCTACACTTCCAAAAATAACTGTTTCACACCTAACTGTTAGGCATGGTTACACTACAGAGTTTTGTTCTTCTGCCTTTCAGCAGGACTCTGGATTGAATCTCTCCCTACCTGGCTGGCCTTATACATCTTTCTGCTGCATCTCTAGTGCTATCTGTATAGAATACACGTCACCGCATGCTGTTCAACTGGCTGTCTTCCAAATGGTAGCAGTGTTGGTAATTGCTTTATAGAAACTTGCTATTCCGTTTATACTGAAGAGTTTCAAAATAGAGAATTATTAGTTTTCTCTTTTGGGTTAGGAGGAAAGGCATTTTTGCGGAGGATGCCATGTCCTCCTGAGATAGGAGGAGTTTGACCATGCACAGTACCATCAAGCTTGCTGAAAGTCTACATCTTATTACCGATAAAGCATACTCTCTTTTGTCAGAGGTGTTAAAATATTCTGAGCTTTGAGTCCTAGTAGCAAGTGATCTCTTACTAGATGTATCTCCAGAGACATGTACTTTGCTCTGTCTTCTGCAATGAAAGCTGCTAGAAGATCCTTGGATTTTCATAACCTAGAAAAGTGGCTATCCTTCAAATTGGGCAGAGTAAGATTGGAGCAATTTTCTTTCTTCTTCTCAAATTTCCCCTTCTTTTATTCCTTTTCTGTCCATTTGGACAACATCAGTCACCAGTGTCTCTATGAAAGGAGGTGTAAGAACTGTGAATGTTCTCTTTTTATTCTTTGTATTACCTCAGTGTTTAATATGTCACCTCTATCTTTCGGAACTTCTTAGAAATTCCCCTTTGTTTCAATTTTCTAGACTTGAAATGTTTACCGCAACAGCCATCAGACGATGTGATCCCCATTTAATATGGTCTTCATTGCTTTCAGCATTGGATCACAGCTTTTCAAGTTGCTTCGCAAACTGCCTCTCACATCCTATAATTCGCACCTTACACTGCTTAGCATTACTGTGGGACTTTTGGCTATCCTGTTTTTTTTTTAATCTTTTCTTTTTTCTTCTTTCTTTCCCCCCTCCCCCCCACCCCCCCAGCAACAGTGCCTTTTCATCTTATTTGAATCCTCCCAACACTGGATTGTACATGATTTTATTTATTTACTTTTTACGTTTTTCAGCCTCAAACTGGTGCCTATCTAAGGCAAATCTCTGACTACCTTAGTATCATTCTAACAGATGTACACTCTCTTCACCTTCAAATGCTTAGTGTAAAGTGGGACTTCTGAAACAAAATTCTTGAGTTTTTATATTGTCTGAGCTGTCATCTCAAAAATGGACTAAAATGGACACACAAATATATATATATATATTAAAAATATATAATATTAAAAATGGAATCACCTGAAAGTGAGCACCATCATTGAGGTCTCTGAAGATACCTTGTTAAGCATAAACCAGATACTAAGTACATGATGGTCTAGTCAGTCTCTATATTGTTTTGTATAGTACAGTTGATATTTTGATGACAGACAAAAGATATTGCAAGTGTAAAGCAAAAATACAAAGCTAAGATGTGTTTGAAAATTGGATGCAAGTCAATCTTTTGTTTTCTTCCATAATGTTGATGAGATCCTTGTGTCTGTACTTCAAGATATGAAATCAACCTGCAGATAAATTGCCGGGACTGGGACCTCCTTCCAAGAGTGTGTCTGTTTGTTTTTTTTTAAAAGGTTGTGTTACATCATAGTTGCAGTGGATGCTTTAAATACTGCAGATGATTACCCATTGAGTACTTTTTCTAATATACATGATTCAAAACCTACCAAAATTTCATCTGTCAAAGTTTATGGTTTTCTCTGACACATTCAGGTCGGTCACCGTTGCAAAACCTTTTGGTTATGTGCCTTCCCATAAAAATAAATGAATAAATAAATAAATAAAATTAAAAACCAACCAAACAAACAAAAACCTGATCTGCTTACAGGATGAACAGAGCTCAGATTTCTGGAGAGTGAGAGTTGTTTTCCAGGCTTTTTTAACTCGGCTAAACAGTTCGCTTCTATTCTGCAATTTATTTAATTAATGTTCATCTCATTAGTAGGGATCTATCTTAGCCATCTACCATTATACTGTAAATTGCTTTAATGAATTCTGTGATTCTCTCAAAATTTCCAATCAGATGAGAGGCCCTGCTAATGCAATAAGTCAAGAAAGTGCAGCTTTGGAGATTCATTAAATTTTATTTCTTATGAGTTGTCTCCAGAAAAACTCTGAAAGAAGCACAAAAGTAAAAAGGGGTCATTTTTAGAAACGCTTGTTATAGCTGACCAGAAAGTACAAAGTTTTATTTGGCTTTGAACTTTGCTAGCATAATAGTGGTTGTTTTATTTGTGTATATGTTTTAATCATTATGGCTTTTTAATTTTTATTTTTGTAGAAATCGTGGTCTACTACAAATTGTTATGTTCAAATTCTCCTTTAGAGTAACTTGTCAAGGTCTCAACTTCACTAGCTTGACTCAAAGGAAATAAGAGCAAAGTGTATTCAGAGTAAAATCCTTGCAAAACTCTTCCTAACTTCAGTGGAAATGTAAGCCTACCTGAACTGTATACTGGCAGATATAGGAAAATGTGTCAAAACAAGAATGCAGTATTGATATTTGTAGTTATTTTTCCTGCTATTTTTCTTCTTCCCTTCCTAGCTATACTTTCTCCTGTTGAGCTAGCTGATCAGAAATTTTTGTGAAAAAGAATTAGAGCACTTATTTTTGTCAAGCTGTTTGGTGAAAATAAAAAGCACAGCACAGAAAATCATTCCCACAATCACTTTTTCTTCATTCTCTCTCTATTTTTTCAAAAGAAAAATAAAAAGAAAAAAAAAAGCTTGAATTGAAGCTGTTTTTGTTGTGAGTGTGCTTTTTTTTTTTTTTTTTTTTTTTTTTTCTCCTTCCATATTTATTTTCCTTCATATTCCTTGCAGAAATGTAAGCTCATGTCCTTAAGCTGCCTCAGAGAGGTGGTTAGGGCTGATGATGCACTGTTTGAATAACAACTGTGACAAATATTTCGCCATCTGATCACAAGCCTCTACTTTACTAGGCACAGCATCCAGCTGGTTGAGACTGAATCTTAGAGGTAACTTCTACTGTGTACTGAGTTAACTGAGTATATGACCAGTTTTCTGTGCCTAGAAAATAAAAGAAAACAAAACAACACAAAAAGCCTTATTTTTTATTATATAGCTTATGGGAAGTTTCAAGTTCCCTCTCCCAAACTCTTCTCAGTTAATGCAGTGCATGTCGTTTAACCTTCAGACAAGTTTAACATCCTCCTGTTTACAGGTTTAAGTGTATTTAAGCTATTGTTGAGATCCTTTTCAATGTGGAAATGTCCTATTTTCAATTTTTGAGTTTTATTGGTCCTTGTGCTGCTGGTTGTAAAAATAAAATGGTGTGTTGCCCCTTCCTTGAGAAAAAGGGACTAATGTAGAAAAGCTCTTGACAATCACAACAATTACAGCATAGTTCCACTTAGAAATGTAGTATTTGGGCTAATTAACACTGAATTTTTACACTGCTAGCAAAATGGGCAGTTAAGCATTTCCTCTTATCCATCTTCCCCCTCTTTGTTTTGATGTCCTCCTCAAACCTTTGATGCACAGTTGCTCCCTGGAAGGTGGCTGTGTAAAATTAACATTATCCAGCTCAAAATGTTTATCTTCTATGTGCTGAGAGACGCACAGCTCCTACACTGTACAAAACAAAGCCTTCAGTGCTTTTCTGCTCTTGTCAGTACCATAGAGTTAATATGGGAGCAGAATTAAATGAGCATGTGCCCTTGACTGGCTTTAAAGAAAATTTTGCATTTCTGAGCTGCACCTCATTGAGAAAAGAAAAAAAAAAAAAAATTTGAGTCGAAATATAGTTAGTTTACCAGATAAAGAGACAATTACATAAGCCAAATTCTTCACAAGCATAGTGCTGTTTTCCTGCTGGAGTCAAGGTTAGCATGGATTACATACACTTCTTTAGACATCACATTTCTTGTGTAGGATAAAAATGAGGGAGGAAGTAAAGTCAATTAAACTTTTTTCCTTTCCTCTCTCTCTCTCCCTTGTAACTATCCCTTTCTTTAAGCTTTTTGATACTCTCCATTCATAGGGTAGTGGAATGATGTTCCAATAATTTCCCTTCAGCAGCAGGAGACACACTGCTGTATATTATGCCCTTTAGCTAAAAGAAAAATTGATTCTGTCATGTATACATTTATATCTCATCTTTTCTATTTTTTTTCCCCCAGTGAAATTTTTAACTCTTCTTACAGGACTGAGGTAGGAAATAATAAACTACTGACATACATGACACATTCTACCATCTTGGGAAGACTGCTCATACTGAAGAACAGGAAATACAAAAGCAAGGATTCCTAAATTTCTGAATTGTTGGATCTCAGGGTAGGTAGGAGCAGGAGAACATTTTGGTTAATTCACTGAGCTAATCAGGCCATCTGCCTTCTATTCCTGGACTGCCCTGTATGGTGCTGGACATCTCAATTATGTCTCTGTCTTCATATTCCAATCTGAAAAGCTATGATAGTGGTTAATTTGTTACACCAAAATAAATAAAAATTAAAAAAGTGATAATGCTTAGTGTATACACAGCTTGTAAGACTGTGCATCCTTGGAGTTCTGTAGAAAAACAAATTGTATTACAGTGTTCTAATGCCCTCATATTGTCCATAGATCTCTGGTAAAGTTTTTCCTTAAAGAAGTGTCATTTAAGCCAAAGCAATCATTTTTCTTGGGATGCTGGGCATTGATCAACTTCTTCTTAAAAAAAAAAAAACAACAGAGAAAAAGTGGAGGAATGGAGGGAGATTAAATAGAATATTCAGACTGAAAACTTTATTGAATAGCATCAGTTTAGAAATTTATCATAAAGAATTTAAAAGAAAATATTTCTCGCAAATAAATCTGTCATACCTATTTGGTGTGGAGTTATTTGTCTCAGCTTTAGAATGAGACCAAATTAAATATGTGTTTTGAGGAAATAAAAGAGATGCTATCTGATTAAATACCTTACTTTAAAACCTTTTTTTTTATTTCAGATCTGTTTTTCTTTTACTGTCTTTGTCAGCATGACAAGTCTATAGATCTGCAGCTATCATGATTCTTTTCCTGAGAGTATTTGCTCTTCCTGAGTCCCTCACCTGAAAAGTGTTGTTAAATGGTCTTATTATCAGATCTATAATTTGGATTTTCCTGTTATGTATACTTTCTTCTGGCTTATATCAGCAAAAAAGCAAGATAACTGATATTTGAAGGCATTGGGCTCACTGAATAAGTTCCCTCTGATTTAAATAATATTTCCAAACATTCTGTGTTTAATTCCATAGTCATTATCTTTACTGAAAACTGAGACATATGTTTGGGGTTTCTTTGCACATATTTGTATTGCATTTAACATAAAGAACATTTGAAATCATTTTCTGCTGTTAGAGAAAGGAACTACTGGAGTCTTAGAAAAGAAATCTGGAAATTATGAAGCTAACATGAACAAAATAATGAAATCTACTGTATAACTGCATGTACTGTATAATTGAAGGGATGGTAATCCGAAACTAACTAAGAAAACTTTAAGTAACCTACATTTCCTGGATTCACTGATAATTTGAAATTTGAATGTCCCATGCTCAATTCCTGCTGGCTGCCTAGCCATTTCCTAAGATTCCATATTGTCTCCCCTCATTCTGAAGAGGAGACATCTTAAACAATGGAAGTTATGCTTCCAGGAAGGTGTAGTATGATCAGAGAGACTGGGTTGGATATTGTCCAATGTCAAACAGACACCCCTCTTGCAAAATCATGTTTCACATATGAAAGGGAAAATAGAATGCCTCCTAAAACTCTACCAGCACATTTTCATCAATGTTTTTCAAAATTTTCACCCTTATTGGTGAGGCATGAAAGGACCAGCAGGTAGGGAAAGCACTTGGCACCTTTCTGTGTGTGAATGCATGGGAAGACACATTTTCCTGAACTGAAACTCCCTTTTGATGTAACAACAGAGGACATAGTGCTGCTGGGAGAGGAAGCTTACTTGATACAGAGGCAGATCCTTATACCAGAATGGGTTATATCAACTCAACTTGTATCAGGCCTATGCATGTTCCACTGACTGAGGGTTCTGAGGTGTATCATCTGTTTCTTTAACACCAGCAGTAGTAGCTCTTCATGTTATCTGTGAAGCAAAGTGCACCAGAAATTTTTAAGAACATATGTTTGATTAATTTATTTTATCTTAGGTTGTTAAACTTTAACAGCGTTTTAGAATTAATTCATTGTGGAACCCTGGGGTAAGAACCACATGTCACAGGTAACCAAATTAGAAGTCCATGGGTTATGAGATCACAACCCCCTAGAGAAATATTTAGTGGTATGTTTACTTAATATCTAACAGCATGTGAAGTTTATTTATTAATATGCCTGCAGGTTTCTCTCTAATCCCACTTCTCAAAGATGCTCACACGTAGATAGAAAAGCCGGGGGGGTGAATCGCCCTAGTACAATTTCCATCTAATAGAATAATATATCCATTGGAAAAAGAAATAAAATAGGGTACAGTACACACCTTTCTGACCTTGACCAAATCTCAAGTCCACTTCTACACAGAAGCCCATTGTGTGCTGTTTACAGAGAATAGAAAAGAGCACACACAGCAACTTCCTCTTTGGTTATGAATCTTTAAGTAAGAAGAATTATTTTTCAACATAGTCAGAAGAGCAATTGCTTTCAGCCAAGCAAGGAGAGAGAAATTCACCCCTCCTTCGTCACTCTGTGCTGTAGTAATTGAGCTTAGTGAAAAGAACGCTGTGGGAAGATTTCCATCCTTCCCTCCCTGTTAACACAGGTGGAGCTCCTGTTACAACTCAAATGCTCACTCTCTGCTGAGGGACAAGTTCATCCTGCCTGTCCCTGCTTCTGTTGGTCATGGGCCATGGCCCTGATGGCTATGCAGAAGTATTTCTGATTGAATTTACTTGGCTTTCCTGCCTGGGAGTTCAAGTGTAGTCTGGAGACAGCATTACTGACAGACAAGGCACCGCTCTGCAGTATAGGGGGTCACAGTTACGGGTGTTTATCACACAGTAATACTAATATTTACCTCCTTAATGAAGCATTTCATGGTTTGATGAAGAATTTTCATGAAAAAGCTATTTACTAGGTGTTTGCTTGCTGAAGTATTATGAAGAATCAGTTATTTGTATTTGATGAGTAACTTCCGCCTCCTTTGTCACTTGGAGCATCCTATTAAAGCTAGGTGAAATATTAAATCAAGGACCTGTCAAAAAATTGAATCAACAGTAACTGTCCCTCCTCTCTTGTTTAATCTATGCAGCAGATCAGTACCTTAAATGTTAATAGATAACTGCCTGGATTTCCTCTGACTCTGTAATTATCAAGCTCATAATAAACCTGAAAATTAAACGCAACTGAGGTACTCTTATATTCTTTTCTTAAATGTCAAAGCTTCTGAAAGTTTTAGAAAATGCTAAGCTCTTTCTGCCTTCTGCGTCAGGCACTATTACCAGAGTAGGTGTCGAGACAGTCTGGACACCTGCAATCTCGAGACAGATTCCATCAAGCTCCTATCTGTTAGAAGCTGCAGTGCTTGCATTTGGATTCGATATCTAACAATAATGTGGTATTTTATAAACATTAGTGGGCTTGATTTTGCACTGGTCAGCAGAGGTAAAAAATGGGTACTTTTGGAAAACAAATAAAAAAGGAATTGGAACTGTCTCAATAAATAGTGCAAATTGTAAATTTCCAAAATATGCAGTCTTTTGCTCAGGCAATAAGAAAATAAATCTGGCAATTACAATATCAAGGTATTGCACAAGCTGATTCTGCAGTTAGAGCTTAATATTTACTTGACAATACTTTTATGCTGTTATATATAAAATTATGACCTTTTAATAGAAAGAGTTACAATTTATCCTTTCTGTTGCATCAGTAGAGAACTACCCACTATTTCAGTGTATGGAATAAACAGAAGAATCTTCTGACTCTTCATATCAGTGATCTCCAGTATTACTGAAAAGAAGCGTTTACATGAGTAAGTGGAATAATGAATATAGGAGAAATATAGAAACTGGTAATTCTGTTATTTACTAGTTTTTTACCGTCTTTTGATATAACTTTCATTAAGTGATGTGCTTACTTCTTTTCCTTGAGACAGCAAAACAAGAAGGACGCTTATCTACAGAATATTATGAAATGTTGAAGTTTTGCAATGATTTCAAAGAACAGAGTAACTTTTGTCCCCGAAACACTATTTTAATGAACATACTATGATTCCTAAACACTTGCCTGAGTGTAACTTTTGGCAATGGAGATTAGTCCATACTGAGATTTAATACATTTCACATTACTCAGCTATGAGGCTTGGTTTCAAAAAGTATTGTTTTCCATTCAAGCACAAATATTACGCCACAAGAATATTTTTCTGAGGCTGATACTGGGAACCAGACTGATACAGCCATGTCTAGACATTTGAAGAGTTGACCTGGTTTTTGGAGGAGATGGGCACAAATATTATTTCAAAACTTGTGACTGTCAAGGGAATATTTAATTCCATAACTCAGTAAGAACAAATATATGTGAATCTGTGGTAGGATTTGACTGAGTATAACTGTACAGCATTGAATCACTGGCTATTATAATGTAAAAAGTGATAGGCTATATGCAGAAGGGAATTATAAGGATGAGGTAAGAGCATATGGGCAAGTCGTTTCAACACGAAAATTATATGTAATTGTCATGCATTTGTATTATCTTTGTAGTGGGCTTACACACTTCGTAGGTTTTTAAAAATTATTTATTTATTTAAATAAAATATCTCTTTGTAATTTATGATTTTCACGTTTTCAGCTTCCTTTACCAAAGCACAAAACAGTTGGTTTTATAGTTGACCAACATTTTATGGTCTAGTATGTGATTATTCCGTAAAGAGAAGTGAGTGTATCTGTATTCACCAAGCTGATCCCCTTCCCAAGAAAAAATGCATTTTTTCCCAGACACTTTACCAGCAATTTTTTTCAGAGGTGTCAATAAACACAGTTTGGGGTTGAGGGGATGGATTATGATGATGTTAAGTTAGACTGCTTCTCAGCAGATACACTGTAGACAGTAACAGTAAATCAGAATACTGTCTTTTAATTACTCGCGTGGAAGCATATTCAATCTGTTAGTTATTTTTAATTTGCACAGAATATGGAATGAAAAGCTACACTTCAGTCTGATAGCTGCATTGTTCAACTATCTAAATAGTTAAAAGGTAAACCTCTTATTCATAATGCTAAATCTCTAATGAAGGGGGAAAGTGCATAATCTTAAGTACAAATCGGAGTATCATAGTATCGTAGTCTCGTGCGGGTTGGAAGGGAGCTTAGAGATCATCGAGTCCAACCCCCCAGGATTTGAGCCTCCTGTGTAGCAGAGCGGCACTTCTACCACTTGCGCCACAGGGGGGATTCGAACCCAGGGCCTCCGGTGTTGCAATGCAGCATTCCTACCTCTTGCGCCACCGGGGCACAAAATGATAGCACAAACAACATATAAATTTCTTTTCAAGAGTGATATGAAATACCATATTATTTTTTGTTTATAGATACCTACACCATCTAGAATATGTCAAGTGTAATCTAGGGTAGTTAATTTTCTTTTAGAAAAATACCTTATAATCTCACAACAGTTTGAACTTGTATCTGCTGTCAGCTTTAAGATGAAAATATAAGTTGACTCAAAGAACTTTCAGTACAGTTTTGATCTGTAAAGAACAAGAATTAAGACATTTAAGATTGTCTGGAATAGCCATGGAAAATTTCAGCATTTCTGAAATACTACAATAATTCAATATTTTTGACTTGTCTAAACTGGAAATTCTAAAATAAGTATAGATCTGCGAATGCAACTAAGATTCTGATTTTTTTATTTTTTACCAAAGCAATTAGTTATCTCCTATATCAGTATAACTTTCTTATCTTTTTATTTTCCTTTTTTTCTTAGCACATTCCAAACCTCTTGCTTTAAAGAAGTTCAACACAGAAGGCTAGTGCAGTATATAGTGAGTGCAGTATATATAGCAATATACACGTTATAGCATATACCCACATATGACATATGAAATTCAGCAGTCTAATCTCACTTTTTAATCCAGGTGAAGTGAATCTCAGAAAATACATGTGAATCATGTACCAGTTTTACTAGGCACTCTGTTGCCTAAAAACATAGGTGGAGAGCATCAGAAAGCTCAGTATTCAGTATTTCTTACCAATCTGTGCAAATAGTTCATGTCTCTACAATGGTTCTGTGGCAAATGCTTTTCTCAATACTTGGATGAGTTAATTACTACCAGATGAACATCAGTTTCCTCCCCTCAAATGAATGTATAGTTTACCCTGAAGAGGTAGTTTTCAAGATAAAAAGACTAAACAGAACAATTCACAAGTGGTACAGCAAGTAAATTTACTTTCTTTTATTTTTTTCTTCTATGATTTGCAGCAACTCCTATGGACTACATCTACACAAGTGTACTACTTCAATGAAAGGTCTTTAAAACATCTAACTAACTTCACAGTGACTTCATGCTGACAGCAGGCATTGCCTATGGAAAAAGGCTTTCTGGATGAGATGTTAAGGTGAATTAATATTTCTAAGAGTGGCAGCAGTACATAGAATGATAAGAGAGATTACTCTCTGAAAAATAGAGGTAGAAATTTTCATAATTAGGCCAGAATGCACAAACTGTAATGATATTCTGTAACTACTAGCCTGGTGTAAGATTAATTTTTTTTAATACTCTATGAGGTTTGCAAGCAGCTGTGATATCTTTACTTGAACTGAGAAACAATGTTGAAAGAGATTTCTATGTATACTGAACAAAAAAAATATTTTCCCAACAAATTGTGGATAAAATTCATCAGTGTTCTCTACATAGCTTATAGATATGACAGCAGTACTGTTGTTTTAACCTGTCTCAGTCTAAAGCCTGCCCTGCCAAATGTGACATTAAATTCCCCAAAAAATTATATTTGATTAAAAATAAGTAAATTCCAAATAAGGGAGCTTTAACAATGAACTCTCTTGCATCTCTCATGTTTTCAATCTTGGTGTTACAAAGGAAACATACCATTCTACAATGGATATTAAAAAGTGCTTGGCAAATTGCTATGGTTGTTGAATTAGCTGGTGAATAAGAAAAATGTCAAGAAGATGCTTTGCTTTATGTAAAATTCTTTGTAAGTTTGTTTGCCAAGTGTAGTTAAGCTCTACTTATTACAAAGATATTATGCAACATTTAAATGAATATTTCTCACAGTGTAGTTTGTACAATTCAGAAGTGAGATAGTGGAACTACCTCCTACTGTTCTCAGTTGTGCTTGCACACATTCATTCTATACTTGCTTTATTCTTAAGGTTTTAGTGACTGCAGCACTCTGCTGTTAAATTTTTATATTCAAATGGAAACTGAGAGTCTGTTATATTCAAAAGAAGGTAAGGTGTTTAGAGGTAATTGTATACAACGTAGTTATTCAGTTTTTTAAGAGATGTGGCATAGGAAATGCCTATTAGTACTTTTTGTATGATTCTGGATAAGTTAACAGCTTCAGGCATTTTGTTCTGTTTTGTAGCATATACTAGCACTGCTTGGAAGCTTTCTGAAAATTTTTGTGTCTATCCATTTTCCAAATGTTTCTACTTGGGGAAATAAAGATGGGAGGATGAAGTGCCAAAAAAAAAATGTATAATGCTATTTTACATGCCAGAGGTCATGAAAAATTCCTGCATGTGGCTGTTATGTCCCCCAGCACAAACATGAGATCTGTACCATTCTAGAATAACAGTTTGTAGGCTACTTTAAGATAACTAAAATGGTGTTAAAACCATTTTTAATTCAGTTGAGTCAATCCTAAGTTTCCAGTTGTGTTTTTTGAAGTAGGCACCTTGAAGATCAATCCCTGAGCCTCAGAGATCTGAAGTGTGTTTGGGTGTCTTCAAAAAAAACCCCAAAACATGTTACTTAGTTTCTAAATGAAATTATAGATCATTGATTTTCATATGCTTATTCTGAGGTTTTTCAATACCTGCTATCATATGATTTTATAATTTCATCTGAAAGCAGCAGAGTTATATATATAAGATCCATCCATCTATGTTTTCTTTGGTTAGCATCAAGTCCTCAGGATGCAGGGAGGCTGTCCTTGTAAGAAAATCAGCACCCATTCCATGTCTTGATTATCCTCATGATATTCCAGTTGAAAGAGAAATTTATTCAGCCCACATATTTGAAATGTAGTTAAGGAAAGATAAGTAATATGGCTTGCCAAAGTCTGTATGTGTAATGGATTGTAACCAAGGTCCCCTGACATTGAGTTTGTGGCTTAACCACAAGACCATCATCTTCTATTAAAGAAATGTTAACCTCAGAGAAGTAAAGGAGTCTCGAAGCTTTATTATCTTTCAAAGCCTGGTTAATGAGCTGCAGTGTCTGATTTTCAGCAAAGAGGAAGGCACCACTGAGGGGCCTACAAAAGAACATGATACACGTATTAAGCACCACTTTCCCTTTGCTTATTATTAGTGGGTAGAAATGGTTAGATGAGGTGTTAATTTGTGGGAGAGTATTTCCTCAAGCATTATTCATATTCTTCCTTACATCCTGCATAAAGCTTGCTGACCACTGGGAAATCAATGTTATTATAACAGGTCTCAGAATTCTATGATATTTTTATAAAATCAACCTGCAAGAATATGGAAAATGGCCGTAAGGTTAGACAATATTCATCACAAATACTGACTCGTTTCTTATAGTCCTTGGGAATACCTACTTGTGGTCTTTGACATCTACTTGTGGTTTTGATAACTGATTTTCAGCCCCCTTAGTTTCAACAGTTTGAGCAGAACTGTTCTATGTTAGTAGAGAGAAATGCATGAAGATATATGAATGACTGAGTGTTGACAGAGTTTATTCACTATTAAAGAAATATATTTTAAGATTCTTCATCAAATACAGTGTTATTTAAAATGGCTTGCCCTCTAGTGTCAGGAAACTTGAAAGATGATCTCAGTTTTATCATTTTGCCTCTCAGGAAAGATTCTTTCCTATTTCAAATGGTGGAGCTGCTGCTTTGCAATCTGTGACTTGTCACGTCAAACCTTAGCAGAACCGATATGTCAAAGAAGGTGAGTCCTCAGATAATGGCTTGCAAGTACCATATCTCTGACAGATACTTTTCTAGGAGTAAACAATAAACCAGTCTGGTATTTTCATTTTCCAAAATACTTTTTGAACTAACTTTATGTGAAGAAAACAACAGAACATGAATGTGTTTTGTGTGTTTGATTTAAGTCTGGTTGATATCATGTTTAAATCTTCCACGAAGGAAAGACACCATGTTAAGAAAGGCTGTAAAAGAGATGGAGGACTTTGGGGACGTAAGTAAGTGCTCAGAAGACATGATGTAAAAACATGGGAATTTAATGATATTATGGTGTTTGAGTCAACAAACAAACAAAGTGATTCCTTGACTTCAGCTCTTTATTTTCCTCCTCTGTAAAAAACTCAAATCTAAAACTTTCAGAGTTGATGGGAGAAAGAATCAAACCAAAATGAAGAGATCTTCAATACTTTCTGGAACACAAAATGAAACAAAACAAATTTTCTCAGCTGATTCTGCTGCACAGAATAATTGAGAACTAAAACTAATTTTATCTCTCTCATTCTGCAGTATTGCAAAGCTGGTAGATTAGGACAAACCAGAATAAGCTTATTCATGTTCCTACAGGGCAAAGGTGAGTGGTGATGGTCTGAGGGCCACAGAGCCTACATGAAGAACACACAGAAAATATAGTTGAAGACCTAGGCTCATGAAAAAGGTATTGGTTTAATCACTGACTTCTATGAATTTCTCTTCATAGGCTACACATTTACTTACCATGGTTGCACTGGATGGGCCAAAGTTTCTGTTCAGAGTCTTCTTAGTAGAGGAAAAGGTGTTGCAGAAAGTGATAGAAGAACATCCAAATAAATGACAGTCCTATAGCAATGTAATTAATGAGCTGCTGCTTTCCATAGTCTTCAAACAAAATGAATGAGAGGACGTGCTCACACCTACCATTTGTTCTCCATAAACATTCTGCAAGAATTGACTAATGTTAAGAGGTGAAATTTTTTCCACATGGAGAAATTCAGTGACACACCTTTGCTCTGAATTTATTTTCATGTCAGATGCCATTTAGTCAGACTACCCCTCTGCTGATATCAGATGTAACAGAATAGTTCAACTTCTGTGGTACCACGAGCAACCACCTCTCATGTCATGGGCCAACATAATGAAATGGGAGGCACTACTTTTGGAGGAACCCTTGTATTTTGAAATTTTACAGTTATTGGAGAATGAGGGAAGACAAGCATAATAACGCATATGCATAACTGGAAAAAGCATATATATTCATTTAGAATCTAAAACATAATGTAAAAAACCAAAACCCTAAAAGTATAAACCTAAAGGATAATCAAGTCTTCTCATGAAATAAATTCTACAAAAAAGTGAAATTCAAAGCTATAATGTTGTGGATCTTTGATCAGTTTGTTTTCTCATGTTAAGACATTTTCATACAATGCACAATATATAAATGTTTCATAAAAAACTGCTGCTACAAATGCAAAATTCTCAAATAATTAATTACTAAATTTGAGCAATATTTTTCTCTAAGATTATTCATCTGAATATTGGAAAGACTGGTTTGAACTTCTGGCTTAAATTAAATAAATAAATAGATAATAAACTTTTTTTTTTTTTTTTTTTTTTTTCTTCCCCCCAGTAATTCTTGTTGTTGTTGTTGTTTTATTTTCAATTAATTTGCAATTTTTTTACATTAAACAGTGCTTCTTTGGTTGGGGGGAATGATAAAATTGAAAAGCTCTGCTCATAGGCTTATCATTGACTAGTCTGAGGCTTGTGAGGGGGAAAGAACAGTGGGAGGCCTGGTTCATTTGCGTCAAGAGTGTGTTAGAGGATATCCATGATGCCTGCTTGTTTGTCTAAGACATGAATGCTCTCCCCTGATGGAAATGTCTAGCCCAATAAATTCATCAGCTGAGTCTAAACCAAGTTTCCTCTGCCCATATTGCCCATTCCCACCACTCCTATAATAGTAAGGAGCACTGTTACCATGCAAGTTATTAAACGAAATGATTCATTTAAAACTCCGTATTTTCTCTGTGCCTATGTGAAATTAATCATCTTTGCTGTAAGTTGCTTGCTATTTAGTGTAGCGTCATCTTCCTTGTCAAGTCATTGTTTTAGAAACAAGTATTTCTAATTCTTTCTCTTTTATTTATGATCTTGACATATTTATTTTTTTTTAAATCCAGTCATGATTTCTTTCTTTTTTTATTTGACATTCAAAGAATTTGCTCTGGCTCTGTCTTTTTAGTGCTGGCTGATGTTTTATAACATATTGATTCCCAATATTTTAAACCGACCCACTGTTGATATGAGGATCACACTGGGAAGTAAGATGTTTACATCTCACTATGAATAGGAGATAAACGAAATAATAAAGGTTGTCAAAAGCTGAGAAATAAGCTACACTGAGTTCTTGTTTTCTCTCGAGGATGAATGACTGTACAGCTCAGAACTAGCAAACTTCTGACTTCAAGGCAAGTAGTTATGGAATCTGGTTCTCTGTTTTATTCTGTCATTATTTTTGGATAATGGGAAATAACAGTCTGTAGGATTATAATTTACCCATAGTGTTGCATGAAAATAATGACCTCTGCGGTGATTTTTCTCCTATAGTTTTCCAGGTAGTTCCTTAACAAATAATCTAAACCCTAATGAGCACGGAACTGAAGGAAACTTAACTTTCTTTCCTTTCTGCATTTGATCCTGATGCCTAATTAAAGACTTAGAATATGCAGTGATATTGACAGAGATTTTTACTGGTTTCACTTGTGACTTTCACCTACAATAAAATACATTTTTTTTTTTTTCCTCTTATATACTCTGCTTTTAAATTGCAACCTTTCCTTTTGGTAGTTGCAGCAGTAACATTAATCATTATGAATTCAACTGGTATTTAATTTTGATGTAATTTGAGTATATACTACTTTTGAATTAAAATACTTATTTTGTAGACAGTGAAAAATTATTTACTGATTGTAGCACAACTCTGTGTGTGTGTAGATATAGATATATTGTATACATTAACAGTGACATGTAATTTAAATCTTCACATTTTGCATTATTCAGTAGTTGGATGCCAGCTGCTTTTCTTTTGTACTTTGTGATTAATTTCATTGTCGGTAGATTTTATGTTTCTGAAGAGTCTTTCACAGAACTTACACAGGATTCAATGAAAAGAATATGAATACCCAGTTGTCAGTGGTGTTTTAGTCTGATCTACAGCAGTAAAGTTCAATGGTCAAAGTTATAGGATAATGAGGGAGGAAAAAAAATGAACTGTGGCATTATTTTCAAAGTATACTCGATTGACTTTTATCACATAACTAAAAAAGAATTAATGCCCCCCATCACCCCTTTTTAATTTCCACTGCAGCCGTTTGTCTAGTTAATGGAAACAAACACAAGGTAAGGGAATGCTTTGTCTGCATTTGCATATGTGCTTTTCCATATGATGGGAGAGGCATCTGCAACTTGGAGAAGCACAGAGCTGCTGTGTGCTTTGAAAGAGTTTAAATGTTTGAGTTTTCAAGTCTGCTTTCTATATTGCATTTTTGCTTGCTTGATCAGGACAGTTTGAACAATGGCATGCAGAAACAAAAAGCAAGAACATGGAAAAAATCACAGCTTTCCACCACTACCAGTAATTATGAGTTTTAGAGTTCTGCATTTCTGTTTGTTTTTAAAAGCAGTTCAATGAAATACAAAATGTTGGAGCACTCTAGTCAGGGAAGTTGTAGGTAAAAATTTATACTACATTTGTCAAAAGACGTAAATTCCCCTTTTTTTGTAAAGCATTAAGTCCCTCCCTTAATTAAGCCTTCTGGGGTTTAAATGTGTTGATCTCATTTTAAACTGAGCTCAGCACAATTAGGCACACAGAGAAGATAGCAGATAATCAGCACATACAAAAACATTTCAGACATAAATGCTTCATCCTGCCAGGCCCAAAATTACTATTTCAAGATTTTTCTTTTTCTTTTTTTTTGTCCTTCCCCCCAACCTCCCTCCCCCCCCCCCCCCCCCCTTGTTTTTTTTTTTTTTTTTTTTTTTTTAATCAGAAGCAGGGGGAGTGGAGAGGGAAAAAGAGACAGAAAGAAAAAAAATTGATTATTTTCAGCTCGTCATACATCTCATTTGTAGTGGGTCAGACCTTCCCCATTCACAATTACCACTAGTTAATCTTATCAGAGAAAAATTCAATTACATTTATCAAGGTTATTCCATACACTCAAGTTATTGCCTCGGAAAAATCGGGTTTCAGTGTTAAGAATGTTGGCATTGTGTATGTGCGTGGTTTGGGTTTTGTTTTTTTTTTAATATCTTTTAAAAATAAATAATTAAATCCTGCTTTTACACTGACGTTACTAATATATAGTTATAATAAAGTAATATTTGACAGCTTTGTAAAAGGGATCATTAATACATAGATTATGGAAGTTTAGGAGGGAGGCTCATAACTGTTAATAGACTTCAATTCTCAGCCTACACTGACATTTTAAAAAATCTAGTTTCAAATTTGATAACAGATTACCAGCTAGGCTGGGAGCCAGCCACCTGATTAAGGCAATTTAAATGCTTGCAAAGTGGTGAGATTAAAATCAAATAAGTGCCGATTTTTTCCCTGCTTCACTTATCTTTCCCTGGATTCGTTCCTTAACTACCAGGTGGCAGAGGACTCTGGGTAATTTTCCTCTGCGCCAATTACCCCAGGATGGTTTTTAGGGTGAAGCAGAATAATTACTGCACTATCAATCCAAAATGGGCTGCTTAATGTGTTTAAGAGAGATTTTGAGCCCTAGCAGGGAGGCTGCCTGAAGCGTGCAGTGCTTGTGGTGCCAAAGCCCACTTGGCCTACTCACGTAGTTAACTGTTCACGGAGAAGGCAGCACACACCCAAGGTGAAAGAAAACAAGGAAAACTCCTGGGAAGCAGTGGGAAAGTTAATGAGCTGCTTCCAACGCGTGGCAGGCTGCTGTTGCAGGTGGCTGACAAAGCCGGGCAGGTTAAGAAAATAATATTTATCATCCAGCTGCCAGGACCATCTTTATCAAAAGTCTTTCTAAAATCCATACGACACAGAGAATAATGTGTTTTAAAGCAACAACAAACAACAAAAAAACTGAGGGGTGGTGGTGGGGAATCAAAGGAAGGAAAAAGGCACGCATTGTAGTGGTATATACTTGATGGGTCATTTGCAAAGCTTTGTACAGGAGCTAATCTAACAGGAGAACATGTTGATTTTTAATTCTTTTCCCCCTAAGTGGGAGGGAGGGTGGGATTGCAATTACAGCGGAGGAGAGCCAGAGTGGGACTGTGCCAGGGGCTGTGGGTGGCTGGGGAGCAGCATCGGGCTGGGGAGCTCTGCAAGGAGGGGAGCCTGGCTGTGGCTGGCTGTGGCTCACTGCTACATCCATCGTTTGGTTCTAATTGACAGCGTGCTGTACAGTGAGGTGCTCTCCAGATGCTCCTCTGTTTACGCTCTTTGATGGGAGCCAGTTACCCTCCCCCTCATCCTGGGACTGCTGGTGAAAAATCTGGCAACAATCCCCTCCCCTATCCCCCCCCTCCCAACCTCTACAACCTTCCCCTTGCGGAACATGGGGAAAAAGTAACACTTGCCTAAGTCACAATACAAGTAATAATTCACTAATTATTGCTTCATTAAAGTATTTGAAGATCATTGGATGAAAGGCATTACAGAAAAGCTCAAGCGTGAGCTGAAGAAGCATTATGTTCCACTATTAAACTGGTGTGTGGTGGGGGAGGAAGTAACAGGGGGAGTGGGGCTTAAGCTCAGCTGCGAATCTGAGATGACACTACTAAATAGTATTCTGTAGCATCCTCAAATTAAGTATTATCTTCCATCTGGTGACTATGCACTGGATTTCTTTAATTATTATTATCTGAATATAAATTGTGAGTTTTAGCCAAGAATTCAGGAAGGTTGTCCTTAGAAACAGAGAGATAATTAAAAAAAATCATTATATTTGTGAAGGGGTTGCTGCTGGTGCTTGCCTTTCAGTGATTTGCTTACACAGTTTTCCATATGATCTCTAACTACTTGCTGTATGGAGCTTTTTTATTATTTAATGAAAAATTGATCTGTGATTTTGCTTAGCAGATGGTTTGGATAATGCAAGTTAAAACATTCAATTTTAAAGAGACAGTCTGTATTCCGAAAGTGTTTCAAGGTGCTGAGTGACCTCAAGTGGACTTCAAATATATCTGAAGATCACCAGACGTTTAATGGAGATGTTGATCTCTTTCAGGTGCCCAGGGTGTGAATGTGTGTGTGTGTCTGTGTGTGAGGCTTTGCAGCTTAAGAATGCTTTTTGCCGTCAAATTTCCCATGCAAAACTGATTCACCTGCACATCCATCCTCTACCACCTGCCTTCAGCAGAACTGTGCCTTCCTGTGAACAGAGCTGGGGAAAAAGAAGAGTGGATGGAAGGAAGGATGTGCAGCTCTGTGATTTAGATGCCAGTTCTTGTGCTGATCCTATTTTAAAAGACATGAATCTCACCTGCCACAGAAAACCTGTCCATGTCCATCTCACCAGATGTGACAGTTTATGCAGAAGTGTGCCTTGTAAGACACACGCAATCCATTTAAAGATTATCACATGAAACCATATTTACTTCAGAGGCCTGTAATAATTACACCTTCACTTGAAAAATCCCCAGGACTTTGGCTGCTGTGCCGCAGATTTATACTCAAACATTTTCATTTGATGCGCAAAGTGTGAAGTACTCTTTAGTGGCAAGACAATTATCTGATTCTACTAATAAATGAATGCACTAGTAGTCATTTTTAATTGAACAATTATAGGATATTGCACTGTCAGTTGATTATAGAAGTCATTTCATAAATGTCAAAAATCTCTTTAAACGAATTATGGAGCTCCAAAATAACTCCGGCAATCAGCCAGCAATAACACAATAATCTGTTTACCCTGTTGTCAAGCAAACTACCGCCATATTTTTTTTTTCCTTTAAGGGGGGACCGAATCTTAAGGGTTATACTTCTGCTCAGGCTGTGGCAACCACCTTGGCTTTGATTAATAGAGATTGGGAGTGTCGTCAAGTGCTCTGACATGTATTAAATAGCAAGAGAATTTAAAGTTGCTTCAGAAAGATGTCAATAGCAAATAGGACCGATCTCTTCTTTGAGAAAAGACGGTGGATGTCTGAAGGTGCTTTTAACTTGTTCCTGTCTGCAAACGCTTCACTGGTTGCTTCAATTCTTATTTGGCTTTGAATATAAATATGATTTTCTTTCAGTACCAGTCCAAAAAAACAGTTCAGGTAGATCTGTAAGGATGGGTTCCAATTGTACCAAAAGAACTGCTCAAGACAAAGAAAGCTGAATGGAGAGTATCAGAATAAAAGAGTTTGGATCTTTGTTGTGGAGGAGACTTAATCCATCTTTTGCATGCTGAGAGACAGAGAGGAATGTTGTAGAACTTTTCCTTTTTGATCAAAATAACACCATTGTGACTCATAGTTTTTCTAATAATAAAGGGCTTCAGAACAAAATGCTGGTGAAACGTGAACAAAGGCAGAATTGAATAAATAGGTTTGGAAAAGTGTTTGCTTCCTGAAGGTTTTAGATGTGTGGGTGGGGTGGAGAGTTGTTTTGCCTTCTTGTTTTAAGAGCTCAGCTTTGATATGAATGCATTTAATGGGATTCTACTACTTGATTTTTTTATTTTTTTTAATTTTTTTTCTGGAAATCAGGCAGAGCATTCTAAATCTGATCATATCAAAATGCATGATATTCTTGAAATAGTGGATTGTATTTTGGAGACTGACAGCGGTAGAATAGATGTAATAGATGATTCAAAAGAAAAAATAGTAGATGTAACTGATTATTCAAAGGAACCTTGAATCTTTTCTAATTGTCATAAAAATAGGAAAAATAGCTTTGGATCTTGGCATATTTGTGTTTTCAGGTGCAGAAAACTGAAATAATCTGAAATCAAACTCAGATTGATGATGACAGGAATAAGATATTATATTGTCATAGATGGTGGTAGAAAAAAATCTGTCGAGTCTGCATGACCTCGTAATGCATTGAGAGAGGCATCACCAAAGGAGCAGAAGAACAAGAGCCCTCTGTATTGTCTATGCCTCATAGAGTAATTCTCTGCCAGCTCTGCATGAGCTAGTACACAGGGTAGTTTTGGGAATGGAGCCAGAAGCATTATGCAGATTCAGAGTCATAATTACCCTATGCAAGCTAGGTACGCCTGTGGCTGTAGCTGTGCTTCCAGCTCTGGAGCAAGTAGCAGTGGTACAAGAATATATTTTTCATACTGACCTCCTATTCATATTACCTACACGAGGACTGTTTGCTGTAAGCAGATATAGAAAAGTTAATATAAGATCTATGGAAATATCTGTGTGTAGGTCTCGAATGTTGGAGTCTTTTGCTTGGTAAAAATGAATACTTTTGTTGAAGTGCTTAGTTTTATATTGGTAGTGATGCAATGATCTGTTACCCTGGGTCTTCTAAATTAGCCATATATGACCAGTTGTTTGACTACTCCACAGCTCTGTAGAGTAAGGTGTGCACAGGAAAGATTACAGCCCTTTTGGTTACATATTACCTGAGATTAATGCATCTACATTATAAAGAGTTATTCTGGTAGGACCAGAGGATAGAATGGTCCGAGACAGTCAGAGCTTCAGAAGCAAATAGGAGATATCAGCACCAATATTTACTCCACTTTTGGTTGCAAAGTTTTTTATTTACAGTTCAGGTAATACCAGATAATAAATTAAGCTGGATTTCTGCAAATCTGCTTGGCAATAAATGTGGCCCTAGAACTTGAGGATCTACTTCTTCCCTGATCTACACCTGTGAAACCATGCATATTTTTGTCAGGTCTGTGTTAAACGTGGATGCTTTGGTAGCTTACTTGCACGCATTTTGTTCTGAATTTAACTGACTAAACAAAGTACAAGGCAGTCAAAAAACAGCCTCTGACATTTTTAATTAGCATTGAATTTAATTCGTGATCAATTATTTTGCTTTAAAGGCAGCTTTATTTGTTAAAAGTGCTAGGTATGCTATTCAAGTCTCTTTTGGGGATCCATCCCTGGTATCTGTCTTGGCTAGTAGGATTACGCCCTTATGGCTAGTATGTGGCTGAGACCTTACCATATGCTGCTGGTAGACAGCAGCAAAGCTTTTCCCTGTGATAAGCATACTAAAAGCAATCTGTTGGTTTCTTTTTTTTTTTTTTTTTTTTTTTTTTTAGTAATCATAATATATATACAATACATAAGCACGTGGTTAATTGGCATTCATATTACTAAACTAACTTGTAAATAATACGATTCTCTGAGGAATCACATCAGTTGCACTGTGGGTAAGTTTAGATTTCAAAGGTGCTGCAGTGCCTCATTCTGTGTTGACGGAATTGAACAGCATTAACCTTTTCACTTACACTAACAAAGACAAGTTAAGACAAGATGTGCCATGACTACTGCACATCTATGTTTTGTTTTTGCCCAGGGCCCTTTACAATTACACAGCACTTCAGAGCTAATATTGGTTGGATGCTTACCTTCCTCCCTGCCCCCTCCCCCTTCAATATTTCCACAAAATGACAGCCTCATTGTTTGACAAACAATAAGCAGTTACGTAATAAATATATTTTTTCTTTTAAAAAGTAGCTTAAAAATATACTCTAGGCACTTATAAAGATATCTAGCAATGAGAAAAACACATAGACACTACAGTACAGTTCAGTAAGCATTCTCCTTTCATTCTAAATTCTACAGTGCATGTAAAATATATTGATAGTATTGGAATATCATGCTGTGCATGTATCCCAGAAAATAAAGCAGATGAAATATTATCTTCAGAAAATAATAGGCAAATAAATACCTTTCTTGCGTTTTTCTCATTCTGCTGTTTTAACATGTAGGTTGTTTACATGTATGCAACTTATTTGTTTGAATATTATAAGTGTTGCTCAATGTTGTCCTCAACTGTGCTGCTGCAGAACCCTTAGATTCTACAAATCCTGTTAAGAGTCTTGCGCCTAGTTTACCGTAGCTCCATCTAAGAAATCAAAGGTTTTGAAATAAAAATGTCATGCTGGAAAGAATGCATATATACAAGATGTGATGGTTGAAGGATTGATATTTTCATGGCATTCTTTTACACCAAATATATGTTTTTGCTGCTACAGAATTCACTTTAATGTAAAAACTTCCAAAGTGCTGACTGAAGAATAGACTTGTCCCTCCCTGTCTGTGGTAGGGAAACAAAATGTGGAAAACAGAGGAGAGGCACAGGGAGAATTAAGTGACTTCCTTGAATTCACATAGCAGTTGCAGAGTTGCCAAGTCAGGGACGGAAAACATATTCCTTGACTTCTTTCAACTGCTCACTATAGTTTACAGGGTGGGAATATTCACATAGCTTGTTCAGACCTGACTTGTTTGTCACATATGAGATAGGCAACTGGTTTTAGTTTACCTTTCATAAGATTCTCTCTCTTACAAATTCTCTATAAGTAGAGCAGCACTTACAATAAGTGTCCTTTTTACTTAACTTTAGAAATCTACTTTATAGACATCTGTCTTGGAGGTACATGAACAGTCTCCTGTTTTGACCTGTGACAAGGAGCATTTGTTCAGATCAGAGCACTACAAACGTATCCCATCCCTCATTTCAACATCTTTGGGAGACTAAGCTTAGAACAGCTAATATGACCTTGATATTTTATTAATTAGTACAATAACATAAGATTATTCTTTAGATAATTATCAGAGCACATTACAAAATGAGAGCAGTGCATATACTAGGGTTGACTATATGCTTTTCGTATATGCTAGTGTAACTGCAAACGTGTGGAAAGGCCCAACATACAGTTTATACAACATGCACCTAGATCCCAGTGTAATGAGTGAAATTTATCCACATGGTTTTTCATTTTTTTGCACTGATATTAAAACACTGAATCTGGCCTTTTTTTTGTGTACCAAGTCACTTCCAATATGTGTAGTTTATAACTGAAGTGATGTGGCAAACTTGTTTTACTCAATTTTGCCTTAGTTTTGTCTCAGATAGAGTTAATCTTCTTGCTAGAGACTGGTGTGGTGGTGAATTTTGGATTTAGGATAAGAACAATGTTGATAACATCCTGATGTTTTAGATGTTGCAGGGCAGTGTTTACCCTAAGTCAAGGATTTTCCAGCTTCTTGTACTGCCCAGCTAAGAGGCTGAGTATGCACAAGGATCTGAGAGAGGACAGAGGCAGGGCAGCTGACCCAAATTAACCAAAGGAGAATCCTGTACCATATGGCATAATGCTAAACAATAAAACTGGGGGAGTTGTCTGGTGCCAGGAGGATGATGCTGCTAGGCAATAATGGCCAGCAAGTGGTGAGCAATTGTTTTGGGCATTACTTGTTCTGTATCTATCTTACATTTTTATTATTACTATTAATTTTCCCTTTGTCTTCTGTCCTATTAAAATGTCTTCTTCTCAACCTACAAGTTTAACCTTTCTCTGTTTCTCTCTCTCATGCAGCTGGGACAGAGTGAGTGGATGACTGTGTGGTGCTTGGCTGCCGATAGGGTTAAACTATAATGAATTCAAATTTAATCACCTTTAGCGGCCAACGTAGCTGAAATTCTGAATGGTGTTGTTTATGCCCTGTGACCAAGCCTTGGGACAGGAAGAAGATGCTCAGATGAATAAGAATGGAAATCCTTAAGAGAAATAATATTCTATGATTTTGAGTTTCCATGGACTGCTTCTGAACTATCCCACTCATGCTGCTGTCAGCTAGTGGGGTGTTGCAATGAGTTGAGGCTTCCTTTGGTGGTTTCCACTGTGATTTCTACCACCATGGTAAAACCAGGTGGAAGTAATTTGAAGGCCAGAAACATGCTGTTATATACTTTCTGTGGCTATGGGCTAGAGTAAAAAAGCAGTTAAGCAGTTCTGAAATTGTGCTTTCTATTTCTTTCTCTTGAGAATGCTGCTTTAGGACTGACATCAAACTGCATTGCTTAGGAAGCAAGGAAGAAATTTTTGAGGATACCTAAAGGCATTTTAAGTAATAAGCATTTAACTGTCATTCATCTTCCTAAATCTTTGGATTTTAAAAAGGACATTTCTTCCCCATTCTAATGATAACCATTGTACAGTAGATCCTTCTTTAATAAGTCTTAGCAGTATACAGTTTTGGATCCACTGAATTCTATTTCTGGATTATTTTGATTGTAATTATCTTTTGTGATTTCAGCAAGAGGGTAGAACAATATGTTTAAAATACCTTAGTTCACACATGGATGTAGGCATTCAGGCAACAGTACTTTTTCAAGGGGACAATGAAAAAAATCTAGTGTAATTGAGAAAGTGCTGCAAGAATATCCAAGAGGATGGGGAAGAATGTGGAGAAGACACTGGAAAAGCAAGGATTTAATGCTTTCAGGGAAAATGAAAAAGTCAGGTTACCTTATCAAGAGACAGAATTATTTAAAACAGGATGGACTCTAGTCTGTTTCAACTCCTGTACTGAATAAAAATAGGAAAGTGGAAAATAAGGGAAGGTAGCCCAGGCACAGATACAGGTTGGGCAGAGAATGTCTTGAGAGCAGCCCTGAGGAGAAGGATTTGGGAGCATTGGTTGATGAAAGATGCAACGTGAACCAGCGATGCGTGCTTGCAGCTCAGAAGGCCAAGTGTATTCTGGGTTGCATCAAGAGAATTGTGAGGTCAAGGGAGGTGATTCTGCCCCTCCACCTGGATTATCGCATCCATTTCTGGAGCCCTCAACACAAGAAGCACATCAAGCTGTTGGAGAAGGTCCAGAGAAGGGCAGTGAAGATGACCACAGAACTGGAACACCTCCTGTATGAGAGCAGGTTGAGTGAGTTGGGGTTTTTCTGCCTGAAGAACAGAAGGCTCTAGGGAGACCTCACAATGGCTTTCCAGTGCCTGAAGGGGCACTGGAAAAAAAAAGCTGGGAATGAACTTTTTAGAAGGGCATGTAGTGGCAGGACAGAGGGAAATGGTTTTAAACCAGAAAAGGGCAGATTTTAATTGGATACCAGGAAGAAATTCTTTACTGAGGGGGTGATGAGACAGAAACAGGTTGCCCAGGGAGGTTGAGAATACCCCCTCCCAGGAAGCATTTAAGGCCAGGCTGGTTGGGACTTTCAGAAACCTGATCTAGAGGGAGATGTCCCTGCTGCCTGTAGCAGAGGGGTTGAAAGCAGATGATCTTAACAGTTTCTTCCAACCAAAACCATTCTATGATTCCATGATAAAGAACAAGAGTTAGGGAACGTAGACATTTTAGCTTGTCCTCTCCTTGCATTGTTTTTACATTCCTAAAAATAATAGGTTATTGAGGTACCTCCAGTGAGATTAGTCATCCCCCATGTTTTAATTTCTCCAGGCAGCTAATGATGTAATCAATTTGTTTCCTTTAGATGCCTGTTTCCTTTGGCTGTAGTGGTAGCAGACATGTACTTTTAGGTGCTTTATTTAACATCTTATATGTTAAATATAAGGTTAGGTGCTATATTTAACATCTAAATATTTAAAGTTAGGTGGGTTGAATCTTGTTTTGGAAAACCGTATGATGTGTTAGGTAGGCAACTGTGATAACCTGGTAGAGCTGTCTTTCTGTCTTAAGCAATAAATATTCAACTCACATATTTTGTTCCTGAATGCATGATAATGGTGATTAAACTCCTAGATTAAATTCTCCTGGTCTTGATTTTAAACTTCTTTGAAACAAGTTTGGATGGCATTTGAGTTTCATATCACTGCGTCTCCTGTAATGAAGATTAGTATTATAGACTAAGATATCCATTATTCAGGCTAAATTAGCTTCCTGTGAGAGATCTCTATAAAGTTGTCATCATGATGAAGAAAGTAGTAATTAAACATAGTAAATTGTATTGATTATTGATATATTCTGAATTTCTTGCAAACCCTTTTCTCTTTTAAATCCTTTGGGCTTCCACAGAAGATTGCACATTATCAAATGAAGGGAATAATGAATAAATGTTGAAGGAAAATGAAAGAATTACCCCATTCCTTGCTATTGACATTGTTTTGACTTTATATTTAATCATAATTGAAAGAATATCCTTACTATTACATCTCTTGAAATCATGTAGACCATTCCCTTCCCCACTAGCTACTGTGAGGATTATATGTCCTGACTGTGAGCAACTGCTCATATAAGCAAGTAATCAAGCAGAAGTATTTATTATGTGTTATATAATTTTATGCCAATTAATATAATTTATTATCTGGAGGAAGAGAAAGCAAGAGCTGCATTACCAGGTAGCTCTTCATAATTCACAGTTAAAGAAACGTTAACATCTCATGTTTCTTCTACTGAAGCAATAGCTGCTGAGATCATGCTGATGATCTGAGGTTTCTACTGATATCACTTCTTAAATGACTGACTGGGATTTTCAAAGATCTGTATTTTGCCTTTCATTAAACTTTCAGAGATACACACACACGCAAACCAACAAAACAAAACAAACAAAAAACACCAGTCTGGATAAAGTTTTTAGGAGCATTAACGTCCCATTTTAGAAGACATTTGCTCTTAGAGATGCTTTTCTTGCAGAGATGTGAAATATACCAGATTGGTAACAATTAGCTGAAATCAAACACATTCACTGCTCTGTTTTTAGTTTTAATGGCTGAGGGACAGGCATATGTTCTTTTTGTGTGCGTATGTGTCAAGGTGAGGATAACAGCAAGGAACTGCATCAGCAGAAGTACTGCTCACAGCCCATATATCCATATTTTAAGTCACTTAAGCATTATTTAAAGTTTCCAAGGCCAAGGTGACATGTCACTTAAAGGTTAATTAGTCATGACTTCCAGAAAACAAAATTATTACTTTGAGGTATAGTCCTCAATGACTCAGGTAGTCTTGACACATGCTGCATCTCCATTTCACATCTGTGAAATAGGAAAATAACACTTACTTCTAAAAGATGTTTCACTGAATAGCTTTTGTGAAGCACAAGCCTCCTGTGAAATGAGTGCAAAGTATTACTCTATTTATTTTTATGAACTTTCTGTTTTACTGCAGTAGGAAAGCTTAAATTATCCATAGAGTTCTTGAGCACACTGGGGAAGCCAAAGATCCTGATTTTGCCCACTGCGCTTCTGGCAAAGAAAAGACCCTAGGGAGGCTCCTAAATGAAAAATATAAACAAAACCCTTAAGCTACTCAGATCCTTAGAAGATTAGATTTTGGAAAATATGTTCTTTATAAGATAAGTTAAATGCATTCTTTCTCATATTTCCCCCCCCCCCCCCGTTTGGTCACAAGCTTGCTCCAGGCATCCAAATGGGGGTATTCAATCCCTTGCTCTATTGATCCTGACAGGGACATGCACGAAGTTGCCTTATTTTCCCCGAGGCAGTTACTAACAGCAGATTTAACAGGTCCAGCAAGGAGAAGGAGAGGTTCCAGAGGTTGTCATTCAGTCTGGGCTCCATGCTTCCCTCATTCATTCTCATCTGCTTCTCTGCATATTTCATTATCTTCAAGGTGTGCTACACTTCAGTTTCCAGTTATACTGCAGAGCCCTTTCAGAGATGCTAGTTGAAGAGGACTTAGTAAACATCTCTTAAGTAGGAAAATCACCTTAGAGATTGAGTATTTATCTATTGAAGGAGGAACAGAAGAAAGAATGGAATTGTTTTTGTGATTTCTTCTTCCTAGGTACTTTTCTACACAAGATATAGACAAGGGGTCTAGGTGCCATTTTTAAATTTTGAATGCTTAGAGACATTTTGGGCATTTTTATCTTCCAATTGCACATACCATCAATTTAGAGTTCTGCGTTGACATTTTAGTTTTATTTTTTGAGTAAGTGGTAAAATTAATTCTCTAGCAATTGGAGGTATGTTGAGCATTGTGAATACTTCCTCTTATTATTAAGTATGTTATATTCCAGTAAAAATTAGTTATGAGGGCTGCTCTGAAAATAATACCATTTTATTCTGTTGGCCCCCGAGGCCGATGTTGGTGGTATGATAGTAGAAGTTGAACTTTCCCAACAATATTCCATTACATTTTGTTGTTCTGCGACAAATGAAAGCAGAGGTGCAGTCTGACAAATTGATGTCTGACATGGAAGTGAATGTGAAGCGAAGGTGTGTCACTGAATTCCTCCATGCAGGAAAAATAAAAGAAAAAAAGAAGGAAAAAAAAAAAAAAAAAGGAACCCATTGATATTTATCAAAGTTTGCTGAATGTTTCTGGAGGCTAAACAGTAGATACAAGCACACTGAGGTGACAAGTGGTGCCTTTCAGCAATGGCAACATCTGCATGAAAGAAAAGTCAAATTCCAGATGGCCATGAAGATTTTTATGAGCATGGCAGGCAGTCTCTTATTCATTGCTGGTGAAAATGCATAGCGAATTGTGGTGAATATGCTGAAAAATAGTATTTTGTATCTGAGAATTTTCTCTATCAAACAGTGCTGATGTGCTGTATGTATATGTTGTAAATTCCACAGAAATAAACAGGAGGCATTACTTTTAGAACAATCTGCATACTTAGATAAAATGCTAGTGTGGGTCATTGTTTTATTGTTGTCTATAACTGAGGCCCCATGAGTTGATGTATTACTCTTCAATTTTGTAATCTGGCAATTTTACTCAGTATGTAAAGTTATATTCTATAAAAGAAACCAGAGTTTCTGTATATTCTTACTGAAAAGATTTCAAAGCTTGTTAAAATTTAATGCACAGGATTCGGCAATGTATCTGCTGTCTGTATCGAGCACTGAAGTTTGGTATAGACAGTGTCTAGCTAATGCATACCTCTGTGTTGTTTTTCAAAGCATCTTTTTACTGAACTAGGACATAAGCCCAAAATCAGTATTGCAAATGAAATTAAAAGAGGTGGAAACTAAACTAAGGGTGAAATCACATGAGGTGGTTAAGTCTGTCTCAAAGTCTCTTACCACCATCAGGTTCTTACTACTCCTCATTTCCCCTGTTCCTTCAAAGCCTCCCTTCTCCTTAGCAGGAGATTTGTCACCTTTGTTGTGCTATGTGTCAAATCAGTGTCTCTTATTTCAGGTGAATGATGCAGACTAGCTCAGTGTGAGAAGAGCAGTAGATTTCTGAAGGAACGTTATGAGCATGTGGCTAGGAGGGGCGTTGGGATGGTAAGAACTACACAGGTGGGTGTAGATGGCAGGAGATCCCCTGCCTAGTCTTCATAATAGAAGAATGGAATGTCTAAGAGTTGGCTAAGAGTATGTGGAAGAAGACAGGCTTCATTTTTTGTCACAAATGTCCATGCTTCACGTATTCCTTCTTCTCAGGTTGTTACAAACTGATATAACTGGGAAATCTGTACTCCTTTCTTCCCACTCACAAACAATGCCTCCTGTTGCTAGTGCTTTCCTGCTGGACAATATATTAATTTCATCCTTACTAGTACTCATGTTTCACTCGACAAGCAATTGAGCAGCTACTCAGACACTAGAAAAATCAGAATTTGAAGCAACTAAATGCAGCATGGATTAATTAAAAGCAGTTATGTACTTAACTACAGCTATTCAAAGGACAGCGATAATTAACTCGAGAGATACATACTTTATTTTACTTTTTAAAAGCAGTCTCGTTCTGCTGCTTGTTCTCTGGCCTCTGCTCCTCCTCTTCAACCTCTGCCCAGTGCACATCAGCAGAAAAGTCTTGATACTTATAGTAGATTGTGCCTTGAATTGCAAAATGCTAAACATGGAAGTAGTAGAGTGGGTGCTGATTATATACTCTCTGACTCTCTGTACTCAACTGTTAATACAGCAGTTGAGTTAGCTGAAGACTAACAGGTAGTCAGACATCACCTACATGTCAACCATAAATGGTGTTCACAGGGAACTTTTCATTGTTTTGTTGCACTCATGATTATTTTTCCACCCTTGATATGTTTCCATGCTTGAATGAAAACAAGCCATGCTGCACATTCAATCATGTGCACCAAATTCATCTGTCACTAACTGTCTGGATCACAGTGAGTCAGCGCTGTAATCACAGTTCTTAGCAGTACATCACATTGCTTTGATTGTCCTGAGAATATTCTTATGGCCTACAATGTTAAAGCTTTAGTATCATGTTCCTTAAACGTCTTGCTCATGGTCAGTGTAATATACTGAAATATCTGCACTTAGAGGACAGATTTTGTCCATGCTGTTCATGGACATTATCAGAATGAGACAATTCATCAACTGTTTATATTGGCTTCAAGATTTTGTGGTGAGAACAGATGACGTATTCTGGTATAAGGGCTATTACTACAGATTTAAACTATTCAAACATTTTCATCACCCTTGATGTGGCAACATGAGCTTATATGAGATCAGAACTTTTGGTGTGGTCAGCTGGTACAGAGAAGACATAAAGCTGGATGTACCATGTTGTCACATTGTGGTATGAGAAAAAAATCCACGCACTTTCAGTTTTCTCTGAAGTCTTGAGAAGCAATCTACTCAGTACTTCTCAGGATGATCCCCTCTGTCCATCTAGGAATAGGGTTTATCTGCTCTAAAGAGATCTCTAAAAGTAAACTAATTATTCATTTAGTTGGTGTTTGTACAGCACATTTAAGATTTAGAAAAAACCTCAACACAACAAAACACAAAACCAAACACCTGTGCTATGAATGAAAGTCCTTTTTTACTTCATTTTCTATGCAAATATATATGTCTAAATATATGTATATTTTTCTAATATTCTTAGATGTATTTTAATCAAATTGATACTAGGTGCAGTGGAACATTACTCTAGTGGAAGAGTACTGTAAAAGCATAGGGAAAGAAATTGATCTATCCACTACGTTACAAACTCTGTACTCTTTTGATATTTTTGCAAACTGCTTTCATCAAACTAGTAAGGATTTGTCAAGGAGTTTCTCTGTTGGGAATCTCAACATGATTTCTTGAGGGTGCAATCTGGGTCTGAGTTATGTGTTCTCCTCTTCTGCACTTCTAACTGTTCGTACATCAAAGTCTCCACCACTGTAATTCTTTTGGGCCTGCTCTTTATTCAGCAGTTGTTGTACAAAACAAATGTACATTGTGCTCAGAGAATGCTGTAAATCATATACATTTATCCACCCAATGAAAAGAACACATTCCATGAACATAATCAGAAATTTTGTTTTGGGGAAACTTGTGGTAATTTTTGTCTCATGTTGTAGGGTGCAGTATAAGGAGGCATATATTGTTGGTGCAGTGCAAAATTAAACAACAGAAATGTTGGATGAATATCAGGAAATATATATTAACACTGAGTTCAGGCAGTGGAACAGTCTCCTAAGGAACATGATGGAAAGCCCATTGCCAGTGTCAATTAAAACTACTCTAGTTTTGGAACTGGGGAAGATACTGTGGGGAACAATCTTGTGCAAGTCTAGATGACCTAATAACTCTTTTCCATCTGAAATACTTATGCTTGATAGTCAGAGTTCTGTAGTGCAATAAGATTTCATCCTGACTGAGAAATACTGAGATATTTTTCTTTCATGTTGGATTTTTCTCACACTATCCAGAATTGTCATACCTGTTGAAAGCTAGCAGGGGAAAAGAAAGCAGAATGAGGCTTCCACATACAGTATTATTAAAACGCTGTTCATGCAAAATGTTACTAGGTTTCTTTTTTCCTGATACCTCAATGTGCTTACAGTAAGCTGCTCATGGACTGTTCCCTTGAATAATAACTTCAAGCAGGCCAGACCTAGCAGAGACTGTAGGCAGGACAGAGTAACATTGTGGAGCCAGAGATCCTCTCTGTAAGCAGCTGTCCTTCAGCTTGTCTTCCTATGGACCGCTGTTCAGTCCTGTCTCATCTATCTATATTTACATGTCTAATAAGAATGTGCAAAACATGAAGTGTGAACTGCTGTGTGGTTTTAGGGGGAGTAAAATGTTTCTAGCACGTTTTAGATTTCTTTCCTGTAAGAGCCCCAGCAAAGCTGTAACATGACATTATTTTGAAATATAAAGAAGCACTGAGGATAATCAGTGATGCATCACAGAAAGGCCCATTTGTTTCCATTTAACAGGGAAAAGGTTAGAGTAGTACATCATCTTGCTACTTCCATTCTGTGCATTTAAGAGATGGTCTGTCCAGCAAGTAATTGAGAAGTGAGTTTGTATACGGAGAAACAAGTTTAGTGCTGTCAGTAAAGAAGTTGGGAATTTTTCCACTACTAACAAGATGCTGCATCACTAAAATAAACAAGTAAAACCTCTAACAAAATGCTATGTTTTCTGTTACTCCTTAATGATTTCTTGACTGTGGGATTTGAACGCATGAGATTTCCTTGCTTTTCTTTCCTTCTGTTGCATTTTTCTGTACATGTGTGGCATCTCTAAGTGAGGAAAACTTCTGGTAGCATCCAATACTTTTTATGGTGGTAGGACACCATAAAATACATGCTGTTCTGTAAATACCTTCATCAAGAAAAGTCCACAGTAATCTTGCCATAAACATAGTGGACAGCAAGTGGAGTGCTTATATGGAAGCTTGTATGCTTGCAGTATTGGCAAAATGAGCTAAAACTCTAAGTCCAAATTTGCATCAAAACACTGTAGTCCAGGAAATCTGCAAATAATTTTTCTGTTGCAATTTTTTTTTTTTTTTTAGTCCAAATCTGCTACAAAGTGTTACTTCAATTTGCTTCTATTTAATACTTCCTTTAAAAACTTTTTCTTCAATATTTGCCTGAATTGGCTATTTTTTTAATTTTTTTTTTTCTTAAATGTT
The DNA here is from genome assembly GCF_054131305.1 of Coturnix japonica. Lineage (NCBI taxonomy): Eukaryota > Metazoa > Chordata > Aves > Galliformes > Phasianidae > Coturnix > Coturnix japonica. Next base: position 64,388,996 of record NC_140663.1, on the reverse strand, counting down.
GCTTACATGTTTCTGATCTTCTCTTTGTCTTTTCTCGTGTCCACATGATTCTCTCTCTATTTGCATATGTGGTGCTATGAAGAAAATAAACTAACAGTTGGTGCCAGCCCTCCTGCAAGGAATCTGTAGGACTTTCTCATCGCTCTGAGCAATTCCTTTCGTGGCCTTGGGAAAGTCACTTATCTTGCCTTTCTCAGTTTTCCCAAATGAAAAATGGAAGTAACACTGTACACTGTCATCCAAGAGATCCTGTGTGTGTCAGTTATTTCCAGGTATAAGTTTACTCATAGAATGTGTGTTAATTGAAACACAAGATGTTGCAATACTTGGGGTTAATTTTAGCCTCTGTGGTCAGTGCTGACCACAACAGAAAGGGGAAAAAATACCAATTATAATGAAGAGGTGGAAAAGCATTAACTTTTTTGTTAGTAGCCACTTTGTTATTTATTGCTGTGTACTTTGTGATTATTGCTTGGAAAAATAATAATAATAATAAAAAAATCTATCACTGCTCTGCTCCAGCTCTTACTGCAGCTGTGGATTTAGAGAAGAAATTCAGGCTTCAGCCTTTCCCTGGGGCTGATGGACTTCTCCTTTCAAAGTAGGACACTTCTATCTGATGGCATTAACCATAAAATCCCCCATTTCAAGTCTATGATATCCTGAAGGACAACGGCTCATTTCATTTCTTATCAAGAAATCGGGCAGATCAGTCATATTTCCCGAATCAAATGACATTTTCAGAAAATTCATTTGAACCAAAAATGAGGTTTCCTCTCCACAGACTCCAATTAGTTCAAAAGTGGTTTTCTGATGAAAATTCTCGAAATAACTGAGCTGTATAAAGAAAAAATCTATATCTATATGTATGTATATAGATATATGTACACATGCACAGTTGATGTGAAAGCCAGAGTAACCTATCAAGCAGCATAAATCTTTAATTTCGGTGATCAGCAATAACAGTGAAATACTTTAAGATCTCTCCTTGCTTCCTCCTTATTTTTCTTCCTCTCATCCCATCAGTCTGGCTATTCCGCTGGGAGTGTGCACACTCATTTGCTCCCTAAGTACACAAAATTAGCTGCTTATCTGTTGATCTTCTTACATGATCCTTTAAAAATCCTTTCTCTGTATGTGTGTCCAAGGCCGCTTTTGCCTTCAGAGGAAGCACAGAAGAGCCAATCCTCAGCCTTCCCCTTACCCACTCACAGGGGGCCTGAGCCTAATTAAATTGCTCTCAAAGACAAGAAGGGATGAATTTCCTTCTTTCCATCTCCCTTGTCACCCATTTAACTCAGTTGAGATTCATTCATTCCTTTTTACTTATGTTAAAATGGCAAGAGGGGGAGCCTGTGTTGAGGGGGAAGGGGGAGGAAAGTGGAGAAGGAGGAAGTGCATGGCCTGCACCTGCTGAGGTGCAAAATCCCAGGAACAAACGAAAAAGCAGAAAAGGAGTAAATGTGGGAGGAAGAAAGAGCTGAAAGAACAGCAGCTGAATTTCTTAGGCTGGTTTTATTTACCATTCTTTTTTCTATTGTAAATGAAGGAAACAGTCATTTTAAAAATATGTGAAGACATTAATGCACACTTTTGCGTACTTATACATCCAAATACATGTATGTATGATTTTATATAACGCAATACTTTTTCTTTCTCCCCTTCCACCCACCCAAGACCAATGACAGAGGCCTAAGGAGTGAGAAGAACACTCTCAAGTCCATGCAGCCTCACCCAGAAGAAGTGTGGACAGCCATTGTAGCTTGCCCATAGCCAGCTCTTCAGGAAGGGCTGACACTGGGAAGAAGCATTGGTGGTGGAAATGTCTGTACATGGGGAAGGATGACCTCAGCACTGTCCATGTTTCTGTGTAAGCCTAAACCTAGTTGTAAAGGCCAAGGAAAAGCCCAGCAATTAGCCTTTGAAGGTCATCCAAAATTGTTGTTTGCTGTTTTGTTTTTTTTTTCTGTTCCCCCTCCTCTCCTCCCATTTCTCAGTGTTGTATCCTCATCCTCCACCACCCAAATCCCAAACATAACTGGGGAAGCTGTTCAATTAAATCTCTCCCGGCTCCAGCTGGCTTCTGAGTGAAAGGTCAGCAGCATCCAGGAGGGAGAGGAGAGCACAAGGAGGAGCTGGAGCTGATGTTGCTGCAGCAGCCGCCTCCGTCTTCCCCTCGCCTCCTTCCCTCCCTTTGCCTCTCCTCTTTAATGATACCCAATGGTCAATCACTCCCCAGCAGAGAGAGAGATGCCCTGAAGCATCATTGTGGTTAGGAGCGATCGATCAGGTTTTTTTTAAAAAAAAAGATGATAATGATAACCTGTGGACATAATGTCAGTGAGTTTGCTATGCTTCTTGGAGGCCACGCACGCTCTGTCTGCCCGAGCTGAGGAGAGGCTTGGAGGGGCCCAAGAAAGCCTCTTCCCCCCACTGAGCCCACTTAGCCCTGCCTTAAAGACAGCTAATTAGACAGAGGGCTGCTATGTCTGCTTACACCGGTGGGGGAGAGCAGGAGCAAGGAGGGCCTCACACCAGTGGTGCGCAGGACTAGAGCAACCTTTGTTTTAAGAGAAGCTTCAAGTTAACTGGAGGTAATCACTCGGAGGCACGGCCATAAATAATGCATACCTGGGCTACGCGACTTGGATGCAGGCCCCGAAAGGATACTGCGGTGTGCAGTGGTGACCAACAGCTTTCTGCCACACGTGCTGGCCTGAGCCTTTATTTTAAAACAGATTAGTGCTTTGTATTGCGAGGCAGATAGAGGTAATCACAGGCCAAAGTCTGAGACGGAAATCTGAAAATCACCAGGAGGCACTTATCAGCATGCCATCTGAGCACCGGTGGATGTGTACAGACCCTTTAAAATTCTATTAGTATATGTCTGAGTAGGTTGTGGTAGAAATACAAACAGTTTTCCTTTAGTCTCTTTTCCTAAATCTCCTACCCTGCAGCCTAAGCATGGACTTCTGCTTTCATGGATAAATGCAGTTTGTCTTTTAACTGTTGAGACTGCACACTTACTGGGTGGACTGCAGAACCTGTCTGGAAGAGGAAATCTTCCATTTATTCCAGTGCACACTTTATCAGAAAAATAATAATCAAACCTGGGGGCCCTCTATCCCTTGCTTCTGTTGAGGAGATATAGGATAAATAACTCCATGGCAATAATTTCCCATCCAAACACACAGATTTTTTGTTGTCACGTTATTTTCTGCATCATTTGATGAACAAAACTACATTTTCCTCTGCACCTATTAAACTATTTGATGATGCTTTTTATTTTGCACTATAATTGGGAAAGCAATCATGTGATAAAATGTAAGTTTGTTGTGAAATAAAATAAGCGATGTTGAAAACATCCAAATTATATTGTCCGAGAAAGTTTCTCAGATGTTCTATTCATTTAGAAAAATTATGCTATTATTACTTTTAAGTTTTTTTGTTTTTTTTTTTTTTTTTTTTTCTCTTTTGGGAATAAATTTTTGAGTATTAAAATACACTAGTAACAGATACAATAATGATGTGTGATTCTGATGTTACTTTATTAAAAAGGGAGTTTGAAAGTGTTAAAATAACTTTGCTCTGTAATGGGACTTTTATCTTGATTCTTGCTTGAGAAACTGTCTTGTGTATGTGAAATTTGGATCCATTTGTGATTGAGGTAGTAAAGAATATCTGCCAGGACTATGTATTGACTTGCACTAGTAGGAATGAAAACTTTGTGTAGGCTTAAAGAGAAACACACAGAACAACATTTGATGCGATTTGGTATTATGCAGTAAAGAACTACAGAACACCCACATGGATTTCTTTAATAAAACACTCTCCTTTTAATTAAAAGCAGAGGCATAATTTTAGAGAAAGAGGTGAAATTCAGTCTGATTACTTTGAAAGCTAGCAGACAACATGCAGCAACTTTGTTCTATATTCAGTCTCATTAGAGATGCAGGTTTCATTTTGAACAGAGGTTGCAACAATTAATTGTATTTTATTGTTCCCAAGCTAGTGAATCAACCTGAAACCCCACAACTTTATAACCATGCAAGTTTAGAGTGTGCATAGGAAGCGTATATGAGACTCATTAATTCTTTAACGTGTTGAAATTAAGTACTGCACTAAGCATGATAAGGCATCAATAAACTGGGTTTAATTTCTGGATAAAATGTTATAATCTCATTTTTCTATAGGGACAAAACCACTTTTCTGTACCTTGGAACCAGTTAGCTGTGAATAATGATGTTGTACATAAGGTCAATGATGACACAGCTTTTAATCATAAGTGACAGTCTATCATATGGAACTCCATTCCAGGCAGATTTCTTGGTGGAAGAAGCCCAGTAAAAAGGGATAGAATTATGTGTTCAGGAAAGTATAGAAAATTTGCTGTTTATTGAGGTTTGCAGAATTGTTGCAGGTGAAGTGCAAAGTGTTCCTCTTTTCTCCTGACTTCCTCTTCATTCCTCAGACCTTTGCTGTGAAGAGCTGCTAAATGGTAGAGAACCTATACAGATTAAAAGGGTAAAGGAATTCTGATCTTCCAATCCAGAGCTGCAAATTCAGATTTAGTTTTTGTTCCTGAATCCCCTGTAAATCTTCTGTATTTTGTATTACAAAGGTGGGAGAGAGGATGGGTTAGGAGATGGTAAATTTAATAGTCTCCAAATTTTTCTAATGCAGAAAGGTCTGTGACAGCATCTGAGCAGTCTGTGGTTTGATTGGACAAGGAGAAGTGCAGGAGGGATACTGGAGGAGGGCCACGAAAATGATCCAAGGGATGGCACATCTCCCCTGTGTGGACAGGCTGAAAGAGCTGAGGCTGTTTGGTCTAAAGAAGAGAAAGCCAGGGAGACCCAATAGTGGACTTTCTGTATCTAAAGGGGGACTGTAAGAGAAAAGGGGCCAGACTCTTTAACAAGTTTTGTTGTGACAAGGGGAAATGGTTTCAAATTAAAAGACTGGAGATTTAGACTAGATGTAAGGAAAAAGTTCTATACGAGAACTGGTACATGTTGCCCACAGATGTGGTGGATGCCTCTCCCCTGAAGATACTCGGGGTCAGGCTGGATGGGGTTCTGAGCACTGACTGAGCTGTGGATGTCCCTGTTCACTGCAGAGGAGTTGAATGAGATGATCTTTAAGGGCCCTTTCCAACTCAACTTAATTTACCGTCTACAGTCTGTTGAAGACTGTAGATGGTAAATTAAGACCTCATCCAAAGGCCACTGAAGAACTTCCATTGGCTCTTATGTGCACTCTTTCTTACTTTACTATCAAACTTATTTAGTATTGTACATTTGACTTCTACAGCCATAGTCTTACAGACTAATTGAATTTTCTGCAGCCAAGAGAATAGACCAAGAAGCATGGGCACTACCCACACTGAGGGCAACTTACTGCCCATCAAGTCTTTGAATAACAAAAGCTGCTAGATACTACAGAATTATTTTTTGGCATAATTTTTTCCTCTTAACAATGCAAAGGAACAGATTAACTAAATGACAGACTACGTTAAACAGAAGTATGAAAATCCCAGGTGTACTTTTGTCTCATAAATAAAAACAAGAATATGAGGCCGTAAGGTAAAGACCGAATACTTGAGAATAAGTTTTTTCCCTAATTAAAGGACCTTTGAAAGCTTCCTAACCAACACCATATTTGAGATACTACACAGTTTTCTTCATGAAGCCAGACTACTGTTGCAATAATAAATAAATTCAAGCAGTGGTACTTCTCATTATGTTTCCTTTGTTGATGTTTTACTGCTTTATATTTCTTCTACAGAGCCAAAAAGAGCATTTGCAGACTAATATCTAAAACACCTTCTTACTTTATTCATACCTGCTATTATAATCTCCCATTTGTCTTTATATATTCAGTGTTTTCTATTCATTTCTTTCAGGTGACTCTATGCCAAATTTACTCATTAAAAAAAAAATAAATAAATCTGGAAAAAAAACACTATATTTTTTTAATGTTATTGTCAGATTTCAAAATTCTTTCTATCACTGATTTCTCTAATCACATTTAGACTTCCAAATTTAGCAACCAGTTGCAATTTTAGTAGCAACTAAACTACAGAGTGTAAGCTGTTCTATGATTTCACTTGGTTTGTATTTGGAGTCTAATGCTATGGACAAGAGGACCAGATTCTGAGTTGTTCTGATATGTTTGATGATATTATTACATTTATCAGAAGGCAGTGATATATATATATATAAGAAAAAGTCCCACTCAAATTATGCTCACTGAGCTAAGTGTATTCACACATTTGTCTGTTTGCTCCTATGCTTACCTTCTGTGAACAAATTCGATCCAGCCAGCTAAGTATTATTGGATTGGGTCATAATCTGAAAATTTCTTTTAGAAAAAAAGACATGCTCATTAACCATAGAGCTGCAGATAAGCATTTCTGGAAATCAGAACCTTGTGGTATCCCTAAGATGGTGTAATGTGACAATTTCATTCCTGTCAGTTCTCTTATTACCCTGCTACAGACACAATACCAAAGTATCTCATAAGCTACGGTTTGGGTAACTTGCAGCAGTAATCTTCAAACCATGAACAACAAGTTCATACTTCAGTCTGTCTGAAAAATATAACACTTTCACCTTTTTGAGAATTAAGGATACTGTAGCCATTTTCTCATGGTTTCCACTGCCTATTTTAATGCTAAGTAAAGTATGTTTGTACATTTACACTGTGATATTGTATTAAGCATTTATAGCAAATGTTAATCTTCAAGTTTCCCAAACCACTGTTTCATGATACTTATGTCAGACACTGTCTATTTATAATTGATCATTTTACCTGCAAGACTGTAACCTGTAAATGAAGTGGTTTTATTTCTTCATATCATTTGGTTGATTTTAATAAGTCACTTTTATATTAACACATAAAAAATAGAAATAGCATCTAGTTCAGAGCAGAAAAACCTTGAAAAAGCTCATGAATGCATACTTAGAAGGACAATAAAATATACTTCTTGCTGACAGCTTTATTGAAACCATACTAAGAACCTGCAGGACATTCCAAGGGCTAGCAGGACAACTGATGATTTTTTGACCAAAGAGGAAGGATTTGAATTCAAGCCACTTTGAGACTTAAGTTAGATGGATGTAAACTGATTATAGTAATTTTTTGTCAGACTTAATTTAACAGCCTGTTCATAATTTCCCTACTAGAGGGCTGAGAAACTCCATTTTCCTGTTTACCATCTCAGTAGAAGCCATACCAATCAGTGAAAAAACAGCAAAATTGAGTCAGAAAGGCATTAAATTAAACATGGAATACTGTTGAAGGAAAATTATGGCAAACACATACATGTGTGTGAAATCAGGTTGCCAGATATGTGACAAAATCACACTCTGAAGAAAACTCTGAATTCATGTTGAACATGTTCAAGCATTTTGCCAATAATTGGACAGAGGCTGTATTCATGTATTAGAAGAAATGTCACATAGTTAGCATTTGTGAAACTTGGTAAAATGTCATAATGCTGGAATTTTTTTGAACAGCGGTTAATTTTTTTATGAGGAGGAACTGGAGTTCAGTAGTTGCACCAAATATAATGTTGCATGAAGAGTCAAAAATAATCAAGCTACAGGAACCCAGAGTGAGCTGAAACATAACTGGATAGAAATCTGTGTATACTTCAAAGAAAATAGACCCTTGCAAACAATGAGATAAGCTACTCCTTCAGCATCCTTGCTTCAGGGGAGTAGGGCTGGGGCAAGCCCAGTACTATCATAAGGGAGTTTAAACTGGGGCGTATTTGCTGGGATATTTTTTTGCCAGCAACAGGATTCTGTACAGCTTCTAAAATATTAGCAGATACTACAAGAGCGTAAAAAATTCTGCATCATTTGTAAAGACACAGAAAACTGAACATAATTTTGATGTCCAAACAGAGATCTATGCCCACTTGTCAGTATGAAACACGAAGAGATGAGGACTAATGATCACAGTCTGCTTATATTTACTTTATGAATTTGATATGTACGTAACACCAAGTCATCATGGTTATATTACATGTTTAAGAAGGCCAGTTTATCAAAGCTTGAATCAATTAACATAAATGAGGAGGAATGTAAATTTTAATTAGGAAGTATTAATGAAAACTGGGAATTGTTCAAGGACATAATCTAATTTCACTTACACACAAAAGTGTACAGTAGTCAAAATGCCCTGAATAATATATGCAAAGCCATGTAATACAAGAAATAATTCTATATAAAAATTGAAATTGAGCATGGATAAGTTATATACTGAGACTTTTGAGTAACTGATAAATTAGAGACTCAGTTAAAAGTCAGTGGCCAATATGGTTAAAGACATCAAGAAGGCGCATTTAAAAACAGTCTAGCGTCAAAAAGAATCTTAGGTCAGATATAGTTCCACTGAAGATGCAGATGGCAGAAATCATAAATAATGACGCAGAAAAGGCAGAAATGTTTAATAAATATTTCTGTTCCCCACTTGGAATGAAACAGGAGGATGTATCCATCCCATATGATGTTATGAATGGAAATGAAAGTTTGCCATCTGTAACAAAGAAAGAAGTAAGGCAGCAACTTCTAAAATTGAGTGTATTCATATCAATGGGTTTAGTTTATTTTAGGCCCAAGTGTCTTAAAGGAACAAGCTGAACAACTAAATTTAGCCAACTGCTCAAAATGTAGGAAGTAAAGGTACCCATCCTTTTCTGCTGTCTAGTGAGCATCTAATTTTCCTACTTCAGGAGTGTAGTAGAAATACCTGTCCCCACCACGCCTTGCTCCACATATTTCTGAAGAAACAAAAAATTGTTTTCTTCTGTACTTCTACTGTAGAGTATTACTTAGGTGATACCAGCACAGTACTCTCGATGGTCCTGACTGCATTTTAGTATTTCTCCAAGTTTCTTTCTTTACAAGTATATACCATCTTTTTGAAAAGCAAGCAAAGGAAGGCCTCAAGCAATCTATAGCAACTGGATTGGATTAAAAAGTCATATCAAATGGATTAAAAACTGCTTTATTTATAGCCCTTAAAGCGGAGTTAAGTAATGAAAATACATCAGTGATTTACAGTGTTGCTGGTGGTGCTGACCATGGATCAAGGTTTGATCCAGTACTGCACAATGTTTTTTTCCAACCATTTAGATAAGGTTTTGGTGAATTACAGAACTGGATAACACATAGATATGAGAAAAATGAGCTACTTTTATAAACAGATTAGAGTTGACTGGTTGCTGATCAAGAACTAGTAAAATATATTTAAACACACACAAAAGTCAAGCAATACATTTAGGAGAGACTTTTAGAAAGACTATCTCTGAAAACATTGCCTCAGAAGAGGATGTTCGTGGGTCGACATAAGTTACGTTAGTGATTCAATGAGTCATCTTTTGGTGGATAAATCAAGGATTAAAGCAGGAACAAGGAACCAGACTTCATTTCTGTACTCCACATTCAAAACACTCTATTCACCTGTCAGACCTGCACTTAACAAAAATTATGGAAGTAATGCTAAGACAAAACTGAAAGGAACATCACTACATTGTTCTAAACACTGGCAAATGAGTCTAGAATGTGATGGATTCATATGAACAGATAGAGAACACACCTGGCAGATGGAGCCTTCTTCCTTTGCAGATGTATTCAACAATTTATATCTTGCAAATATGCAGATTTCTGTAATTAAACATCAGAATGCTTTCTTTAAGGCAATAGGCTCACTGTACTTTGTCAACTTTAAAATGAGATCAAATACCTCCCTAAAACAAGTCTTACTGTCTACGCACAATGATGGTGAGACACTATCACAGTGAATTTTTCCCAGTCTGAAAGACTATGTGACTGTGATAAATTTCTAATCATTGTGAAAATATTTACAAAAATCAATTTTGAATGTAGAAAGGAAACAAGTTTGATTATGTCAACAATTAGAAGAATTTTCATGATGTTATCTATCCTTTTTCTAAAGGATCCTTTTTGCTAAAATGTACCACTTCTATGGTGGAATTTAGTTGCTGTGACCTGGAAAATTTTTAGCAATGAATCTTGTCCAGAGATGTCAACACAACATCTCCTTTCCTGAACATACTAAAAATGCCTCCTGTGCATTACCACTAAGGTTACCTTACACACTATCTGTTTTTCTAATTCTTCATGAAGTCTTATTCCAAAATATTACATAGAAATTCCCTGTTTTATTGAGCAGTTTCCCAGTGGATTGAACTGCACTCAAAATGCTCCCATTCCAGGAAAGACCTCGCAGTTGCAGTAGTAGTAGTGGAGCTTAGAACATACAGTTAGAAGTGCTGTGACTTGCTCACATATCATGTGAATTAAGAGTATTTTTCCAAAATTATTTATTTTCTAGTCAGTGGAAAATTCCAGTGTCTGTCTGTCTGAGAAATAAACTGTCTCAGAAATAAACACCAAGACAATTTATGTCAGGGCCACCCAGACTTTTATCCCAAAGTCACTGGAGAATGCATGGGAAACACTGAGGTTTAGATATGCTTATGAGATTTGCTGAATTTGGATACAAGTCGGCTCTCAAAATGAAGTTAGAATCTTAAACTCTGCTTTTAGCTGTTTTAGGAAGAAACTTTCTAAATGCTCATATTATCTAGAAGAAAATTCTGGGGGAGTTCTGAAGAACACGTATTTGCTGAACAAAATGGAGACAAGTTAAAAAGTCCAGCATGCATCTGTACATAATGAATTGTGTGTTGGAGCCTGTGTACGACACTGGTTATGCAGCAGCAATTGATGTTATAGGATAATATCTTCTCTGAGTCACAGCAGTGTAATCATTGCCTAGGTGTGGAGATTTACAGTAACAATTTGGCTCTTCAAATGATTCACTGCGTGGCCCTCAGCAAACCACTTAATTTTACCTTTCAGTTTCCTCAGCGATGAAATGGAGATAATTATATTTCTGGAGCTTTATAAACACTTTGAAATCTATAGCTGAAAAGTACATAAAAGTGCTAAGTAACAATATCAGATTTCTTTTCTTCTCCAGTTATTCTCCTTATGAGACCAAGTCTACCCAGTTTTCATTTGGCAAGTGGTCTAGCTAAAGCTGATAGAATACAAAATTACTCAAAAACTAACTTACAATAAGACTAACATATTTATCATCTTCATTCTTTTGCTTGTTAGGTTTCTTACTTCTTTTACTTTTTTTTTTTTTTTTGGGGGGGGGGGGTGTTATGGGGAGGTGGGGGGTGGGCAGGAGGAATGGTAAGGACAGGAAGAGGCAGGAAGAGTGTTTCTTTATCATTTAAATTCTTTTATCAGTTTAATTTTCATTAGAATCAAATATATCAGTATTGGTGCCAGACATATCTGAGACTTGAAGTGGCTGCTGCTGTGCAAGATGTGTAGAAAAGAATAAACCAACTGGAAAGGAAACCAATGGCACTGACAGCTGCTTCAAATTAGGGGAAAATTTAAATACAAATTTATTGTCTTCTTCATAATACTTGTCCAGAATTTTAAAAATTTATCTAAAATTTGAAGTTAAATTTAAAAAATCATTGTCTATGCATAAGTAAGTAATAATAGAAAGAAGAGCACAAGTCTTGAATTTGTGGTGCACTATTTACTCCATAAATCAATATGTTGGGTAAATAGAGAGAGTAGATCATCCACCAGCTTAAGGAAACTATTTCTGGGATAAAGCATTAAGAACGAATAGTTATTTTAAATGTAAACATTAAACAACCATTTGGGACAGAATATAAATATAAAAATAACAGTAAAATTATGGAAGTAGTGAATTTATTTATTTATTTTACTTAGAATGTAGGTAAAAGAAAGATAATGCCTAAATTTGTTCACTCACTGCTATTATTCAAAGCACATGCTATGCATATGATCATTATACATTAGGATATACCAATAGCCAAGGGCACTTCTTCACTTCTCTCCCCTTTTTGGCACTTCACTCACTCCCAGAATTGTATGCTGCTCAATTAATAGTTTTGAAACTAGACACTTAACAGGGCAAGGACATTTGCTGCACAATAGTCTTACTCCCATCCACCTATCTGTAGTGGTCATGTGGTCATCTCATCTAAAGTTCTGAAATCTAGTGCTGGTTGGAAAGGAAAGATTATGAGTTAATAAAACCATGATGCTTTATTATTCACAGGTCTCTGGCCCCCTGTTGGGTACTCATTAGTATTTGATAGAATATCTATTTTATCAGAAGATCAACGGTTATCAAATAGTATATCTCTGGTTCTCAGAAACTTGTTCTGGTACTATTGATTTGCTGCAGCTTCTTGAACTCTTTAAGACAGAGGCATTTGGAAAAAAAAATCTCTTCCTTCCCTGAAAAAGAAAGGTGAATCTAATATACTGTGATTTAATGCTATTTTGATGGTTCCTGTAATGTTTCTATGTCTGAGTGATTTTGCAGCTCATTCAGGTTTATACATAGAGGGTTCAAAAGCAAAGTTGTACCTGCCAGGTTTACTGATAAGCCATTTTTTCCTTTATCCTTTTGGCATAACTGTCACAGGATGACACAGACTGGTAAAAAGAAAAGAATTGCCAAGATAAAAGTATGAACTATCCCTTTTAAAAACTAGAAGGAGTAAAAGGAAAGTGCCTGTAGACTACAGTTTGTTTTGGACTGGGTAATCAATTTGTTTCATATTATCTTCTTGTAATATGTTGTTTTTTAAGGTGAACTATGAGTTCAGAGTTAATGGGCAGGGACACAGGCTGTCCTCTAGGCTGGAAAGTTTCCATTAAAAACTGCAGAATATTGCTGTGTTATCCTAGTGCTGTCGTACTGATGACAAAATATACCAGTTTTAGTCAAATTTTTGTCTTGTTTAAATCTAGACCTCTCTGCAGATCCACATTTTGCTGAAACTGAAGCTCAGTAAAAAGCCAAAGTATTCCTTGATCAATACCTTACTGAATTCCTTTCTTGTCCTTTCACTGCCAGAATAAATTCACTGGTTGCTCCAAAAGTAATTCCTTTTAATTATTTCCATGGAAACTCCAACAGATACAAAAAGCACAATAACACTATTTGATAGAACATTCTCTCAGCTGCAAAATACTGTTTCTCAACATAGTCATCACCATTAACCACGCCTTTCCACCAGTGATGAGTAAAAGTCTGCACTCTGGACTTGGAAAAATCTGCACCAGCAGATGTTATGTACTGTTGCTGTGTCCACTGCTGAAAGGCATCACCAACCACCTCACTGTGCACACATCCACTCTTTTGTCTCCATCAATGTTCAGCAAGCATCACTGTATGACACTGGGCACAGTTTTTTTCTGCATGGAGCAATTCAATGGCACACTTTTTCTCCATACACACTTCCATGTCAGACACTAGATTTGTTGGACTGCTCCATTGCTGCTGTCTGTCACACAGCAACCAAACGTAATGGTATATTGGTGGGAAGGTTCACTGTCTTCCTCCGTACCACCAACATTCATCTCTGGCATTTCAGACCAACATAATAAAACAGGAGATATTAATTTTGGAGCAGCTGTTGTAGTACCTGTTCTGCACTTCCTAGGAAATAATCTATGCTTCATCTTGAATCTGAAACACAGTTCAGTACAGCTTTGATGTGCCCTGGCAGTAAACAACTTCTGTATCATGTGCATTTAATTCTTCAATGAATTGCAGGAGATAGGTGTATAGAAAAAAATATTCTTCTAATTATACAGAACTACCAAAATAAATAAATAAATAAATAAATAATGCAAAGAGATTCTCTCTTCTTTATATCTAGATCTCTTGTCTCTCAGTAGCATTTTACTTACAAGTCTGAAGAAATGGAAAACTCCTAACTAATAATTCAGTCATTCCTCTGCTTCAGTTTCCTCAGCAGCCCAACATGCTGAACTAAGTAACAGTCCTGTGCTGCCAAGCGATAGTTAAAATCCATATGCTCACAAATATACTGTCAATTATGTGATGCATGATCTGACTCATTAGGTATGATGCTCATGTTATTACTCAGCAAACAGTTCCTTATACAATTTAGGCCAACACATCAAAATTCATGAATTCTGATGGTTACGAAGATCTTTTAATGATGCCTTCGGAGGATGAAATATATTGGTTTCAAAAAGGTGTGCAAAAGTATGGATATTAGGTAAAAGAGTTAGAGGTAGGAGGAGCACACAAGATCAACAAGCCAGACAAGTTCAGAAACCTTTAGTGATTGTGTAGCAATCTGTACTGAAAATTCAAGTACCTTCTCCTTAATGATCCATTTATCTCTTTGACATGATTTTTTATCATTCTAACTGGCATGACTCCTGTTTTCTCAGTGTTTATTGCACATTTGTTTTGTCAAACAAGTCTTTAATAACCAACAGATCAGACCACTTCCTCCAGATTTTCTCTGAATAAATTATTTTTTTCTCAGGAAAACAGAGATGAATTATTTTATGTCCAGTGCAGTAATACTGATATGATTCTTGCAGTGAAAAAGGAGAAATGTGAAGAATTGTTTCTGCATCAGAAAGCTAACTGTATGGAGTCATTGCTTTTAATCTGTATTAAATTTTGCATAGATCAGTGTGGATGTCACCCAGGGAGGACAAGATGGTTAAAACAGATGTGCTTCTCCTATGAAAACAGCTAGTACGTGTCTCCACTAGGTACATAGTGTAAGACTATCTCTGACACAATGCAGAATACCTTTTAGTGTGGCAGCAATATACAGTTCTCTTGATTATTGCCTCTTGATGATGAAACTATGCAGTTTGGATTTTTTCTTTGGCTTTGTGATAGAATCACTGTGCAATTGCAGACTTATTCTGAAATTTACAAAAATATACAAAAATACAAAATGTTTAAACAACTCCACCCTGAAATTCATTCCTTCAATAGAATTTTTTAAATTTAACTGTTTTAGTTATTTGGATCAATATTTACAGAAACTTGTCTATAAATATGAAGCACACAACATCTTATTATAAATAAGAAAAATAAATTAAAAAAAATTGCCCTTTGGCTGGCAGTACTGTTTTCACATGCTTTAACTTGTGCACAAAGGGAGCCCATGAGAAGGTAAGCTAGAATGTAGATTCAGAGCACACGGTCTCTACAGTGTCTCCCCATGCAAACAGTCTTCCTGTGGGTATGTCATTCCATTTTGGAAGGGGTGCATCACTGCAGAATGAGAGCTACTGCAGAATATCTAACATCTTGTAAATTCACACTCTGAAGTGCAAAAACTTCCCCGAACCATTAATAAGTGATTCTTATTGATTTCAAAATCCAATTAAACTTAGAGATATTCCTCATCCATAGTAGGTTCAGTCAGGAAAACAAGAGCGAACCCTAAAGTTGAGGCTCTGGGTCCTTCAAAGCATTCCCTTAAGCCTTCCTCCCAGCCTTGTGGATTCTAAATATTTTTCTCCCTTTTTCTCCTCCTTCTGGCTTACTCTGTAGGCTGCTGCCACAACCACTGCTGATGGTCATACAGTGGCTTGAAGTAACCAGGAGAGACCTGAGTACCACGGTGAAGTGAGTAAGTTGATTACAGAAAGATGGAAAATAGCAGCTCTAAGTTCTTAGATACTGATGTGGAGTAGAGTATGGAAACATTGGTGAACCAACAGAATTTCTCCATCTTTCAGCCTCAGATCAATTATCTACATTGAAAGTAAATGGCACTTTGGGGGGGGCGGGTGGGAGGGGGAAATGTAATAAAGTATATAATTCTAGTTAGGTCTTGATACTTCAAGCTGGAATTATGAGCATCCCATGTGTTAAGGGACACCCTATAACTCTAACTGCTACTGAACCTTAGATTAAGAAACTTCTCTCCAGAGTGATCTAGATAAATTTGAGGAGTCAGTGTTGTGAAATATGACTTTAAGTCTTGTATCCAACCTGGGATTCTGCTAAAAATTTAGCTTCTTAAGGATATACAATGAATGTAAATGCAGCTTCCCTCTAGCTCAGACTTCATTAAAAATGTTACAATCAGAGCAGTCTTAAAACAGCACTGAGGCTGACTGTGAGAGCTTTTTGGTCTGGTTTTGTTGACATTAGTGATGACTTTGATGAACATACTTGAATAAAGTCAATAGGATTACTCGGTGAAACATCTCACATTTCTTCAAATTTCAACTTTAACAACAAAAAAAGCAATAGTATGAGGACAAGCATTTCTTTTGTGAGGTATACTTATCCCCTTAATGAGAATATAACTTTACTCCCTTCAAACCTATAATAATCTTTCTTAAATTATTTGCAAATTTCCCAACATTATACTTTTATGCATTGGGCTATAATCCTTACACATTAGTTTATTTTTCTTTCTCCAACTCAATACATTGAATTAAATAATAATAATAATAACAGTGAGGACAAACAGATATAAAGTTATGTATACCTTTTCCCAGCAAGAAGACAAATGGAGTTTTATCTCATTTCCCTACTCAGGGAAAAGGCAATGCCTTTGTAAATGGGAAATCTAATAGTACAGGTGAATTAACTGCTTATTAAAGATTATTCTTAAATTATGCAGCCTATATATCAACAATAACATATAAGGAAGGTTCAGCTCAGTAAGGACCAACTGAAGCCACTTCTCACTATTTCTGTATGCACATGTTATTCAGGGTATCAAATCTGCCCCCTATCATTTCTAAAGAAGCTTATGAATCATTTCTACAATTAAGAGATTGGATTCAGAAAATAGGGAAGGATGTAAGATGGTGCGCACTGTTTTAGCACAAGTTCAAATGACCCGATTTATTGCTTTGATGTGATGTTTATCTTGTGACTCAAGTTTCTTACAGATTAATCCAAAATATGTGATTAAAACAGAACCAGCTGTGATGTTTGATTGAGGTAAATCAGACTTAGCTAGTATCTTATAACTGGAGTCATTTTTTTTTCCAAAGCAGTAAACATTTTTGCCACGCTCTCATTTAATTATATCTAAAAATCCCAAAATACTTGCTTAACTTTAAACAGTCAGACTTCTACCGTTTGTTTATATCTCTTGTCAACTTTTTTTTTTTTTTTTTTTTTTTCCTCCTAATTTTGGATATATCAGTCCTTGCACTGCTGATATTTTGCTACTTATTCTGTAGACTGAATTTGGAGATTTTTTAATTGGGAAAAATAGAGCAATGTTTTACTGTTTGCAGTTTATCGGCAGTATTTCAAGCTCCACTGAGGCCTCAGAGATCAAAAAATCAAGTAAAGACAGAAAGAAGAGAAAAGTGAATTAGTTGGGTTATATTAGTAAATAATTTAGAGTGCTTAAAAAACAATGTTCACACATTTTTAATTTAAAGCCTTCTAAATCCTTTTAAAATTCATTTGCATCTGCAATTACTTAAACTGTGAGCTGTGGGCTGGAGGGAGTGAAACTATAGATTTTAAGTGCGTAGCTGGAGGTAATATATAAACTCAATTGATCAGTCTGGCAGAGAATTGATGCCACAATTTGTACCCAGTGGCACTTTCTCTTTCTTACCTGACTGGCTTAGAACATTATCAGAAAGTCAATATGATACGCCAATATAGTGATATACTTGCACTCATAAGTCCCTTGTTTAGATTAAACCCTAGGTGCTCACAATGTGGAATGCAATGGACAGACAGCCTGACTCCATCCCACTATGAGTTGATCTGAAAGTACTCAACTTAATTCCAGGTTTCATGTGGTTATCAATGTCCCCAGCAGTCAGCCAAACAAGTAACAGAGGATGTCTGTCTCTGCAAGGCAATGCAGTGGGTAGGGAATAGTGTGCATGTGATGCTCCTGTCTGGCTACAGTCCCCTCTGTATCAGCTGCCTGTCTCTAATAGGCTCTGCACTCATCGTGATCAAGTTTCCTTTATAATTCTTTTTCGGTCTCATGTTTTGGTTCTCTCTCTTCCTCTTAATTTATTAATGATTTCACCTCCTCTGCATTATCTTTTGAAATCCTTCCATTCTATAAAGGGCAGCTTCTTGAAGCCTGATGAAGAATGACTTCCAAAGTCTACCTCTTAATAAGTGCGTTTTGTACATACTGTAAATATAGACTAGTATTTGTGGCTGCATCAAGAAATGAATCAGGCCTCTATCTGCTAATTTGTAACCAAACATTAATCTGAGTAAAAACCTGTTATGTTTTGCATAACAGACGAAACTGAAGAACAAAACTATTTCATACCTGGCATTTCAGCTGTATATACACTCATAGTATGTACAGGAAATTCTGGCACATCCTCACGCATTAACTTTTTCCTTCAAGACAGTGTTATATTCCATCTACATAACATTTGATGCTTAGAACTGGAGAAATAGTGAAGACAGCTGTGGGATCAATAGTTGTTTAACCCTCTATGAAATAATGCCAGACTACGCTAACCAGCTCACCACAAGTGGTGGTGGAGCTTTAAGTGACACATACAACTCCCCCTTCCACTTGAAATGATACTAAACTTCATTGTTTGTAATAATTTACTGGTCTTTGGACTAAACTCTCCTATGCTCTAGTTTATAGAGCATATATAACATGTCTTTGATCATTCACTGTCTTGCAGACAACACCAAGCTGAGCAGGGCAGTCAATGCATTGGAGGGAAGGGAAGACATCCAAAGAGACCTGGACAACCTGGAGAAGCTGGCCTGTATGAACCTAATGATGTTCAACAAAGCTAAGTGCAAGGTGCTGCAGTTGGGCTGGAGTAATCCCATATATTTATCCAAGCTGGAGGGGGCAAGAGCTCCTTGAGAGCAGTCCTGAAGAGAAGGACTTGGGGGTTCTGGTGGAAGAGAAGTTGGACATGAGCCAAAAGTGTGCGCTTGCAGCCTGGAAGGCCAACTTTGATCTGGGCTGCATTAAAAATGTTGTGGCCATCAGGGAGAGGGATGTGAATGTCCCCCTCTACATGGTTCTTGTGAGGCCCCATCTGGAGTACTGTGTCCAGGCCTGGGGTCCCCAGCACAAGAAGGACAAAGAGCTCTTGGAATGTATCCAGAGGAGAACCACTAAGATCGGAGGCCTGGAACACCTCTCCTATGGAGAAAGGTTGAGGGAACCGGGATTGTTTAGACTGGAGGAGAGGAGGCGCCGGGGAGATCTAATTGTGGCCTTCCAGTATTTGAAGGGAGCATATAAACAGGAGGGGAATGGCTGTTTACATGGGTTGATAGTGGGAGTGTGGGAGTGATTTAGGGGGAGGGTTTAGGTTAAATATTAGGAGGAAGTTTTTCACTCAAAGGGTGGTGACGCACTGGAACAGGTTGCTCAAGTATCTTGTGGATTCCCCATCCCTGAAGGTTTGCAAGACAAGGCTGGTTGTGGCTCTGGGCAGCCTAGTCTAGTGGTTGGCGACCTCTGCCCATGGCAGGTTCTGTGATTCTATGACAATTCTATGATTTCCAAAAGAGCCTATACCTTTACTTTGCTTTTTAAGTACTTTTTTTTTGTATTCCCTAGTTATTTTCTTGTAAAGTAATCTTTAGGAATGAACCACGTTTAGGGACTCATGAATACTGGTTGTTTCCTTGATGTAGGACTAGTGACAAGGGTAAGCAAGCTACTTACAGTTATTATAGGCAGAAGTATTTTGCATTATGTGTCACTGGTGACAGCAAATTGTGTCTGTTTACTTTGAAGGCAGACATATATAAACCTCACTCTAGATCTCAAAGTATGCAGTATTTTATTCTTTTCCCCTATTTTTCCTTTCATATTACATTTGGTAAATGAAAGTCTCATAGTTATTTGGTAACTCGGTTGAGGCAGTTGTAGTCAAGTCCATGTGGATATAGCCATGATGCAAACATTCACACATGCCTTTATATTCAAGAAGAGTTATGTTTGTTTTTTTCATGAATAAAGTACAGCTGACATGTAAGTTTCAAATGGATGGGGTTTTAGACCACAGCTACTGTACCAGGCACACAAATGCTTGTGCAGCACAGAAGGTGCACATAAATTTCCTGAGCTCTGCATATGTCCATGTCAAGGACTTAAGTAGAGTGTGGGACCTCTCATCTACAGGAACAAGATAAGCTGTAGCTGTTCTGATGCTTTTTCATACTGATCTAGTCAATCATCAGTGACAAAATCCTCTAACTGTTGATTTGATTCTACTCATGACAGCAAGCCCATTTTGTTAAACTGAGATCAGGGAAGAACCAGGCCCTTAATCCATTTGGCTTTTCTATTTTTGTACATTGATTGCTTATCAGGAAATAAATAAATGTGAAAGTAAAGAACTTGCGCACATCAGGGCAAAAAGCAATAGCCATTAAGCCTGTAACACACGGTATATGCCCTTTTAGCAGTAAGGACACTGCTTGAAATTGTCAGTGTGACAGATTTACTCTTAATAACTTAAGCAAATTTCACAGTTTACACAGGTCATTTTGAAGTAAGAAACATTAATGTGTTTGGAATAAAAATTAAAGATTACAAACTTCACACACATCTGCAGAGAGTTAGCCATATGTTTCATATGTTTGTTTAAAGTATTAGGAGGTGCTTGTTCGGATAGAATATTGTTTCCTATGTGTATGTAATATAAATAACATAAAGGCATCTTCAATACATTTTGACATTTAAGCATACGTTTAAATCAGCTTTAACATATTGATTCAGACCTTCTCTATCACCACACGTCCAAAACTAGATAATATAGAACTTTCACGTATAACTGCTTTCAAAAAGGCTGCTCCAAAAGTAATGTCCCCTATTTTATTATGTTGGCACATGATGTCAGAGGCGGATGTTGGTGGTATGGCAGTAGAAGCTGAACCTTGCCACCAATACTCCATTACATTTTCTTGCTGTGTAACAGATGGCAGAAGAGGGGCAATCTGACAAAATGGTGTCTGGTCTGGAAATGCATATGAAGCAAAGGTGTGTCATTGCATTACTTCATGTGAAAAAAAAAAAAAAATGGCACTCACTGATATTCACTGACACTTGTTGAATGTTTATGGAGAGCAAAAATCGGATGTGAACACAGTGAGGCAGTGGGTGATGTGTTTTTGCAGTGGTGGCAGTGATGTGAAAGATGTTCCATGCACAGGTGTCACACCATGAAATGAAGAGCATCTTTATCAGCTCATCTGAGCCAATTGGTGGATTATGATCAGGGAAAAATACACTTCAATGTGATGGAAGCAATGGTGGCAATGCAGGAATATTGCAAAGTTTGTGCCAGGTGTGTCTCATGAACACTCGGTCAGGAACAGAAAAAATACTGTATGTAAGTTTGTCAGAACCTATTTAACTAATACGAGGCTGAATGTGACTGTGACTGTTTCCTCAATCTCATCATTGCGGGTGCTGAGATGTAGTCTCATCACCATGACCCGGACTTAAAATGGTAGTTCTTAGAGTGGCAACATGTAAATTCCCCATCAAAGAAAAAGACACAGCCCTCAGTGGGTAAAATGATGTGCACTGTCTTTGGGGATGGAAAAGGGTTCTTCCTTCTGAATTTATTGGAACCTGGACAAATTATCAACTTGAACCACCAGAAGAACACTGACAAGATGAAGTCTTGAACTTCTAGAGTCAGGCTAGAGAAGAGGACAACCTTTCTCTTGCAAAACAATAATGACAGGCCCCAGACCAGTAAAGACCATGGATAACATTGCCAAATTTGTCTGCAATGTCCTACCATACCCACTGTGTAGTCCAGATTTGATGCCTTTTCAGTTCCATCAGTTTGAGACACTGAAGGATGGGAAGTGTGGGCAACATTTTCCTAGAAATTATGTCATCATAGAAGCTGTGCAACAGTGGGTCATCTCCATTGAGTAGAGCATGCATGCTCTTGTTCATTGCTAGTGAAAATGCAGAACTAATGATGGTGATTACATTGACAGATAATATTTTGTATCTGAGAATTTGCTGTATAAAATAATGTTATTGTGCTCTTTGTATCAGTTGTAGTTTCCATGGAAATCAAAAGGAGGCGTGACTTTCGGGGTGATCTACATGCATACAAAGCACAGTGCTTTATGTAGGCATTTATTATTCAAGCTATGGAGGAAAACAGACAAGGAAGAGGAGAAAAGGAATAGAAAAAAGTACTGAGGTATGTGTACTTGTATCATACATTGAAGAGGTGGATGTCTTTCCTCATAACACTGGGCTACTCTGTGTCTTATACTTCCTCATAGAGCCAGAAAGGAGGTACCATTTTGGAGCAATGTATTATGCTTCTGGCAGCATTGGGTTCATTGAGCATGAGTAATCTAAATACAGTATACTACTGGATTAATTTCAAGTTTTCCTGTGGGGACACTTTTTTTTTTTTTTTTTTTCCTTTGAAGGGACTGCAACGGTCATGAAGTTTTGCTGTAGCTAGTTTGGCTCAAATATGATCACACTTAAAGGAATACAGTTGTGTTGTACAAATTTGTTCAGAGAATATCATGCCAATCTTTCAAAATCATACAAATATTTCAAGCTCACTATTTATGTCATTGTCATTGGTACAACTGGCTGTGTAACATTTTAGTGATGCAAAGGTGACAAGAACAAAGATTTAGGTTTGTTCTACTAGATGCTGAGCCTTGGGACCTAATGCTGGAAAATAATTTAGTGTGTGCTTAAATTGAGAGGATTACTCACCTACTTAGAGTTAACTTCTGAGGGACTGTTCAAGTACTTTAGTTATGCACAATCATAATTGCTCTGCTGGACCAGTCCAGAGCACTTAGCATTCTGTAGAATGGAGCCCTGAGTGTCTTATTGTCATAAAAAAATATATGGTGGGAAATGATTATGCACTGTTGAGGGGGGGGGGAAAGGGGATAGTAGAGTAACCCTAATAAATCTTTTTGATCTTTAATTTCTCCACTAATGTATAAATCAGTTACGTATATTTCTAAAGACAGTGTTGGTATCACATTAATGTAGCTGTGGCTATAATTAAGATGGTGCATCTGAGTATTATTTTAAAGAGTTGACTGCATTACTGAGGGTTGGGTATGTTGAAACAGCAAAGCCTTTACTGTGAAACAGTCTGTATCACCATAAGCCCTTTCTGTGAAGGGATATACTTCCTTTTACCCTGTTGAAAATCTATCCATAAGAGTACATTGTTGAGGAATATATCTGTGGATGCTTACAAGTTAGACACAGTTAGAGACTACTCTGGATTCTAACTTTGACTTCATCACTAATAGTTATTGATGCCTTTATATGTAGACTTCCAGTCAGCACAAAACTATTCAGCACTATGTTTTTTATGTGGGTTGGACTTAAAAATGAATGCAGGCGACCTTAATTCTCTGTTAACATTTTTGTGCATGTGGGAATATATTTAAATAGGAATATATTTATATCCATACACACTCACAGACATACAAGTAAAATGTACCAGAGATGCATTAATTTTACATTGATTCAAAATATTTACAGTTTTGGTTAAGATGATCATGCTAAAGTGACAGAAAATAGTAAGTATTACCACTGCACTGTAAGTAATGACGTGCTGTAGATGCTTGCAGAAAAAAAACAAACAACATGAACGCCTCTGGCATCCACACAGTATTTAAATTGGTAATCTCGAAAGAGAGGATGCTTAGATTTTCAAGCTTGTTTTTGGAAACTCTTATCTAAGCTGAGAGTTGTAAATTTGGAGGAAGTTGATAATTTAGAATCTGATTTTGTTTTGTTTGTTTTCTCCTCTTGTAAGCTAAAAAAAAACCAAAAAACAACCAAAACAACAACAACCAAAAACCTGATCTCAGAACTTCTTGGGTGGAGAAGTTTTTATTGTATTTTTGATTCATTTTTGTACTAAATTATACAAGAATGAAATTTCAGGATAATCTCACATCTGGAGAATCTCAACAGGTAAAGATACATTTCATCTGCATAGATCTATTTTACTGTTTTATTACTATGTTACTGTCATTTGATCTTTGATATTTTTAAATTTGTTTCTGTTTTTTATATAACATAACAATTGCACACTTCTTGCCACACCAATGAATATTGGTTCTCAACAGATCAGTGAGGGGATGTATCAACAGTGTTTATTCTCTGCAGATTATGAAGACTAAAAGGAATTTTGTATGTCTGCCTTTGGGCCTTCCTTGGGCATGATCTTAGCAAGTGGATTCCTTCTGTTCTGCTTGGCCCTGAGTAAGAGTAACATTTCACTACAGTGCGAAATCTTAAAGGATGTGTTTCTGTGAGCACAAGCACTCTCTTCCTCAGTACAGGAAAAAAAAAACAAACCCAAAACAGAAGAGGCAGGAAGCTAGCATGGTTTGGCAAGGACCTGCTAGTCAAAATGAAGGGTAAGGGTAAGAAAGAAAAGTGGAAACACAAGTGTGTGGCCTGGGAAGAATATAGAGATGCTGACTAGATGTGCAGAGGTGGGTTCAGGAAAGCCAAAGTGCAGATGGAACTGAATTTGTTAAGGGATGTGAAAAAATAGCAAGGGATTTTGCAGATACATCTGTCAAAAGAGACAGGCCAAGGAGAATGTGTTCCTTCTGAGAAATGAGAAGGGATAAACAGCAACAGACATGGAGAAATCTGAGGTACTCAACAAGTTCTTTGCTTCAGTCTTCACTGGTATACAAGCTTCACAGGTCTTTCACTTATATAAACCACTAGGCTGGGGTCGGAGAAGTAAAATTCCTCCCTCTGTAAACAAAGAGTAAGTTCAGGATCACCAGATGAAACTAAATGTGTGTAATTCTATGGGACCAGATGACATGCATTCTAAAGGAACTGGCTTATGTGGCTGTCAAACCACTCTCCATCATATTTGAGAAGGCATGGCTGTCAAACAAAATCCTCAGTGACACCCATTTTTAAGAAAGGGAGAAAGGAAAATGCAGGGAACTACAGACTGGTGAGCCTTTGAAGATAATGGAGCAGATGGTCCTGGAAGCTGTGTTAAGACACATGCAAGATGGGGAGGTAATCTGAGATAGACAGCATGCCTTCTTGAAGGACAGATAATTCCTGACCAATCTGGTGACCTCCTACTATGGAGTAACAGCATCAGTGGACAAAGCTTGAAAAGTAGGCCCATGTGAATCTAAGGAGGTTCAACAAGCCAAGTACAAGGTGTTAGACTCAAGTCAAGGTAATCTCAGATATGTGTACAGACTGGGATAAGAATTCATTGAGAACAGTCCTCCAGAGAAGGATTTTGGGATTCTGGTGGATGAAAAGACAGGCATCACCCAACAGTATGTGCTTGAAGCCCAGGAGGCCGATTAAAACCAGAACTCTATCAAAAAAGGAATAGCCAGCAGGAAAAGGAAGGTAATTGTTTCCCTCTATTTTGCCTTTCTCAGGCCCCATCTAGAGTACTGCATCCAAGCCTGAGGAGTCCAGTGCAAGAAAAATGCAGAGCTGTTGAAATGGGTCCAGAGGAAGCCATATCACAGACTGGTGTACTGCTTATATGAAGACAGGATGAGGCAGCTGGGCTTGTTCAGCCTGGAGAAGACTGGAAAGTCTCATTGCAACCTTCCAATGCTTAAAAGAAACTTATGAACAGGAATGAGACAGAATTTTACGTGGGCAGATACTGTTAGAACAAGGGGGAATTGCTTTAAGCTAAAAGAAAGAAGATTTAGAGTAGATATTAGGCAAAAATAAATAAATTTTAAAAATCACACAGAGGTTGTTGAGGCACCGGAATAGATTTCCCAGAGACATTGTGGATGCCCCATCCCTGGAGGCATTCTAGGCCAGGTTGGATGGGTCCCTGGGCAGCTTGATCTAGCTCACAGCAGGTGGGATTGAAACTAGATGATTTTTAAGGTCCCTTCAAACCCAAGCTTAGATTTTATGATTCTAAAAGCAAAGGTTATGGTGCTCAGTCCTCTGAAGGAGGAATGTCTGAGAAAAAGATATACAGAGATACTAAATGAGTAAAATTCTTGCAGCTGTTTGAGAATATGCAAAGTGGTTTGTTAAATCTTACACATATGTGTGACTTTCCTTTTTTCTGTTTAACTCTTCTTGGTAACACAAAGTCCTGGAATGCTTAAGTGCTGGAAGAGTAGCTATATAGACCTAATCACAGAATCACAGAATTGTAGGGGTTGGAAGGGACCTTTAATGTTCATCGAGTCCAACCCCACTGCTAAGCAGATTTTCCCATACTAGGCTGCAAGGTTTAACATTGTCTTTTTTATAGAGACCTTTTAATATTTCCCCACTTAAATAGTTGTTACTTAGTTGAAGAGTATCACTGATTATTCACTGGGCAATACCTGAAACAGAGCTGGAGGTACAGTACTGTGATGCACCGAGAAATTCCTTAGAGTAATTCAGTTGCTTAGGGTAACTGAGACCACATTGTGCCACACAGGTTCATTTCTTTAATAGCTAACAGCACCCACCTGAAGAAAGTAACACATAGAGATAGTAGAACTAAAACTGATGCAGAGAAGCACCAGGTCTACCATGCTTAGTGCTACATACAATGATGTCTGACATATCATAGTTTGTTAAATTATTTTTAGGTTATTAATAAGGATAAAAATCTCAGATTTTTTCTTTGCCTTAAGGGTGCCAGAATAATTATTCAAAGGAACATATCAGGTCAAGTGTTAACAATATGTGCTTTAAAAAAAAAAAAAAAAAAAAAGAGAGAGAGGAAAGGAAAAAAAAGCACCACACACAAGAACCAACCATCTGTTCCAAAAAGTTCTTACAGCAGCATTAGTCTTGATAAGCATTAAAATCTGAATTTAGATTTGTTACAAGAATTAACAGATTTACCTCAATTAAATGATTTGGATAACTTCTATGAAAAATATATTAACAATTTTTGTATCTAGAAAATGTATACTGAATAAAGCTTCTTGTATGGATTGTTCCATGTCAAAATAATACAGCTAAAGATAATACCAGTTTTCAAAAGTAGTAACTGGAAAATGTGACATAATGTGACTCAACTTCTTTGATTTAGAGTCTACAAAATATTGAGAGAACTTTGATTTTCCTCCCATTGCTGAGTAAACAAAGTACAGTGGGTGTCAGAATAAGAGTCATTCAAGGCCAAAATAGTCTGAACTAATTTTTTGGTAGGAAAAATACTTAGCAATTCTATATTTCATGAACTTTTCAGTCAAGGCCTTTTTTTGTGTGTATGTGTGTGCCTACGTGTGTGTTTAACTGTAGCATAAAATAATTCTGGTCTAAACTGAGTGACAAAGAATATGGACTTCTATTTGAACTACAATATTAGACAGTTTATTCAATTCTTGAAGAGAAAGGTAAGTTGTAAACATTTTTTTTCTGGTGACCTTCATGTTATACAGATGCTTTTAAAGGAGAAGAAGAAGCGAGAAAAGGTTAGAATGCAGTGCTCTGAAGGAAGCACTGGACAAATCAAATATGTGTGACTTATCTTTTCATGATACATTATATAATACAGTTATGTCCTAAATGTGAATTGAGTAACATTATGGAACAAAGACCTGGGAAACAATACATTAATTTATATAATGTGTGTTCTCAAGGAAGGGCCACAGATTCAGAGGCATGGAGAGCATAAATCTGATGTTCAGTCAGCATGATATAGTGTTATGGCCTATATCATAGGGTGTTATTGTGGCCTTGTGCTCCCACTCACACAGCATTTAGCTTGTAGGTTTTTGCTGCATACACCTCTACTAAGTAGTCACACCGTTTCCATCCCTTGACCTGAGAAAGCCCTCTTCCATTGTGAGGGTCTTCTGCTGAACTCTCTTGTGTTATTAGTTCTCATGGAAGGTTTACAGAACTGAATAATAATAATTTGTCCTCTCAGAATGAAGTCCCTCAGTATAATGTAGAAATGAATATATCATCACTTGTGTGTCTAATATCAGTTGGCATATTTATTTGGGATTTTTTTTTCATTTTTTTATTATTAATATTTATTTTTTTATGAAAATAGAGTTAATCCCAGTCTGAACATACACAGATTTGAGAATAATTCAGATCTGCAACGGAATGGGCATTTCTGGTTTATTTGTATGTAGTCAGATGTTTGACTGGGCTTGATTGTTCTGTCTGGTTTGATCCTGAGATATGCTGGTCTTTTGCTCTTTCAATAAGGTCAGGGAAAAAAAAAAAAAAAAAGAAAAAAAAGAAAAAGAGAAAAAAAAAAAGAAAGATGTGGATCTTTTGAGAGGCAATGTTTCCTCTTGTATTCAGCACATTGCACTGAACATGTGTGCAGTTCTCCATATTTAATGGCTCTTTTATCTAGCAGAGTTGCTTTAAGCAAAAGAATAAAATGAACTGTGTATAACTTGTTTTCTTGGCTTCTGATATCCTCTCTCAATCCAAATATGCTCTGCCACCATTGCCTGCAAATCAAACTGTGCATAAAAAAGGCGAATGAAAAGGTTTCTCTGCTTCCATTAGCAAAGACTGTATCTAAGAAAGAAATTCGTGTAATGAATAAATAAACATATGGGAGGCACACAGATGTTTTGGATAAGTATTTTTTAAATAATTTCTGAAAAACACAGTTGAATCTGCTTAATTGTCACAGGGATCACAATGGAGAGAGGAACATGGTATTTCATCTATGCACTTTTTGTGTTGGTAGACAGCATGAGTCAAATCTGCTGTTCATGTAAATTGGCATGGATTTGTTGAACCCTGATGTTCTGGCCCTTGATTTGGGGCTTTGTGTACTGGAAACACAGTAACTTTCTTTGCCAATGTCAAACCTTCCTAAGTAGAAGGAGAAGAGCAGAATCAAAGAAGGATTTGCACTCAATTTCATATATGTATGCCTAAGCTTTGCAGGCACTAGTGGTTTTTTCTGGACACTAAAATCCAGACATGGAAAGAAAACGATCCAGATATACTACCTAGTTCTGTCACTGACCTTGAAGAAGTATTCCTCTATAGTAGATTCCCAACTTATAAAATTAGGATCATGTTATCATACCTTGCCATTGTGCTGAGGTTGTCCGTGTTTGGAGAGCAGTGCACCGAGATAAACCTTAGAGAAACTAAACTTTTTTTTTTTTTTTTTTTTTTTTTTTTTTTTTTTTTTTTTTTTTTAAATTGTAAGTTAGACTTAGATTCTGCCATTTTTTAGCTTTTGGAGTCATTTTGTGCATGGTCATAATCTTTCATCTGATTGCTATGATTCCTGTAAGAGTTTAATATGTAAGGGTTAATTCTCAGGATACGCTATGAAAATGTATCCTCAGGGATGGACTAGCCAATTAGTTCTTGCTCATATGATACAATATTTGCAACTTCATAACCTTTACTTAGCCTTTAATATGGCTTGAGGAAAAAAAAATAAAAAAAAGAGCATGGTTGGATCTCAGGGAAGATCCTAAAGTGCATACGTACGAAGTAAATTTTAAAATGTTATTTGAACTTAGATTCCCAAATCCATATTCAGGCACTTAAGGAAGTAAGAGGATTTTCTTCAGTGCTGAAAACTGAAATTTTATTCCAGTTTGATCTTGTGGGTAAGTTGTTTACTCCAGAAACCCATCTTATTCGTCAGATATCTAAAGATGGCTTTTAACTCTTATTTTCAAGCATTTATCTTGTACTAACTTTTCAGACCATGAAAAATACAATTTTAAAGGCACACTTTCCTATACTTTCTCAAAGCTCTTTAATTCTCAGCTACCTCTTTGTTATGTCTGTAGATGATGATGACTAGGTGGATTTTGCTAGACTATAGATACAGCAACAATTATCTAATGTATCTAAAAGGAAAGATGATTACCATTTCTTAGGAAACACCTTTTCTTTAATATATGAAATTGATATCGCTGGTCTTCAGCACTGGGCGATCAGCATGAGAAAACAAACTGTAAACATGAAGAAATACCTTAGCAGTGACACCAAAATCATTCAGATCTGTATATCATTAATTACTGAAAGTGATTGTTCTAATTTGTCCTTATTTTCAGCCCTCCATTGGATAGGTCTCTCTTCTACAAATTATTTTATTGAACAACAATAGATGTGACCTTCTCCTTTGCTGTCCCCTGCTGTTGTGTCTTTATGTTAGTGTGTTCAGGAATTGCTATCAGACTTCTGCACCTAAGGTTTAATTGTAAAGACATAGATGGGTAAGTCAATTGCTATCATTTGAAGACACTACTTTGAATACCTTGTGATATTTTTCACATTCCAAGAACGTTGTACGGCTAAATGGTGCTCTCATCATGTAGAAATGTACCGTGTTCTATGTGAACTGGCTCTGTATTTTTTATAGAAAATGCTAAACTACTTTGTCTTTATTTTTTATTCTCATTACTTCTTTTTTGTCCCTTTCTGGTTTTCTTGGCCTTATCCCAGTGCTGTACTTCCTGTGGCCCAAATGGTGATGACTTCTAATTTAAAGCTGACCTTTGCAGGTGACTGTGAATGCTTTACCTTTTGTTGAAGTGTTTTTTAACTTTATATTTAAAAAAAGATCAGTTGGGAGATCTTAATGCTCCCAATTCAGGCCTTTTACTAACAGTGCAAGTTAAAAATCAGCATGGTTGAGAATACAGGATAGAGAGGGAGAACATGAGCAAAGGAAAGTGCATACTGATGCACTGGACTAGAGTGTAGGATCCTTTATCACTGTGGTTACCTCATTGTTTCTATTATGAGTGGAGTTCTCTAGGCAACGATTGAATATATTTACTGCTAAATCATGTATAAGAAATTCTTTGAGACATGGCATGAGACCACTGAATCTCCATTACCAATATTAAATTTAGAAACTCCTTAGTTTTCATAAACCTCTAGATTTTTTCATCTGTTTACATATATGGAAATTGCTCTAATTTTTATGGGAAAACAGAAATATCTCTGAAGTTCTTCCCTGTCTCTAACAGTATGTTCTATTATCTTGATCTTATCAATCAAATAAAAAATATGTACTATTCTCCTTTTTTATCAGTTAAATACACAATCTGGAGAGGGACAAGGGAGTGGTGGTGGTAATGGTGAGGAGGAAGGACAACCGGGGTTTCCTCTTGAAATTAACATTCAATCTGCATGTAAAGCAACATTTTATAGTGATTCTTTGGGGAAATTTTCTTAAATATTTCTTACTCTACATGTTTAGAGTTGTCAAAACTTATGTATCTTATTCCCTACTTGTGAATTTGTTCTGAGATTTATTAGGAAGTGGAAGTGCGTCTGATGGTTTCATACATACAAAATATTTCCTTCAGATAAAAGTAAATCTGAAGGACAAAATAAAATGTAAAATATCATGAGGTCTTATGCTGACTTAGATTGTATGACAATAGCACACTGAATTTTAGCAAAGGTTTTAATACCTCTACCTAACTTCAAAAGAGCCTGATTCATAAAACATTGCTCCTATCACATTTTTATAGAATCTCACTATAGATCTTTTGGAATTGGGAGGTGCATGTTTTGTGTTGGATTGATTCATAGCAAAATTGAAATCCAGCCCTGAAGTGATAGTCAGTATTGGCCTCAGGGAAACATGTTGGCAATTGGACAAATTTATTTTTTTTTTTAAATCAAAATGAAGGGTATGGAAAAAAAAGGAAATAAAACTGTCTATAAAATATACAAAACATGAATTTTTGTAGCTGATGCAATAATATATCAACACTGTCTAAAAACCATAATTGTCTCAACACTGTAACATTATTTATTTAATATCGAGATGCTATTATTGCAGTCTAGTTAAAATAAATAAAAAACCTCTTACCTTAAAAATGCATGAAAATAATATTAAAAATTAACACTAAAACTATACAATATGGCAGTAGGAAGTTCAGCAAATTGATAATGGAATACAGAAGCTTTCAAACCAGGTCAGTAATTGCTACACAGTATTTTTTTTAAGACATACCAGAAATGAGGTGTTAAAAAAAAGCCCAATTTCTAGGGAAAATACAGTGGCCATTTTTAAGATACGGCCATCAGTGAATGACACAAAATACCAAAGAATGCTTATGGTGCTGATATTGTGGATGAGGTAAGAGTCTTTAAAAGAGTGAGCATGGCTTTCCTACTATGAATGAAGAATTAGCTAAAGTATGGTGGTAGAGCAATGTAGTGAGCATTCATGAACTGAATAAAGTAAATGTGATATGGATGTCCAAATCAAAACCAGGAAACTTTACATGGTTACTTTCATGCATTGAAGTTCTCCTTTAAGTGTTAGTTCACATTCATATTATAGTATGGCCTAAATATGACCAAAAAGTTGGTCTTTTTAAATGTGTTTTGAAGACCTGTCACATATGTCTGTACTCAAAGTATAAACGGAGCTTTGTGTTTTGGTGAGCTTTCAATAGTGATGTCGAGCTACCTGCTTCAATGAAAGTTACATTGATGGTACAGTTTTTATTTTTCCATGTAGTGTTTCAATTTAGTATCCAGGAAGTGTCTTCATTCAGGCACACCTTTCAAATTTGCTCGAAGAACTTTCTTAGCCAGTCACAGTTGCTTTTCAAAGCATTTAAATTTCTTATTTCTCCTCTTTGCTCATTATCTCCTGCCTATTGCTTTGGAGAAGTATTTGTGTCCAAGAAATGAGACCTCCCCCATTTAGTTTTTAAGTTATTTTGACATTGTTGGGTTGAGATTTTGAGGAACTGATTGTGAGGATTCACAGAATATAAACGTGCTCCAGCACTAATGTCATAATCTCATTTTGGAAATGTTTAAGATTAGTTTGGGGTACATGATCATTACTGCCACAAGTAAACTCAACAAAGAGCAATATACTTCTGTCAGTATATGCAGATGTAAAAAGAACAAAAACCCCAAGCAATTATTATGTAAAACATTTTCAAAGATAAGAGTAACTGCAGTTTGATGAGGAAGGATAGTAAAATCTAGTAATTTGTTTCTGTTCTTTTTGTATGGAGCACTGCCCTGCCCTTAACACTTTAATTCCAGCTGCTTAGAGCTAGAGCAGGCCACTAGGATTTCTATTGTGAATTTAGTAGTACATTCATTATTGGTGTTCAGGTCTCAAATGCATCTGTGTTTTAGAGGAGATTTTAGAAAGGGATTTTGCTTCAGAATGTCTTTGCTTATGTAGCTTATGGCAGGTATTCTTCTTAAAACATGAATAATTGTTGTTCACAGAAAATGCATTATTACTTTAAGTTACAACTGTAAGGAAAAATGACAGTGGTGCTCAAATGAAGCTTGACAGTCTGCTTAGCAGGCACCAGCCATCTGTGCTATGGCAGCACTGTTTGTATTTTAATGTTTAAACATACAGCAAAGATAATTAAGAATAACTATAATTAAAAATGATTACAACAAATTACTTTTCCCTCAACAGTGATGTGTGCCTGTATCTTGAAGTTACTTGATGAAGTAACCTTTTGGTATGGCAGATAGGACTGCTTTACAATTCTCACCCAGTTTCTGGTGGTTTATAGATTTTTTCAGGGACTTCCATTTCCTCAGATGATAAAACCATTTTACTTACTGTGCTTCATACACTGATTTGATGCACAGTAATTATCACTGAAATTTCATCTTTCATATGATCATCTTCATATTCTTTTGTTCTGTTTGGTTGTTTGTTGTTGTTTTTTTCTTTGTTTTTTTTGTTGTTGTTTTTTTCTTTCCACTGAGGCAAGATTAAAAGTAGCATATTTCTCAGAGTGTGGAAACAAAATGACAAGAAAATAACACACACTCACACATTTATTTTCATTTTCAAAGAAGAATATTAATATTTGTTCTTGACAAAAGCAAAACAAAATTTTAAGGAGGAAAAAATATTTAAGGAGGAAAAAAAGTATTTTAGGAGTAATTAATGCAACTTCTGGTTTAACTTCTTTCACCCAGGAATAATAAATGTTTCTGATTTTTCAGCCTCAGTCATATAGAAATTGAATGATTTCATCTTGTACTGAGTTCCATGGGAATTCTGTTCTGTTGATATTTGCTGGTGACTGTCGTCATAGGGTTTAACTGGTTTAAAGTGAATTAGATGGGTTAAATAAACAGTTTTCTAAAGTAGTTATGACCAAAATTTGAAGAGTCACCTTTTGAAGAAAAAGAAACAAAAAGTAAATAAATAAATAGTTTCTGTTGATGGTGGTAACTTCTGATATACAACTCTAGTATGTTTACAGTGGTAAGGTGAGTTCCACTGTAGAGACTGGATGTGGTCAGACCAGGCATCTCAAGCTGAGAAACCAGAATGTCCTCTGAAATTCCTTCATCATAGACATAATATACATCTTTATGATGCTCCACTGTCATAGTGGAACCATTCTTTGTACTGTACAACTCTTTGTAGTTCAGTACATCTTAGGAGTTTGACTTGATGCATAAGCTGTTAGCTTCTGTGAGGCAGCAGTGCTGCATTTCAGAATCCAGGTAGTTCTGGTTCAGCAGGTTTTGGCATTCATAAAACAGAATTGCTGCTTGATTGATTATATATAGAACTATTTGTCTTTTTATCACAAACTAGTTTAGATTGAATATTTTTGAGCAATTTTCTCAATAACTAAAATATTAAGAAATGCTGCAAATTTGCAAATTTGAAATATAGCACCACAACTGCTATGAAGTACTTTGCATTAATTTCAGAAATACTCTAAAATCTTTTTACAGATGAGTAAACAAATGATATATTTGCATATGCCCACTTAGCATTTTTGAGGCAAAATCAGAATAATAGTTTAATTGATACAGCAAGAGTAAAATAAAAGGCTTATCCATAGAGAACTATTACCCATGTTTCTGTTCATTAAAGACAACATCTCAACATCATTGGTAGATTTATTAAAAAAAAATTTTGGACTTCCATTTTCTCTTTTAGAAAAAGATCACTTATATTGCAGAAATGATTGCTCCAGAGTCTACTGCTGTTTTGCTTGATATTAGTGATCTGGCTTTGTGAAAAGAGATTGACAGATGAATTAAAAGACACATGTTTACAAACTGAGACTGCCATAATGGTATTCCTCTTGCCCTAAAGGTATTGGGGGTCCAGTACAATGTCAAAGGAAGTGAAACTATATAGAGCGATGCTGTTTTATCACATGCTGGTCACTTAGATTAACAGAATGTAGGGAATATAGGAGTGGGATATGAATAAAACATTGCAATAATGTGAGGAAGAATCCAAATACTTTTCCAAATAATGTTTTATTTACCACTCTAAGTAGTTTAGAGCTGTTCTGGCGTGTACTATTTGATGGACATCGTGTTTTATAAAGTTTGCATTGATAAAATTATGTCTTTCATACTGGGGAATCACACAGTCTCCTTCCTTGAGAATAATATTACTTCATAAGGCTGGTTACAGCTGTGTTTGAAATTCATTTCATATTTAAATAGTCTGGGCCAAACTGTGAGTTGGTGCAAATATGCTTGTGCCAATGGAGCTCCACTGGAGGAATGTTTGACCCTATGGGTTAATGTAATGAAAAGATTACAGCATACTGTATGATCACATAAATTAAAGATGGGAAATACCAATTAGGTCAGCTAGTCCTCACCCGGGGGACCAATTTAGATTGTTCCCTACATTCTATTCTTGAGTGCTTTGCATTGTTTTAAGAAACTCATGCAATAAGACTCCTGTCTTGGGAGACTATGCTGTAGCTCATCAGATCTCACCATTAAAAAATGTTTCCTAAAACCCAGTCCAATCTTTTTTCTCAAAAATTAAGTCTCAGTATACCTGTCATAAGCTTTCTGTTTCATTGTAAGCAATGCTATTTTGATTTTTCTACTAGCTTTTCACAAAATATGCTGCACATGTTTTCAATCAATGCTTATCTTGGATTCACTTACAAATGGAATGTAGGAGGCTTTCATAAATATATAAATAAGTATAAAAGAGTATGTATGTATATATATTTATATCTAGGAGTGAGTAAAATTGCCTAGGTCAAACAAGAATTAATCAAAATGGTTGTTTTTTTTTTTAATCCATAGATGAAGCAGTCACAGTCTTTAGAAAGAACATCTTTCTGTTGCATTTCTCACCTTCCTCCCCAGTCTTTTTTTTTTTTTTTGAGAAAGACTGGAAATAGAAATACACAAGCAATTAGGAAAGGTTTTACTTTCATCCCAGATAAATCTATGAAGCACTGAAGATTTCAGGCTTAGATGAGATAAAACCCAATTTCCAGATGTGTCTCCAATGTTGCATGCTTCTGGCTACAAAGCTAACACAGACATTCAAGCTGTCATGTACAAGAATGGTGTCAGCCTGTGACTCAGGCAGCAAAACTTTGTGGATAAGCAGTGCCATTACAACAGTTAATGCTTTCTTACTGTGTGACAAGGTCACCATGTAAATACATTTGTCCTGAATTTGACCTTTTGGTGAAAATAGGATTCTAGACTCCAGTCAAGTAGTCTCCATCCTGTAGATTGAACAAGTATTCTCTCATTTAATACGAGAGACAGGCTTTGCCATGGTGTGCCAAATAGATTCAGGAGTTGTTTAGAAGCTGATTGACTAAATGTTTGGTTTTTGTTTTTTGTTTATTTTTTTTGCATTGCCAGTACTTTTTGTTTGTAACAAACTTAAAAATTCACTTTGGACTACCTGCATTTTCGCACAATTTGCTATACTGAAACAATCTAAACCAACTTTGTGCTCCTTTCAAATTTTTGACAAAGTTAAATATTTGGTCAAAAAGCGCCTTTATTACTATTGCCAGTTCTTAATATTGTTAATGTTTCAGGGGGCATTCACATAGACTACATATGATACTAAATTGTTAAATTATTTTCTGAAAATATGAAGCCACAGTTTACAATGTGTGTAACCCATTTTACAATGAGTGTAATGTTACCTTTTTTCCAGTCATGAGGGATTTAATTCTATTGCCACGATTTTTTAGTGTTCATCACTGAGAAACTGCCATCACTTTTCAACCATTGTGAGTGGCTTGACAACTACATCAGCTAATTCCCTCAGCACTCTGGGATGTACCTCATCAAAACCCATAGACTTATGGATGTTCAGGTTCCTCGGGTGATCACAAACCTTATGTTCACTTATAGTGCGAGAGACATTGCCTCCCCAGCCCCCTCCTACTAAACCAAATATTTGAGGGTTGTATGATGAGAAGTTTTCAGCAAAGACGGAGGCAAGAATGTTACTAAGCACCTCAGCCTTCTCATTGTCTGTTGTTACCAGTTTGTCTGTGTCACTCACTAGGGGGGATACAACCTCCTGAACTTTCCTTTTCTGGTTAAGGTACCTGTAGAAACATTTCCTCTTCTTGTCACCTTTTGCTAAGTTTAGTTCAAGTTGGGCCTTGGCTTTCCTGATTCCATCTCTACACAGTCTAGCAGCTTCCTTATACTTTCCAATGGTACCTGTCCCTGTTTCCTCTGTCTGTACATTTTTCTCTTGCTCTTCAGGACCAGCAGGTCTTGTTTAAACCTTGCCTTTCTTTCCTGATTTCTTCCACCTGGGGATGGAGAACTCATACATTTAGGAAAGCTTTCTTAAAGATCTACCAGCTCTGCTCTGCACCCTTACCCATGAGGACAGTTTCCCAGGGTGTTTTGTTGACTAACTCCCTGAAGAGCTGGAAGTTAGCTTTCCTAAAATTTGGTGCCCTAATTTTACTCTGACTGTCTCATACCTCCAGAACATGAATTCAACTGTAGCATAGTCACTATAGCCCAGGCAGTCTCTAACCCTGATATCACCCTCTATTACTTGACTTGGGAAGTTATCCACAGTGCATTCCAGGAGCCTACTGGATTGCCTACAGCTCACCATGTTACTTTTCCAGCAGGTGTATGAGTGGTTGAAGTCTGCAGCAGGAACAGTGCTTGTGTTTGCAACACCTCCTGTAGCTGGAGGTGGAAGGCCTCCGCTTGATGAGCATTGATGACATTGTCCTTCTAATCTAGCTATCCATCTCACATCTTATCATGGGAAAGCTCACTGTCCCCCCTGCCCCCCTTCAGATCTAGTTTAAAGCCCTTCCAACGAGCCCTGCTAGCTTTTCCCCAAGGACCTTTAAGAAAAGTGAACCCCATCTGGTGTCCACAAACATGGTGCCATGTAGACCATTTGGTTGTCAAAAGAAAAGAAAAGAAAAGAAAAGAAAAGAAAAGAAAAGAAAAGAAAAGAAAAGAAAAGAAAAGAAAAGAAAAGAAAAGAAAAGAAAAGAAAAGAAAAGAAAAGAAAAGAAAAGAAAAGAAAAGAAAAGAAAAGAAAAGAAAAGAAGAGAAAAGAAAAGAAAAGGAAGAAAAAAAAGTTATAGTGGTGGCACCAGCCATGAAGCCAGGTATTTAAAGATAAGACCCTTTAATTTGTTTCCACGTTTTTATTCAATACAAGAGGCAGAGGAGAAGTTAATCTGTTCATTCAGCTTTTTCAGCCATTGTCCCAAGGCCCTGAAATTCCTTTAGGACATATAGCTGCTTCATCTCTCCCAACATGGAAAGGCAGTAAGGGGTTGTGGTTTGTCTGCCATACCAGACTAGGTAGGTCCCTGGTGACATTCCTCTCCTGAGCCCTGGGAAGACAGCAGACCTCTCCGAGAAGAGGATCTGGTCAAAATATCTGGTGTTCAGTTCCCTATAGGGAGGAATCACCTACAACTAATACCTGTCTCTTCTTTGATTATGTAGCCTTTATGTTGGGGGAAGGCTTGATGGCCAGTAAAACAGAAAGGAAAACACATTAACACATTGTTTATGTATTCCTTAGAAATCATTCAGCTATGGTAAAATTTGTGATCTCTAGGACTACCATTATCTAAACTATCCTATGGCCTTAACCACACTGTCAGTGAAGCTAAAAGGACTTCTTACCCCATTTAATTCATTGAAGGAAATATTACAATTTTAGAACCACTATTAGGATGGTTGTCAGGCAAAATAACAAGCAGATGATCAGATTTTTGCATGCACACAGCTCTTCTCATGTGTAAATGGGCATACTGCGATTAATTACATCTCCCCAAATCCCACATCCAGCACCAGGAATATTACAGCGATGGGGGGCTGCTACAGTTTTCTCTGCCACAAACCCTCCTGCCAGAGGTCCTGCCACTGTGTCATCTTCCTTTACTGACAACATCCATGAGGCATGGGCAGTGAGACACACAGTCTCTGTTTATGATCAGGCTGCTCACCAACAGGTTTTACAGTTACTTTACAACCCACTTTTTGTTGCCTGCTTATCACAGAGGATGCCACTTGGCTTGTGATTCTGTCCAAGATAATTTTATTTGTGTGAGAAGTTTACATTGAGAAGTGAGAATGTATAGTTTACAAATGATTAGAAGAGCTCAAGACAGGCTACTAATATACTTGAATTACCTACCCTACAGATTTACATTTAAGAGGGAGAAGAAAAATTCAGAGGATGGCACTTTGCATACTACTTCACACATTCTTCACATGCTACAGACACTCAAATTTTCACAAGGAATCTGTTGAATTTTCATATAAAAATTAATAAGAAATATAATAAGTAGTAAAACAAGGTTAGAGAATAGGAATTCTGTGCATAAACTTTATTTACAGTAGAATAACTATGTTGAGTTTAATTCAGGTCAATGGCCAAGCCCAAATGCACAATTAAAAATGTTTTCATGTCAACACTATATTAAAAATGTTCAACTTTTCTCTCACATTATGAAAAGCTGAAGTACTGTTTCAGTTCAAATTGAAGAATCACCATTCAGACTGAAAAAAAAAAAAAAATAATTGATTTTTCAGTGTTCAGCAATATTTAAAATACAAACATTGTGGAATTTTAAACAAAACCAATTCTAGTGGGAAATTGAAATCTGTCATCTAGTAGCTAGCAGAACAAAATGACTCTAAATTTTCTTTTCTTCTTCTTTTTTTTTTTTTTTTTTTTTCACAGTCCTATTCAACCAAATGCACATTTTTCAGCTCTGTTTTATTTACCAATACCTTCTTCAGCTCTGAGATTGAAAAGGAAAAAATGGTCAGTGAAGGTCACAAATGCATTCTTTACCCTGGATAGAACACACACAAAGAGTAAGAATAAGTAAGAATATAAATTTTTGTATAGGCATTCAGTGGTTAGAAGGGCTTGTTAATTATCAACAAACATTGTGAAAGACTGAAAACAGTATGTTTTTAAATAGAATCATACAATCATAGAAACACCAAGGTTGGAAAAGACCTCCAAGATCAACCAGTCCAACTGTCCACCTACCACCAATATTTCCCCAATAAACGTCTAAACATTTCTTGACCATCTCCAGTGACAGTGACTCAATTACCATGCTAGGCAGCAAGTTCCACTGCCTGATGACCTTTATGGAGAAGAAATTTTTTCTAACATGCAATTTGAATTTCCTCTAGCGCTGCTTGAGGCCATTCTCTCTAGTTCTATCACCACTTATGTGGAAGAAGAGGCCAACCCCCATCTTGCTAAAACCTCCTTTCAGGGTGTTGTAGAGAAAGTTAAGGTCTCCCCTGAGCCTCCTCTGCTCCAGACTGAACAAATCCCACTTCCCTCAGCCGTGCCCCATCAGACCTGTGCTACAGACCCCTCACCAGTTTTATTGTCCTTTGGTGGGCACAATCCATGGCCTTATCATCTTTTCTGCAGTTAGGGGCCCAAAACTGAGAACAGTAGTCAAGGTGCAGCCTTAAAAAAATAATAATAATAATTTAAAAAAATCTGCCTAATATGAGGGTAAGAAGTAAATGAATGCATATAAGCATTATCATAAGTATTCATATGGAATTGCAGGAAGTTGTAATCCAGCAGAATAGCTGATTCAGTATTCAGGGCTTGTTTGAACTTGAGATGGCTGCAGTAACTGATATTATATGTCCATGGCTTTGTATCATGCATAAATGCTTTATTATTATTATCATTTATTATTATTATTATTATTTTTTAATTTATTTTGCCTTATCAGAACTTTGAAATTTTAGTATTCTGGAAAGATGCTAGACAGTGTCATCTTCAGCTACAAGCTATGCCACGTGGAATGATATTAAGCAAATTTCTTCCCTGTAGCTCAAACAACAGTTTTGTGGGGGTCCATCTCTAAGGAAGATAAATTTATCAGACAGTCCCAGGTTGCAGACTCTCCAAAGACTGTTGATAGATTGACTCTGAGCCCAGTTTCTGTAGGTATCTCTCTATTATGAACATCTCAGAAGTTCTCAGTAACTTTTACACAGTGTACTTGACAGGACTCTATGGAAGTACTTTCAAGATTTTTTAACCCAAGACTGATGAATGGGCACTAGATTTCTGGTATGAAGGGCTCAGATTTCCTAAGCTGTAGAGTTCCCATGCTCAGTTTGCACTAACATTTTTTGCTTTGCGTTCCTCAGTAACACGTTTCTTTGTGTAAACATACTACAATTTAACAGTTTCTAACTTTCATTTTCCACTTATTTTCTCTATATTATTTTAACTTTACTTGATCTGACCTTTGCCTTCATTTTCAGTCTTTCACCCACACATGGTGTGCTTTTTATCCTATATTTAATTTTTATGTTAATAAGTGAATTACATTTCCTTAGGCTCTGTCTGCTGATTGTTGCATAAGATCAGATTACTGCTCAAGTGCAAAAGTCTGTAAGAAAGCTCAGCTCCCAGAGAGCTGAGGGAATAGCTGATTTCTTGCTTTTCTTTTCCCTTAGTGGTGACAAACCTTGGTTATTGACAAAAACTTCCTTGTATACAAAAGCACAAGGGGGCAGCATTACATTAAAATAAATTGTTGCACTTTGGTGTGTTCCTGTGTGTATGTGTGTGCTCACACACTGAAGAATAACCAGCTATGTAATGCTAAAGCTGCAGAAAAAAAAAAAAATATGTTATTTGAGTTTGTTTAGACTACCTTGTTTATTATCCTGGTGGTATTGGCAGGTGGAAAGTAAAAAAATCAGGCCCTGGGAAATTTTATTTACTTTCTGTTTTGTGGCAGATTCTTCATAACTCTTCCTTTCCCTACTTTTTCCTGGCAAAATAATTTTTTTTTTTTTTTTTTTTTTTTTTTTTTAGTGCTAGCATGGTGTTAGATACGATTGTTTTTCATGATGATTTGGCATGAAAATAAAATCTTTGCTCTCTCACTGACAAAACACAGTAAATGAAGAGGATTTCTGCCAACCTTTGAAACATGCAGAACTGATTATCAAGGACACATTTGGAAAAGACCAGTTGAAATGTCCTGTTCTGCTGTGGCAACTTACATCAGCATTGTGAACAAATAGGTTTCATGCAGAATTATGAAAAAGTTGTTTTTGTATAGAAATGGTTTGTTGTAGGAGAATGGCTTCAAGGATAAGTCAAGCATTGACTTTGGCAATGACTTTGTATGAATGTAGTCATATCTAGAATGCTCTGTAATGGGTTTCCTGTCATTTATTGAAAGTAGTTATTTTCCGGATTTTTTATATTTAAAATCGCCATTGTATTTTTACAGGAATTAATCATGCAGGCTACTTTCTGAAACCTGCATTCTTCTGCTTCAGATTTGTCATTTTCAGATGAAACTGACTGCGAGGTCTGACATACCTTTGCTGGCTTGGGTTGTTCTGAATCCATTGAACATAGCATTCTCGTATTTATTTGTTTATTCATTCATTTAGTTATTTATTTTCCACGAAGCGTAATGCCTAAGGTTCTTAACAGAAGTGGCTCAAAAGTGATAAATTCTTAAATATGAAAATACATTGCCCATATTTTGTAGTTTTCAACTCTACCTAGATTTAAATAAATAAATAAATAAATGGCAATTATACACTT
This sequence comes from Coturnix japonica, assembly GCF_054131305.1. Classification (NCBI taxonomy): domain Eukaryota; kingdom Metazoa; phylum Chordata; class Aves; order Galliformes; family Phasianidae; genus Coturnix; species Coturnix japonica. The sequence continues at coordinate 64,346,322 of NC_140663.1, read as the reverse complement.
ATTGACAAATCCTAATGCCACTAGAAAGAATAATGTCAACAAATACATGTCATTTGGTGCCTGGATTTTGTTTCAAAAGACCTAAATCCAGGCATTAATTTTTCTTCTTGTGACACGAACAATTTTCATATTATTTGGCACTGCCTGTTGGAAGTACTCCAGAATGCATTGTGTAAATCCACTTGTGGATTCCATTTAGCTTCCACCTGAGTTCTCACATCCACAATTCCCACAGTCTTCCAGACCATTTATTTGTGAAAAGTGCAGTTAAATATTCGTCTAGGGTCTGACTGCTGAGGGTCTGATACCCCTCAACAACCATAATTCAAAAGGGTTGATGGGATTCGCTGCTTTGTCAGGCTCAGAATACAAACAGAAGTTACAGCACAGCACAGGTATTTGTACCTGTTTCAACTAATATTTTACTGAGATGAAATATTAAAAAGCAGTGCCTGGCTGTCAGCCAAATCAGTAACCATTAATACCATTAATCTTTGACAGTTGTCAGTCTTCCAAGTAAGAAATTGACTGCTGCTTCCTTTCCATGCTAGAAAGGCCTGACTAGTGTATAAAATGGGGACTGCAGGCCCTAACTATATAAAATTGAAAGGTTGGTAATAAAAATTTTAAAAAGTATGGTGTTTTTTTTCCCTCTCAGTACACGCAGAACCTAAAATGATGAAAGAGAAGCTTCTTTTAAGAAGAAAAATTTATAATGGCAACTTCAAGAGAAAAAGTATTTGAGAGATAATTATAGGGTCTTTTGTTGCTTTTTGAAGTTGTTTAAGTGAAAAACACATATCTGTTTTGGAGTAAAAATAAATGCTTCAGGTCACACAGTTTGAATTCTGCTCCTGTGTTCTACAAAAAAGTCATTGAAAAATGAACTTTGGGATAAGAAACTGTCTAAATACTATTTTTTTAAAGTGTTTTTTCCTTCTGATAAAATTGTATCTTTGTGTTTCATTCCTTAAAGTGAATTATGGCCTGTTAATGCTCTAAGATAACCGATTTCTTCTGAGAGGAAAAAAAAAAGATTTTTAGAAAGAGTGTAAGGAAGATACTTTGAAGAATTTTTCTCTTATTTATGGAAACGAAGCAAACACAACCCATGGCATCTATCCTTGATTTTTACATTGTCCAGTAGGTGTAGTGTTATTTGGAAGTCATTAAAGATATCCCTTCTTGCCTCAAAAGAGAGGACTTCTATTTGTATATGTACCTGAGCACTCAGATCTGCTTCTATAAGACATGTTTTTATATATGTACTCATAACTTACATCTGGGATTTGATCAAGAGCTTTACTTATATCTCTCCCTCTTCCCTTTCCCCCCAGAAAGTCGTATTTTGACATGAAGAAGTTTGTCAGTTTATTAACATGATTCACAACATATTTGGTGTCCAACTATTTCTACAGCAGACTCGTCACTGATGGAACTTCTTTCCCCTTACCATAACAACTTCCTCTTGGAATCCAGCTCTAGTTACCTCTCTCAGCAAATACTGATCTCAACAAGACTTATCTATTTAGATAATTAGTGATCACCTTCACATAAACTTTTATTGACTCCATATACTGTCAGCAAAATATTTCCACAAAGTTTGAAAAAGCATTGCATAGTACTTCCAGAGATAGTTATATGTAGAAAGAGAGGGGTTCCTCCCTTAAGTGTCATTTCATTCTTGAAGACTTTTTTAGTCATTCATTTTGTTTGGTTTTCCATGATCTTGTCCTATATATGATCCACATAAAGTACTATTCCTTATTCATCAGAGTGGCCTCTTTCCCACTAAGCAGTGTTACACAGTTAAAGATCTGGAACACAGTATCTATAGAATTAGGCTTGTACCAAGTATTGAATATTCCTTGGCTGTACTTACAACTGCCTGTGTGAAGGCAAATTAGACAGATGAATGTAGGGAGGAATTGATTTGTTCATTATTGCCACCGAAAATAATTTTGTTTTTTTAACCTTAGTTGGGACCAGATATCAACTCTTCTCAGGAACGCTTTGATACAGCAAGGATTTTCTGAAGGACTTGTTTGAATGACATTACTCCCATTTCTAAAACTAACACAACATCAAAGCTTTATATATAATTTATTTCTTTATCTTAGCTCTTCCATCTGCTTTTCACACACACAAAAAATTTCTAATGACAATTTTTTAAAACTCTACACACAGTGTCATTTGTCCCCTGTTTATTGATCAAGTTATATAATCTTCCATAGACTGAGGGAAAAAAGACATGGCAATTTCTACTGCCCAGATCATGAAAATACTTCAGTATTGAAGTGAAGAAGCTCATAAAAAACTTTTAAAAGACAATACCTAAAAAGTAACTGAATCCTCCTAATATGGAAAGTTATGTATCCTTCCTCCTTAAAGCCACTGCAGTGCAGAGAACTTTATGAAATTTACACCCATTGTAGGAGGCAGTGAGCAGGCAGTATTCACTTTGCTGGTCTCTGCTGCAAATCTGGAGCAAAGCAGTGTCCCAGAGTGGCTCCAGCCTGCTGGCTGCAGACCTGTCACGTTCTTTGTCTCTGGTGTAGGCCAAGCACTTGGATCAAATGCCTCACTCTGGTACAGCTTTCTATAGATTTTTATTTCCAGCATGGTCATCTGTTTTGCCCTTGTTCCTCTCCTTTGTAGAATAAGACACTGCTGTCATGTTATGTGGAATAACCTATAGTGGGTGTTTTGGTGAACACCAGATTGGCCATGAGTCTACAGTGGCCAAGAAGACCAATGGTATCTTGGTGTACATTAAAAAAGCATGGCCAACAGGTCAAGGGAGTGATCCTCCTCCTCTACTCTGCCCTGGTGAGGCCACATTTAAACTACTGTGTTCATTTTTAGGCTCCCCAGTTCAAAAAAATATAGGGAACTCCCAGGAATCCATTGGAGGGCCACAAGGATGATAAAGGGCCTGGAGCATTTCCTATACGAGGAAAGGCTGTGTAACAGCCTTTAACAGCTGTGTAACATGTGGAAGAACTTCCATAGAGTAAGGGTGATGGAGCACTGGAATAGGCTGCCCAGAGAGGTTATGGAGTCCTTTTCTGTGGAGATATTCAAGACCCATCTGGACGCCTACCTTGTGCAACCTATTGTGAGGAACCTGCTTTGGCAGGGGGCTAGAACTTGATAATCTATTGAGGTCCCTTCCAACACCTGCAATTCTGTGTTTCCTTGCTGCAGTGGCTGAGAGAGCACCATTTTCTCTGACATCTTACTGTAGTCCACATTCACTGAACACAGTGTTGAGCCAGAAGCTCTCTGAGCTGTTCCAGAGGAGTTATCAAGAATCTGTATGTGTACAGTAATGAGTTTCATTCTTAATACTTCTGTTATACATTCAAATAAAAAAGGTTAGTGATAAAATAGGAAATCTTCCTTTCATTTCCTTAGGCTAATGGTATGACATAAAATTCTGAAAAAATGTATCTACAGACTTCCGAAACATTGCATTGTAGCTTTTCTAATTATATTTTAAGATGAAACATTATTAATAATGAACTTATTTGCTAGGAAAAAGAAATATTTCATGCTCAGTAAGGTTAGTGATTTAAAGGAAGAGTAAATACTGTTTGCCTGGTGTCTGTAACTGAGATGAGAGCTAAAGAAGTGATCTTTTATTCAAAGGTGCTGCCCTTTGCAGTTCCCATTGATTTTGAGACACATTTCCAGGTATTTACATGTGATAAATTTTTAATTTGTGAGTCTATAAGTGAATTCAAGGGAGAGGCTCCCAAAGTCTTTTTTACAGATTTTCAAACTTTTCCTTTTTTTCTTTGTTGTGTGCTTCTGCTGAAATTAACTAGATCTTAAAATCTTATTGAAATAATATATTACACTTTTTTTCTTTTTTTTGTCTTTTCCAAATTAATGACTACATCAGCTAGATAAGTTCCTCAGCTTCTTTCAGTTTCTATAAAGTAGACACAAGATTTAGGAGGAAAGGGACGGTATTGCTTTGTGTTATACTCATTTTATTCAATCTTCTGAGTAATGGAAAAAGGCTGATATGGTTAATGAAAAAAGGCTGATTCATATAAACTTGCATGCTCCTTAGGGGTTTTAAAAAGAGACAGTGGGTTATACATCTGTCTTAAAAAATGCCTAAGCATTTAAACTCATGTTTATTATTTGAATGTATGAAGCAATCTTTTGATGTAGAAAGTCATTACTGTTAAGACACTGAAGAAAGATTTGCTTAATAAACCACGAAAGATCAGTCTTAGACCAAACTGAGTAAGCTGACCACCTCTGCTCTTCACCTCAATGTAAGTACATGGGTTTATGGATAATCTTCATTTCTGATAGCAGGCCAAAGAAAGGACATGCTTAAAGGCTTGTTGATTCAAAATTAAGATCTCTCTTCAATGCTGCATTTACAATGTAAAACTGAGCAAAGCACTGAGGTTCACTGTGCTTTGTTTCCCTAGAGATAAAAATGGATAATTTTTCCTTCAGAGGAATGGCATCAAATGTTTTGCGAAGAAGTTTCCTGTAAGATTTTCTAATGTTAGAAAAACTGATGTTATACAAGCAAACAAAATCAGTCATTTATCCAAACTGAGCAGGGAAGAAGATAAGGAAGCATAGGTAAAGAAAATAGACATCCAATTCTACCGAAGAAGAAATCACTTGATATGTGTGTTGGGAATAATGAAGAGCAGGAAAGATCTCTCCCTTCTCCATCCCCTGCGATCTGCATGGTATTTACAAACACCTATTTTCTTTCTCTTTGTCCCTTTCTAATTTTCAAAGGAAAACTGTACTTTCCTCAAAAGGAAATATCTCCTGTTCTTCCTCATACCCCTGTCACTGGCCACAGAAATAACTGGAACTATTCCATTAATGGAATATATGTTTCAGGAAGTTGATATTGCTCTAGTGTGCCAGTCCCCTGCCCCTTAAAAACAAGTCACTACTAGATTCAGAGACACCTCTTTAGCCTCTCCTCACACCTACACAGCATGTCTCTATTGACAGTGACAGATACTGCATCTTAATAGGGAACCTACTTCAGCCTCCAGCAGAGAAGGAAGCACACTACTCATTAATCTCCCTCATAGTATAGTATGAACCCTTATTTACAGGCTCAGCAACATTAGCAAGCATTCTGTGTTGACATATGCACACAGGTTAGCCATGTCAGACAGTATGAGCTTCTGGGGAAAGTTGATGTTTTAATGAAGGGTTTGCCTTCTCCCTATCAGAGTGAAGTACTGCTTGCTTTACTGCTCACCATCTGTAAAGTATCAGTATCATCCCAATGGCATTTCTCATCAACCCAGATATGCATTTCTAAAACAAAATATGAAAAGATTTTAGTGAAAGGCTTAAATCAGCCTGGCTCTAATGTTTAAATCCCTGTCAATTCACAGAAAAAGTTCTTGTTTCTGCTGCGATGGACACAACAAGAAAAACTGGAAGAATCTATTTCCATTTTGTCTGTATTTCTGTGGTGTTTGAACATATGATTTGAGTTTGGACCTTTCAAGTTAACTCAGATGTGAGGTATTGTTTTGAACCATTCACAGTGGAGTGGGAAGTAAATCACTTAAAAGCTGTTCATAAACCTTTTGGTCTGTGGTCTAATGTAAATGTGAACTGGACAAAAAAAGTGCCAGCTCTTGAATGTCAGTTATTTGTAGACCAAAGGCTGAACTTTGAAAACATTACCTGCAAGACATTCTCAGAACAGCAGATAAACAAATAACTGTGTTCTTTTCCACCTACATTTAAAGAATGTAGCACTGGGAAATGCCTAGGTGTCAGTTGCAAGCTTATGATATGCTAAAAATGTAATACTGTCAATATTACAATGGGATCTGTTTGTTTAGATGTGGTTATCTATAATAAAGATTAAGAAGTAGTTATTTGGGTAGGGCTTAAGGAAAATTGAGTGATTCTCTGAAGAAGAAAAGGGATGTTTAATTTAAAAACAAATACTTATTACTGTATGAGAGAGATCCTGTACGCTTGAAATACAACACCAGCACTCAGAATCAAAGGAGCAGTGTGACTGTTGCATGACACATGGACTGAGGTTAGTGAAAATGAGATTCAGCTTCTGTCACTGCTCTGCACACAGTGCCAGGACAGGAACTTCCTTCCTTTCTCTGTGTCACTTTCTCCCTTACACCTGAGCTCTGCACTCCCAGGAACAGAGATTGTCTGTACTTGCCTTTTAGTACAGAGCCACTCACAGGAAAATCTTGACCTTGGCAGGGTCTTCTACTTACTGTGATGCCTCTTGTAGAACACCTGTGGAAAATGTGCAGACTCTAGGCGCACTAATGCTTCCCCAGTACATATCTAACATGGTTTTCCTGCTATAGTTTCTGAGAGCTCATCAGGACTGACAAGCATGGATGCTGAGGCAAAGACCTTCAATCTGCCTGAACCTCTCTGTGTAAAAGCACATGGAGGTATTTTTGGCATCTAAAGGAACACTAAGTAAGGTATACTTCAGAGTGTCATATAGATGGGCGGTTGGCTGGAGTGCAGTTTTTTGTGTTCTCAGCTTAACTGCATGAACTTCTAAGTTGATTGATTTCTGCTATACAATATTGTCCTTGCCAATAACACTAAGAAACTAAGCTCTTCTATGATTAATTTATAGTACTAGTCTATTACATAGGATAGGGAGAGAACTTCATGAAATTGCATGTTAATTTTCTGGTTAGGACTATTTATTCTTAACCCCTGATGCTTGGCCTTGCTGGTTTTTATACCAACCCATTAAATTTCGTCCAAAGAAGTCACAATCCTTTTCTGTGAAATTCCCCAGACCCTTCCACAATCACCTATAAAAATTTCAATATAGATTTTTTAAGGGATATTATCTAAAATGTTTTACTCATGAAACCAAATCATATATTAGTATCATATTATTTGACATTTTCAATAATGATTACTTGAAACATACTTTTTATCAAATCAAATGCTAAGTAATTCCTTATTGAACATGGGTCATGAGACGTTAACCAGCGGATAAGGGACATTCCTTAAAATGTAGGAATGGTTATGTACCCTCACTATATCCATCTCAAATATTCTCCGATATTTCTGTAACTGCTTTTGTTTACTTGCTCTGATTAACACCATTCATCTATGCTTTTCTGGTAGCCTTCATGGATCAAAACCAATATTTATCAACAGTCTTAATTAACAGGCAGTAACAAATTGACTGAAAGGCATACTTATTTTCAGTGTTTGCCTGTGTGCCCCTGTAATTTTTCTAAAAATGCTACAAAGAGATATACAAAGGTAGGTTTCAAAGAATGTGCCAAGCAAACAATTAGGAGGATAAACTGAGTTTTCAGATAGCTGAACTTCCCTTGTAGGCAGAGGCTGTTTGGAATTCACTGCCTTTGTCTTCACCACAAATGCAGAACATAGTGAGGAGCATACATCACCTTACTTTGCAAGGAAAGACTTAGCAGATGCAAAGGTCACAGAGATTTGGAACTTTGGTATCTAATGATACTTAGATGTTAGGGAGAAAATAATACACTTTTCTCATGGTTGCTTTTTAATAATAAGTTTCCAATGTTGTGGGTTTTTGTTTGTTTGTTTGTTTTGTTCTTTATTGTTTTATTTTAAATAAATGCTCATTTCTAGCTGCTTTTTCAGAGTTTCAGAAAATGAGATACTCACTTCCGTTCTGATAACATTGCAATGAGTTAACCTGAAAACAACAGAAATCCCCAAACTGACTATGCCATATCACAAATCAGTCTTTCTTTCAAGGACTCTGTGGTGAAGAGTAAACTCTTGGGACAATGAAGAATAAGAAAGAAGAATAAAGTAATAGAGACACAGTGCTGTGGATCTTGGGCAGGTTGGTAGTCCTTGTGGCACAGGAAGGAAGCTAGAAATTGACATAAGTCTGCATTGCATTTTTAAAGGTGTCAAGACATCCAAGCTTGCTTTAAAGCCATTCCAAAAGATGTGTAAATGTGACATAAACAGATGAACTTTTGAATTCAGTTTCTTATGTGGATTTTGCCAGCTGTGCTTGGGGTCCTAAATACCTTTAGTGATGGAAATTACATTAAACTATAACTATGTAGCTAGGACATTGGCCGAATGTATATTGCATTTGCAGTGTTCAGATACCATTTTGGAGGATGTGCTGAGTCATCCTAGGGGAGCTCCAACTCTGAGAACAGCTCTATTTTTCTCTTAGGACTAAATGTCATATTCTCTGCTGTGCTGGTCTTAAACTGGTTGTACATATACTGGTCTTACTGGACTTAACTAGAGACTTCGGTCATGACTGAAAGGAATTATTTAAGGTGATGCAGATCCCAAGCCACTTAAAAACTGTAACTTTACCTTCCTCAAAAATGCCCATGGAAAACACAGTAGCTATGCTAAATGTTTGTCTATCCAGTCCCTATTAGAGGTAGTATTAAAAGTCAAAGCAGTGATTACAGTCAATGAGGTTATAGAAATATGTTCTGAAAATCATTAAACTTTGGTAGCCAGACTGTGTTAAACTGCCCAACTGCCCTGTACTGATTAAAATATTTGGCTGTTTTTTCTTTTCTTTTTCCCTTTTCTTTTTCTTTTTCTTTTTCTTTTTCTTTTTCTTTTTCTTTTTCTTTTTCTTTTTCTTTTTCTTTTTCTTTTTCTTTTTCTTTTTCTTTTTCTTTTTCTTTTTCTTTTCCTTTTTCTTTTCCTTTTTCTTTTTCTTTTTCTTTTTCTTTTTCTTTTTCTTTTTCTTTTTCTTTTTCTTTTTCTTTTTCTTTTTCTTTTTCTTTTTTTTTTTTTTTGTCACAAAACCCAATTCACCCAGTTTCCTGAAATTCTTCACTACTGCGTGTAGATTTTTGTGAGAAATCATACTGTACAGCTACTACAATGTTGTAATTTTTCTATGGCATATTTAATTAATTATATTTGCTTAATAACAAATCCATGAGAGCAGTTACTGAACCCTTTTTAGGGGTAGAACATCAGTGGTACTTTCACTGATTTCAGTCTTTCACCAGTTCTACAGCTGTACATAGGCACTTTCACGCAAACATAGTAATTTACTGGCATCCTCCTAAGGAGAATGCATTCATGGATTTTCATTTCATACTTTTTGTCTTTTTATGATGCTAACTAAAGCAAGGTCAAAGTAGCGTATGCATGAGCACAGTATTTGATGTCTTTCCTACCCTCCAGTATGTGACTTCCAGAATCTGTTGTTAAACACCGCAAAAATAACAGAAAAGGAAATCGGTTCTGTGACCTTACAGAAAGAACAGGATTTGTAAGACAAGCTGTAGTATCTGTGGAAAAAATACCGAGCAGAACAACCTGGATACTGACAGCTTGTCTCTAGTCAGCATCCTATTGCAAAGAATTATTATGTCTTATGATTATTTTTTATTTACATACACATCAAACTGACAAAATGAGGTTTATGCTTTCTCTACTTTTTAGTTTCCAGCTGACTATCATTTTCTTTTAAGATTAAATAAGTAATTTATTGAACTGTAACATCAAGTATTTATTAGGAAATTGCTGGGTAATTTTAACCGTATCTTTTTTTAAACATAAATCTGCATCCAAGGCCTCCAGTAACTTTGTGCAACTCTGCACCATTAATTTCTTCCAGAGTGACATTCTGATATGAGCTGAACAGATGGAATTGCAGGATTGTTCTAGCAAATTTATCATAAAAAATGCATCCGACACCTGTGTAATTTGCCTAATCATTTTCCTAATAAGCTCCCACCATTAATTATGCACGATTTCCACAATGCAATCAAGATAAAAGTAAATCTGATGACTTAATACCCTTCAAAATAATTGGTTCACCCAACACAAGGCCTCCTTTGCTTTCCATAGCCATTCTGGTTAATTAGAAAAAGGGTGCACCCTGTAGGAGTCAGCAGAATGGAGGCTGAATGCATGGTGGGAGGCAGGCCTGCTGTTTTTTTGGGCAGGAGTCAAGGATATTAACTCATGAAAGAAAGGAAACCCCCCCCCCCAACTCTCTCTCCGTTGCCTCTTCCCTGCTTTGTGCCCCCCTCCTGCCCACCCCACCCAGCAGCAAACAGATGCGATTAGTGTTCTTCAGCCATCAGAAAACTGACTGCAGGACTCCGAGGGTCTAATGAGAATCAACTTTTCTGCGGCTGCTGTCTTGCAGTGCGGCCCACCTGTCACATCATTAGGTGCAGCATGTGCCTGGAATTCACTTTGCTAAATGAGATTTACAGGCCCCAGTGAAACCCATCCTGCAGCATTCCTGCTTCAATTAGCTAAAGATTAATTGTCTGAGAAAGGGAATGAAAGTTTTACTTCAACTGACCTGAAAAAAGGGGGAGAGGAGGGGGAGCTGGGGAGGGGGGCAGAAAGTATGGCTCAGGTATTCCACATGGGCCTCAGGCAGTGTGGAAAAACGTGATAATTTAAAGGTGCTGCAAATTTCCTACACCTCGTCTGGATGAGTGAAATTAACTAGCACTAAAAGCTGTCAAATTAAAGGTTGACTTCCAGATATTAGCGCCTTAAATGTCACCGAATATTCTCTGTCTCTCTCCTCCCCTCCCTCCTTCCTTTCTCTCCCTCGGCCTCTCTCCCCTCTCCCTCCCTCCTCCCATCCTTCCCCCTCTATATTATTATTATTTTTTTTTTTGGCAAACACACACGTCAGCACACCTGCACATGCACACAAACATTATCCTACTGCTGTTCCTGCTAACTGCTTGTGCGTGCTCGGGCCGGAGTCACTGGGTATAAATCTCTGGTGTAACCATGGCTACAGAACAACTGGCAATTACAAAATTTCCTCCATTTTTAATGTTACACTAATTATGTTTGAATGTGTTCTAATGGAGAAAGGAATCAAGAAGATGAAACAGAGCTATGTAAGTGAAGAGCAGGGGGAGGATGTGTTGTTCCCATCTTCAGCAGTTTGAAATCCAGGAAAGGCATCAAGTATTTGATTTGAGCTGGTTTGCTTGGTTGTATAGGAAATATACACCAACACATAAAATCTGTGGGTTGAAGTTTGAAATTTGCATGCTAGCAACAAAATAAGCCCACATCTGCTCATAAATTGGGAAAACATGAGATCACAACTTAATTTGAAGTTCAACTTATCAATGATTCCTTGTACTGCAGTGTCATCACTTTAAATATCTCATAGGCTAAAGATGGGGCTCCAGATCTGAAGAGGGTTTTGTGGCTTTTTATCCTTCCAACATTTTGTATTTGAACCAGATTTTCTTCAGTTCTGCACAGTGTAAAATATTGTGGGTGGCTTTTTTGAAGTCTCGTAACAATACATAAAAGGACAAGCACTGTCTACAGAAGGTCTTATGGGATCAAAGTGGCCAAATTACTTTGTTACTGGCTCTATTTTCATTCCTGAGAGCTGAGGTCTATCTGTGCTTTATAGCAAGGGTCTGTGTTGTCCAAATGCATCTTTCTTGTCAACACGTTGAAGGAAGCAAGAAGATTCTTGCAAGTGAATGCCTCCTGCCGCAGCTGAGGTGTCATGGTAGTCCTCTGAATGTCCCATTTAAATTTTAATGTCTTGTTGAAGGGACATCTGCTGTCATCTAGATTATTCTGGGCCTGGGCATCAGAATTACCAGGCAGATATGATGCTGGGGTATGGTTAGAGCTGGATCCTATGCTGGTATTGGCAGAATTTCTTCAGCTGAGGCAAGATGAGACAGATAAGTCAAATAACCCTTCTGGCATTCTGAGCTGGGGTCACAGAGCTGCTGCACAACAGGCGTAGAGAATCTGAAGAGTCTTGTTTTTGTAGGAGCCCGTTTTGGTTAGATATTATTGGATGGGTGGGGTGAGGGAAAAGGCAAACAGAATGACCTGCCAAACAATATTTTGCATCATGCTGCTGCTTCTTCTTCCTCAGTCTGGTAATTTAGCATGTATGCACACCCACTGCTGGAGGTGGGGTGGGGATACTGTTACAAGTTTCATCACAGCAGCCAGCTCTGGATCCCAGCTGTGTCTTCAGTGGCATGAGCCAGCTTGATTATGCTAAAGCACCCCTGGATCCCTTCCTCTTTTGTTTCATTCTTCCCAGGGTTTTAAAGCTTAAACATTTGACATGCTTGGGTAGTTTCTTCTCTAATTTTATCCCAGCTGACTGTGCAATGAGTTTAACTCAGAGCCCTTAGGTGCAAGCCACTTTTCTCAATGTATATTAAACCTTATAAAACTAGCTGGTATGTCATTACCCAGAATATAATTACCTATATTGGAATTCGGCCAGGATACCGGGGCTAATATTGTTAGCCTTGCAAAAATTGGCGTGGGACTTTTTAATGACCACATGTGGTCAGTGCCATATGTTTCTAGTTCATCTAAGGGATGTTACCTCTCACACAGCCATGCCCCTTAGAAAACGCTACAGGGTAGGAAAGCAGAAGCGTGGAGGCCAGACAGTACTTGACAGCTGCTAGTTCAGAGACTGATGACATCTTTGATGTAGGTTGGGAAAGAGCTCTGTTGTGAGCCCCAGCTCTGTGTGGAGAAAGGATCCTACTGAACCACACTTATGCATGTTCCCTCCCTCTGCAACCTGACCTGATATGAAGGGTCACTGCCCTTTCTGAAGATATTTTATGTAAAATTATTTGTTTTATCACTTGGCACGCAAGTGATTTGCAGATTCGCTGAAGATATTGGTCTAGACATGTTGCTGGCCCAAACCACAAATTCAACTGGAAATGTTCTGTAAAGCCTTTATTTTTAAAATGCCATGTGTTTTGTACCAGACAGTAAAAATGTCCTAACCGGAGGTGATGATGCTTCAAAATGATTATTTAAGCTCACATCAAAATCCACATGAAAAGGAGATTCCATTTAAATATTGAGTGCAATGTGGTCTTTGTTTTTTCCACACTGCTATGAAGAGTGAGGTTGTTGCCTCCATGGAGAAGAAAGGAATAGTTTATCACTGCTATGGTGATGCAACTGATCTTCACCTCATGCTTCGAAGTATTCATAAAAATATATGAAGTTATTATTTTTTGAATACATTTGTAGAATATCAGTATGTGGTTCAAACCAAAGCTTGCCCTATCCTTTTTTCCTTTTTATCCAGATGAGAAGAAGTATTCAGTGCTCTTGCCTCTCCTCAGTTTCTTCCTTGTAACTCTCTTGAGTTTCTTTTAAAAGAGATCAAGTAACTGACTCTTTTGTGCTGCTTATGTGTCCCGGGTTCTCTCCCTGTTCTTTTTCTTTCTTCTTTCATTTGTACCACTAAACTGTATTCTCTTTAAATCGTACGATGAAACCCTCCATTTACTTTAGCCTTCAATAAAATAGATTTTCATTATAAGACATTTAATGGTACCATACTACTTCTGGCCTATGTGGCTTGTTAAGGCACTAGTGGTGCTAGAAAGCAATGACCTACAACCTCTGTTTTAAACCTAATTCTCTCTTGATTGTCAAAAGTTCTGAAGGAGAAATCAAATCCATTACTGGATAAGGTTATCATTAAGGAGGTTAGCAAGACTTCATCTTTACAGCCTTCAACTTTACAGCTATCCTTTGCTTGAGAGATCACCGTTTGGCTTTAACGATCTGTCCTGTCAGAGATAGTGTTTAATCTTCTCTTTTTGATTAAACTAATAGAGACAGTTTTGCCAAGTCATCTCTAAGGTTCTGTTTGCTTCAAATGTCTCAGACATTTGACTTTGTTATAGCTTTTATACCTGAATATAAAACAAGACTGGCATTTGTGACTCTGGTTGTTGATCTCAACCAGAGATCAGGAAGAAATTTTTTACTGTGAGGGTTATAAGATACTGGAACAGGATGCCCAGTGATATTGTGAATGCCCCCTCCTTGGAAACACTAGAGGCCAGACTGGATGGCCGAGAATTTGAGCAACCTGGTCTAGTGGAAGGTGTCCCTGCCTACAGCATGGGGGTTGGAACTAGATGATCTTAGGGTCCCTTCCAACCAAAACCATTCTATGATTCTATGATATCTTCCTAATATGATTAATGGTCAATTTGAGTAATTGTGGCTCCATTTATATGCTGTGAAGATGTGGCAGATGAGCAGAAAGAAAGAAATAGATTCTATCAACAGTTATTATTGTCATAAGGGTTAAAAAGCTAATAATTTCAACCTATATTTAGAGCAGCCACTGTGTTTAGATAATTAAATGGTAACTGTAAAAGTAAGCCTTTTCCAGATAGGCATGTTGAGAAGAAACGAACTCCCCTTGTTTTCTGCTCACAGCAGTGTGACATACTGTCCAAAGGCACTCTGGGACTGTGTGTTTTTTGAAACCAGGAATAAGCTCACACTTCAGGCCTCCTTGCAGGTAGAGAGGCCTAGGCTAGCTGTAAACAAGTTCTTGTCCCAGCATTTGTATATGTACAAGCAGAGATTTCATGAACTCATTTCTATGTGTTGGAGAGGGACCTGCTGCTTGTTATGAAAGTGCTGTTGGGCAGCAGGGGATCTTCAACTCCTTTGCAGCTGGCTTGGGTACCACCAAAGTGATGTGACAGAAAATACCTTATTTGTTCTTACTGAGATCTCTGCTGCTCTAAGACTTGCCCACGTTTGGCCAAAGAGCCAAACTGCTCTATAATCTGAATCAGTTACGTTAAACTCCCATGTACAATTTCAGAGATGAATGCTAGCCTGTAAAAAATTAAAAAATCTAAACTGACTGGGGCAAGGTGAATGTGGCAACCAGCTTTTAGGGTTATATCTTTGTGATATGCCACCTGTGAGTATTTCAGTCAGTCTCGTAGAGGAGTGCTCTGGTAGTCTGCATACTTATTGTGTGGATCCCAGAGCTATAAAATGCACTTCTTAGAGAGGGGCTGTAAAATGAAGGCAGCAAGGAGTAGAGGAGGTAGAGATGTGGTGATTTACCAAAAAAAACCTGGATTATTTTGGAGAGGAGGAGAGAAAGGACTGTCTGCATTTTTTATAGCTGCATGTATATCTAACTAATGGCAGAATGCCCAGTGTTTGTGGAAAACACATACCCAAAGAAATAATTCATTCTACAGTGGGTCCTTAGCAAAGAGTCTGTGTTCTGTGTCAGAATTTAGCTTGATGTCTGCCTACATTTTATGGTCTGATACATATTTTAAGCCAAGATCAATGGGACAGAAAGCAATTTTGAAGGACATCTACATCCAGTTATACATACTACATCTTAATCCTGTAAAATTAATCCTCTGCTATTGTGGAGCATGGTTTTGGTGTGTCCTAGGTTTATTTACTTGAAGATTATGCACACTCTTATATCCGGTACAAATACATTTCAGAGATGTCCAGCAAATATTATAAAGGTCCTCTATGCCTTCAAAATCCATTTTGAAGTCGATGAGTAACTCGGTATAATAGATTGACTATTTCTATAGCAAGATGGTGTGACAGACTGAAAAATCTATTCGTTTCCCAATTTAAAATAAAAATAAATGCAGAACCATAAATAAGGAGGTGAAGCATAACCACTTAGTGCATTAATGTATACTAAACAGCACTTGATGGGAATGTTTTCCAACTGTTTTCCTGAGAGCATTACTGACCTGTGTAATTTTAAGTTTGCAGTAAAACGAAGACCTCCTAGACAGATCTGGTGATATCAGCTCACAGAATGCATTGTGGAACACCTGGACAACTGAAAAAACAACTGTAATTACTTCCACAGGTTGCTTTTCAGGTGTATTTTCTGAAAGGTTGAGTTTTTATTTCCACTAAGAGGACATGTAGATATTTGAGTAAAATCCTGTTTTATCAGAAGCTGGAAAACTCCTCTTGGTTTTCAGAATGATGGTGCAATTTTATCAGCACTTTCTGAGAACTGCCATGCAAAAACATTGCTTCACTGAACTTTACTGTTTTAGTCATTGTTGTCATGTAGTCATCATCTTTAAGGGCTCTTCTCTACTAGTCACTGGTGTTCAAGGCCTTTATTTTGAATATAGGTCTTTTCTACACAGTCCATCAAATCTTCCTTGTTTCTTACAATGTTTAAGCGTCTCTTAAAAAAAGAAGCAAAGAATCATAAATGTTGACTTTCTAGTACTGGTACTGTGGCCCTCCACTGAATTAATTATTCATTATTGTAGGGCTTATTACTAGAGTTACTATTGGTCTTTCAGATAGCCAGGCTTAGGAAAGGCAATCAGAGCCTATTGGTACCCTTGGCAAGGCAAAAGGACCTGAGCTGCTGTGGACATCCTTGCTCATAGCTGTAATAAACAACAGGAGACTACTCTTTTTTAGTACTTGGTTTTAAATTCTGAGTATTTCTGGTGATATCTTAATAGAGATTGTTGACTTTTTGGTATTTATGAAAATATCTGTCTCATCTTTGCATCTGCAGCAAATGGGATCTCAGCTATAGTAAAAAAAATTGTCTGCAGGTCTGTATGCATAAGGCAACTTCCATTGCGTAGCATTGTGTAAAGCGAGAGCTCTGCTGTTAATTAATGCAAGCAGTGTTATTTCATCTAATGTTCTTCCTTATGTAATGCAAATTTTCTGTTTATTATATCTATCATGGTAATGTTTATAGGTCTTAGTCAAGAGCTTAGGCCTTCTAGTAACTGCAAACAATAATTACTACTCGTTTCCTTTTTTAGCTCGCTTTCTTAAGAAAACATGGGTTATGCTGTCATGCTGCTTGTCTGGCAGCCTGCTTCAAATAACTTTGGAATCTTTTAATTAATTTAAACCAAAGTTTACTGTGGGAGTTCTACCAATTTTGTGGAAACTGGCTACTGGCAAGAGGAGAAGGTCATGCAAATTAGGGTTTCTGCTGCAAGGAAGACTGTGTTGTGAGCTCAGGTTATTTAGTTTCTGGGAGCAGGCATGTGCTGGCTGGCCAAGCAGCATAAATATAGCTCTTGTGATGCCTCTTCCCTATTCAATAATTAGGAAATACAAGAGGGAGGTGGCTGCACTCTGTCCTCATTCTGAACAAGAACGCAAGAGTGGAGGGAGGTTACAAATAGCATAGAGGTACTTGGATATATTGAGTGGGGATTTGGGAAACTGTCTTCATTAGCTTTGCTGCTCTCAGATTAACTAGATTTATTTTTTAGCATCCTTTGGAGTGCAGATATTCACTAGGATTTTAATGGGAGTCTTTCTATGGAGGACTAGGAAAATCCATGGGAAATCCTAGAAGTGATGATGGTGACATTCAGGACTTTTGTTGGTAATTTCATTTTTGTATGATGTACAAATAGATCATTCAAATTTGTGCATATTTTACAGTTCTCATATGTATTTCTCAGAACTAGTGGTATTTAACAGGCTCTGCTGTCCATTTGCATTAGTTTTGTGAGATTTTTTAGTATGTGTAAATTCTCAGTTCCTTATTTTTATTCTGGAATTAATTTAGTCATTTACAATGTCATCTGAAACTATGTCAAAACTAGATAACTTTTCCAAATCTGTAATAAAAATCATGAGCATCATATGTTTAACTAGGATATTATCATGAAAAATGCACCCTAGAGAACTTTTTATAATATTTTTCCTTTTCTCTGTCTTTGGGTCCCAGTGAAGCCCAGGTTGGATATAATAGATGTTCTACATTGAAATCATAAAAGGGTAAAGTGGCCAAGAAAGAAGAAACTCTTTTTTTTTTTTGGATTCTATTTAATTAATTAATTTATTTACTTATTTAGCAATTTAATGCCAAACTAGTGTCCTGGCTGAACTCCAGCTGCTGGACAAATTCCAGCTCAAGTAATTGCATTCTAGCTAATGAAATGCCCTGTCTGGCATTAATTGAAAAAGCTATTTTTCAGTTCCTGTCCTAACCTGGTCTATAATGTTGTTGTGTGTTATAGGGTACTATTATCAATCTTGGAAATGGCTGCCTGGTAAATAAATACATACACACTTGTGAGTTTAGGAATAAAGCATTTAGTCAGGTATGTCCAACTGCCATCTTCTATGATGCACTACCTGTAATATATGAGTATTGTCCTCTCAAGATGAAATTATTCCTAATCAAGAATTAGTAATTACACTTTTATATGATGATTGGAAACCTGAAAAATAAAGGAGATATATAGGTTGATTATACTAACAGGTATTAAAAATATTCCTTTTATCTCGAGTACCATAAAGCAGAATGAAATGTCTTGGATTTAATTCAAAATGTCATAGAGAGACTGTCCAGGTAAAATCCATACATGTGCAAATGACCTCTTTGGTTACTGCAACTTTTGGGGTGAAGAGGAATCCTTATACAGAATAAAATGAAAGTTCTTTGCTACTGTTTTTGCAAATACGAATTAAATGGTATTTACAATATAATTTTCCTATATGTATTCAGCCTCTTAGCATCCAGTATAACTAAAAATACAAAACTTTTTTCTGTTACTGTTTACACACTCCCAAAAATTCTTGCGATTTTTTTGTCTATATTGGCTGCATTTTCTGAATATATCTTCCATGATTTGTGTGTTGAATTTAAATTTTCAACTTTCACTTTTGAAGACATTTTCTTCAAATATATTTTGTTTTTTAAGGTATTTAGACTTCTACATATGAAGACACTGGAAAAAAAATGATTTAGTAATGTTATGCTCAGTTAAAATGTGCAAGTTCTTGGACTATTTCTTGAATGTACGAAGGCTGTTCCAAAATTAATATCTCCTATTATGTTGGTCTGTTACTTCAGAGATGGATGTTGGTGGTATGGATGTAGAAGTTGAGCATTCTCACAAATATTCTGTTATATTTTGTTGCTGTATGATGTCAGCAGAGGGGCAGTTTGACCAAATGTTGTCTGACATGGAAGCATAAATGAAGCAAAGGTGTGTCACATTTCACAGACTTCTTGAGAAATCAGATTTGATTACCATCCACAGTTCTCAAAGCCCCACTTGATCTTCTGCCATCACAGTAAACTCATTTAGGGTAGAGAACCACAGTCTGATTTAGAGACTTTAACGTCATAGATGAATGAACTACAAACCAGCTCTCCCACTTATTATTCACTCTATTGTTAATGTGCACTTTATTTCTAAGTTGTATTGGTATTGCTTTTTGTTTTAACCACCTTGTTTTTTTATTACACCACAGTCTTGCTGTCTATCAAGATCATCTAACATCAGAAATTTATTTCCCACACTAAGCCTTCTAGATCAATATATTTCTCACAGTAAAGGAGGAAATACACAACTGCCTTACCTAAAGATGAAGGTTATCGAAACTGATAATCACTTCACCTCTCAATAAGTCTTCTGCAGTCATATAATTAAACTAGACCTCTGGCTTAAGGTCTCTAAATCTAAAAAGCTGCAAAATCCAAAGATTTGACACTTCAGAAGTTCCGGAGTGACAAGTCAATGGAATCCGTTCTTTCAAATAGATATATAGTGTATGAAGTTCTCAAGGAGCTTTTGAATGGAGATTTCACAGAATCACAGAATCGTAGAGGTTGGAAAGGACCTCCAGAGATCATCAAGTCCAAACCCTCTGTCAAAGCAGGTTCCCTACACCAGGTCGCCCAGGTAGGTGTCCAGGTGGGTCTTGAATATCTCCAAAGAAGGAGACCCCACAACCTCCCTGGGCAGCCTGTTCCAGTGCTACGTCACCCTCACCGTAAAGAAGTTCACACTGATGAAAAGAGTCTGGCCTCGCCACTTTGCCCCCCACACTTTAGATATTTATAGACCTGGATCAGGTTCCCTCTCAGTCTTCTTTTCTCAAGGCTAAGCAGACCCAGTTCACTCAGCTTTTCTTCATAGGAGAGATGCTCTAAGCCCTTCACCATCTTTGTGGCTCTCCACTGGACTCTTTCCAAAAGTTCCCTGTCTTTTTTGTACTGGGGAGCCCATAACTGGACACAGTACTCCAGATGAGGCCTCACCAGGGTAGAGTAGAGAGGGAGGATCACCTCCCTCAACCTCTTTTTAATGCACCCCAGAATGCCACTGAACTTTTTAGCCATGAGGGCACACTGCTGGCTCATGGCCAACCTGTCGTCCACCAGGACACCCAGGTCACTCTCTGCAGAGCTCCTCTCCAGCAGGTCATCACCCAGCCTGTACCAGTGCATGCAATTATTCCACCCTAGGTGCAAGACTCTACACTTGCTTTTGTTAAACCTCATGTGGTTTCTTACTGCCCACCTCTCCAGCCTATCCAGGTCTCACTGAATGGCAGCACAGCCTTCAGGCATATCAGCCAATCCTCCCAACTTTGTACCATCAGCAAACTTGCTGAGGGTGGCCACTATCCCCTTGTCAAGGTCATTGATGAAAATGCTGAACAAGACCAGGTTCAGCACAGACTCTTGGGGAACACAGCTAGTTCAGGTCTCCAACCAGACTCTGCACTATCAATGACGACCCTCTGTGCTCTGCCAGTCACCTAGTTCTCAGCCCACTTCACTGTCCTCTCATCTATCCCACACTTCCTCAACTTAGTTATATGGATGTTGTGGGAGACAGTGTCAAATGCCTTGCTGAAATCAAGGTAGAGTACATCCACCACCCTCTCCCATCCACCCAGCCAGTGACAACACCATAGAAGGCTACCAGGTTGGTCTAGTATGACCTCCCCTTGGTGAACCCATGATGACTACTCCTTATAACCTCCTTTTTTTCAAATTGTCTGGATATGGCATCCAGCACAAGCTGTTCCATCACCTTTCCAGGGACAGAGGTGAGGCTGAATGGTCTATAATTACCCAGATCTTCCTTCTTGCCCCTTGTGAAGACTGTAGTGACACTGCCTGTTCTCCAGTCTTCAGACACCTCCCTGAACTTCTGACTCACCCGGGACACATTTGATATGTTGCTCCAAGTTGTAGTTTTATTATTACTCAGCAAATTACTTCTCCATGCATGGAATATGAAGCATGAAAAGTCCAGGAGCTAGGAATGAGTGAAATCCAGCTACTACTTTTATTTATTTTTTTCTTTCTTTGTTTTTTCCACTCAAAATGCTCTATAGGCACTGCTTCTGAGCCATAAGGACCATATACTTCTTGTTAAAGAATTAAAAAACAGAAAATAGAGCTGTTTACTTCTCACTGAGATGAGAATTAATGAATCCTAACTGGGAACTAGCATGCTTCCTAGTACTATACATATCAATTAGGAGAATCTAAATTAAAATTTAATGACATAGAATCAAACAAATAAAAAGATACATATACACTTTTCAAAAATATCTGGAAAGTTGTCATTCAGCCCTGAGTATAGACTGTTACGGAGTACTAAATGTATAATTAAAGAACAGTCTTAAATTTTTGCTAAGTTAAACAGCAAGACTGACCCTGAAACAAACCTGCTTAATTGTGGCTGATTTTGTGCACAGTACATACTCTGCTTGTATAATTTGGCTGACTGTAGATCAAAATTTGAGTTTTTACTGATTCAAATATCCTAACACTAAGGATTAAAAATGTATGCCTTACCTCATTTGTCTAGTTGAAAGCTAGATATAGATTCCTATTATTTGCTGAAATAAGAGAATGTCAGCTACATGAAGTTTTTTACATGAGGAAAACATGACTAGATGCTCCTTTGAAAATTTATCTTACTATCTTGGAGGAGAAGTCTTGGAGGAGAATGCTGGTTCTGCATCACTGAGTAGGGTTTTTCCTTCTTTTCCATTTCTTTCTTTTTTTTTTTTTTAACTCTTTTATCTTGTTTTCATTTGCTGGTAAAAATTGAGTGTTTTGTTGTTTTCTTTTGTTTTGAAGTTGCACTGTTCACTTAAAATACTCTAATCATTAAGTAGACATTTTGATTTGTTTATAGCACAGAATTTGAGTACAGCAGCATGAGAGCTGGGTGGAGCATTAATTAGTATGTTCCATGGGAGACCACTTAAAAGATGTCAAATGGTGCAGACTCAATTTTTACTGAACACAAAATGAATTTTGTTAGCCCTAATTGACTTAATAAAAGTAGCCCTCCTCTATCTTTTCAAACATCATAATTTTTTTAATGAATTGTTGTCAGTGTACAAGTTGGACAAATAATGCATGTAAATAAACTACAGCCAGTGAGTTTGTGAGCAGTAGGATTTATTTTTTCAGTATCTTTTATTTCAAATGTTCTGTGCAAGTTTCAAAGGTAAGGCTTTACTAGAAGTTTCCATTAAATAGAAAGTGCAACTAGGGTAGGTAGAGTTGCCACACTGAAGATGTGGAGCTGACCACCATGCAGCTCAGGTCAGCAGCTACAGCCATTGGCCAATGCATGGATCTGGAAATCTCATTATACCTGACTGTGAGGCTTCCTAGAAGCAACTTTTCCTGCCACAGACTAACAGATCTACTATAACCTACTCTTTTCTCTAAGTAGACAATTGTAATTCTATTTCTGTGAGGACTTACAGTTCTAATATTTTTCTGTTATGTTCAGAGTCTATACAAGACAATATTCTCTATTCCCTGAATTTTTCTATTTAGTCTGACTGATCTGGAGAAATAAAAATTGACTTTGAGAGTTGGTTAGCTTTCCAGGATTTGGACTGGATTTCTGGCAGTAAACCGAACAGCGTCTGGTCAGAAAACTAAGTCAAAGGAAGATTTCAAAGTGTGGCTGGCTGTTAAAATTTTGAAATCCACTCCAAATTTTCCTTTTCATATTTCAGTTATGTTTTGATTTCAACAAAATTATATTCAAATGTAATAATATTTCAAATATTTTTTTTGTTTGATTTGGTTTGGGTTTTTTCCTCCCTCTTTTTAACATCAAAATTTATATACAGAGATAATCAATAATAAGGCATTGCATATCTTACTGAGTTTTGTATCACGTTTTGATCTATTGGATTTTGTTCATTTTGGCTTTACACTTTCTTGCTCATGAGAAAATTCATATATGGAAGGATTTTGTTTCTACTGTCGTTCGAATTTTTTTTCTTTTTTTTCTTTTTAGAAAATGTTCTACCAGTCACAATATTCTAATACAAGCTTTATGGAAATAACCTGAGAAGATGTCTGCATTGTAGCCATTGTACTTTCAATCTTTAGCACTGGGATGAAAGTCAAAACCACTACATAATACAGATTCAGAATGATTAGCTTCTTGTTTCACACACAGACTGAACTCTGGAGAGGAAGACTGAGCACAGACACACAGAAATGCTATTAAATTATCTCCAAGATCTGAATTCTGATTGTACCAGTTTCTTCCAGTATATTTTATTCATATTCTATAAAGGAGTGCTCTGGATGATTAATAACATCCTTGTGTATGTTTAAAATAATACTTTGATGGTGCATGATCCTGCTGTGCTTGCTACTAATAAGTGTACTTTAGAAAAGCTATCCAAGCTTATTCAATGGGATGAGCCTTGGATCCAGTAAGAACCTGAATGAAGACTCAGTAAAACTTTCTGTGCTATTAAGTTTGTGGTCTTCATTTAGCAGTGATACCTATGCTACTGTTTTTCCCAATACCATATTCTGCTCAGCCAAGCACTGTTCAAAAGAGTTAAACCAGAAGACAAATACAATGTAAATATTCATTTTGAGTTCTTATGATTAATGTCATTGATTTGTGAAGGGGTGAAATTATATTGCAAATTTAATCATTAGATAAAATAAGTGCCTGAACGATATAAGCTTAATATATTGGGCTTTTCTTTTCACTGAGTCAATATAGATTGACAAGCCATATTTTCCATTCAAAGAGATGTTAAATGTGTTTACAGATTTCATGAAAGACTCAGAAGACAACATCACTTTAACAACATTTTCTGTCAAAGACTAGAATAATAACCTGATTTCTACTCTCAGTCATTGTGAAGTTACTGTCAGAAATGGAAAATAAATTGCTTAACTGCAGTAGAATTTGGCCCAGCCATTAAGGAGTGCTGCAAAATACATTTAAAAATCTGCAGGTAGAATCACAGAATCATAGAATGGGTTAGGTTGGATAGGACCTAAAAGTTCATTCAATTTCAACTCTACTCCATGGTCAAGATTGTCAAGCTAACAGATGAGGCTGCCCAGTACCTTGTTCAACCTGTCCCTGAATGCCTCCAAGGATGCAGCACCCACTGCTTCTCTGGACAGCTGTGTCAGTGTTTTATCACCCTCTGAGTAAAACATTTCTTCCTAATATCTAACCTAAATTTCCACTTTGAGTTTAAAGCAGTTCCTTTTTGTTCTATCAGTATCTGCCCACATAAAATGTCTGTCTCTCATGCTTGTAAGCTCCCCTCAAGTAGTGGAAGGCTACAGTGAGGTCTTGAAGATAAATAAGCCAAACTGGCTCACGTTGTCTTCATAAGAGGGATACTTCAGCTCTGAGATCTTCTTCTTGGCTTCCACTAGAACCACTCCAACAGCTCCATGTCTTTCTGGTGCTAGAGACACCAAACCTGGATGCAGTAGTCTAGATGGGGACTCAGGAGGTTAGAGTAGAAGGTAATAATCACCTCCCTCACTCTTCTAGCTACTTCTCTGTTGTGGTTTAACCTGGTAGGTAATTGAGAACCACAAAGTAATTTGCTCACTCTGACACTTCCCAGTGGGATGGGGCAGAGAATCAAAAAAACTAAACTAGAACTCATGGATTGTGAGAAAACTACTAAGGTAAAGGAAAATAGGACTATATATTTTTATGTATTTAAATGTATGCAACAAGTGATGTACCTATGGTGATGATGTCATATGGTATGGCCAGTTTAAGTCAGCTGTCCTGATTCTGTTCCTTCCCAGCCACTTTTTAGCCCTTTGCAGAGAATGGCTTTGTCTCTATACTGCAACACTTCTTAGCAGGCAACTATAAGTATCAGCATCATTTTTCTTCTAGAACCGAAAACATAGCATCATACCAGACACTCTGAAGAAAATAATTTAATCCCACCTGAAACTAAGACATCTTCTTTTGGTGCAGTCCAAGATACAGTTAGTCTTCTGGGCTGAAAATTCACACTGCTGGTTCATATCCAACTTTTTGTTCCCCAAGATCCCCAAGTCATTCTCTGAAGGGCTGCACTCAATGAGTTCTCCCAGTCTGTAGACATATATGGGATTGTCTTGACCCAATTGCAACACCTTGTACTTCATCTTTTGAATCTCAGTAGGTTCAGATGACCCCAGTTTTAAGCCTGTTCAGATCCCCCTGGATGGTATCCCTTCCATCATATCATCTGAACCCTTCAGCTAGTTGTCATCAGCAAACTTGCTGAGAGTATACTTGATCCCACTGTATATGTCATTGATAAAGATGTTGAAAAGCACAAGTCCCAAGATCACTGGGGGACATCATCTGTTACTGGCCTCCAGCGGAACATAGATTCTTTGACAGCTCTCTGGCTGCAACCATGCAGTGTATTCCACATCCTTTGAACAGCCCACCCTTCAAATCCATCTCTCCAACTCAGAGAGAAGGATGTAGTGTGGGACTAAGTCAATGAGCTTGCACAATTCCAAGTAGATAATACCAGTTACCCTTCCATGTCCAACAATGCTGTCGCTCCAATGTAGAAGGCATAATGACGAAGCCATGCTGCCTGTCTCAGACCACATTTTACATGTGCCTTAACATATCTTCCAGGAAAGTCTGCTCCGTTATCTGGAGTAGACATTATTTAGATGGGAGGTGGTGGAGTTACCGACCATGGGAGTGTTCAAGAAATGTTTGGATGTTGTGTTGATGAATATGATTTAGCTGGGAAGTATTGATAATGGTTGGACTAGATGATCTTCCAGGTCTTTTCCAACCTTGATAATTCTGTGATTCTGTGATAGATCTACCAGTTCTCATAGATTCTCAAGGAGGGCATGCTGTGACATGAACAAATCACTGCATGGAGCAGAAATATCACAATAAAAGATGCTAATGTTTTTGGTGCAGCATTACTTTACTGCAAATGCTGTTGCACTTCTTTAATTTTTCAGGGTGTTGTAAGAAACTTCTGAAGGCCATGTAGTCCAACTCTCCTGCAATGAACAGGGATATATTAAACAAGATGGACCCCAGTACTGACCCTCGGGGGACACCACTTGTAAAGGATCACCAGCTGGACTTAACTCCATTAACCACTACCCATTGGGCACGGCCCTCTAGCTAGCTCCTTACCCAAAGAAGGGTATACCTGAACAGGCCACAGGCAGCCAGTTGCCCCTATAGAATACTGTGAGAGATCATGTCAAAGTCTTTGCTGAAGTCTAGGTAGACTACATCAACAGCCTTTCCCTCATCTTCCAGTCTGGTCACCCAGTCATAGAAGAAGATGAGGTTGGTCCAGCACAACCTGCCCTTCATGAACCCATCAGGCTTGGCCTGATGCCCTGGACATCACGCACGTGCCATGTGACCTCACCCAAGATGATCTGCTCCATGACTTTCCCTGGTACTGAGGTCAAGCTGACAGGCCTATAGTTCCGAGATTTGGTTTAGTGGCTTGTGGTAACAGTGGTAATGGGAGGATGGTAGGATTGGATGATCTTGTAGGTCCTTTCCAACATGTGATTCTATGATTTTATGATTCACAGCTATGTCAGGTTGCCCATGGCCTGATCCAGCTCGTCACTGGGCAACCTGCCTCACCACTCTCACTGTAAAAATATTTTTCCTTATGTATAACCTAAATCTACCATTATTATTTTTTTTTTTAATTTATATTAGATCTGTTCTAATTGCTTATTTGTATCATATATGATGCTTAATATTTTCTGGGAGTTGCCTGTGTTGAGTAACAAGGGTTGTGTTGCAAGGTAAGCTTACTTTGGTTGCTTGTTTTCAATTTCTCTTTTTGAGCAGAAGCAGAAATACAGTATTAATGAGAATGATAATTGAGTACACATACATCATTGTTGTGATATTTTTTTGTTGTTGTTGTTGTTGCTGCTGCTGTTGTTGTGTATGTAACCATTAGGGGGAAAAATCAATTAAAATATCTCTGTTAAGTTTTGAGTAATTAAATGAAGTCTGTAATACTTTGGCACTAGGGATTATTGTTTGCTCATGTGCTTCAGGGCCAGGTTTGAATGTGGAGAACAAACTTTATTGGAAATAGATTCAATGTGCTTAAAAGAAGGCTCTGTAACTGACAAGAAGCAATTTACTGCCAGGTAAAATCAGCTGTCTGGAATAGCTCCATCTGGTGAATCACTGTAGAAAGCAAAGACTACCTCTCCTGTCTTGTTAATTCATTGACACTAATCTGGATCTGCAGAGAAGCCATCAGCTCATGCTTCTGTTGTGTGGAGATCTTATTTTAAAAACATGAATTACTCGTGAATGTTGCATTGAACTGAAGGGCCTTTTTGCTGATGTTTCTTGAGGTTATTTTTCTAAATTTATTTTTCTCTCTTAATGAGGAAAAACAAAAACAAATCAAAACAGAGAAAAATTATTATATTCCCAGGCCAGAACAAATTGAAATGTCAGTATCTTGAAATACATAATCTGATCTTTGAGATCCCAGTGCTTCTCAGTAGAGAAAACTTCCAAGTGTTGTTACTGCCCCAACCCAGTGAAGATGTTTATTGACTTAGAATTGTCAGTGTTTAATTAAGCACTATTACAGAACTATATTATGTGAATTAAAGAGTGAAATGTATAAACAAACAAACAAAAAAACCCATTTGCTGCAGAGCAACTGCATGCAGGGTAAAGCTTTCAGCTCTAGTTTTTAAAGTGGAACAATTTTATTTTGCTTGTAAGAAATTTTGCTTACAAGAAGAGTACAAATTTGTTTGGAATGAAGAAATCACACATCCAGGAGCACAGATTCTTGCATTCTGTGCCTGGAAGTCTGCCTACATTGAAAGAAACATACACATACCCACTCTGTAAATATTATCAATTCCAAGTATGAGTGTGAATAAATACCTGAAATAGTTCTTCATCAAAGGAAAATGTATTCAGGATGACTTGATGCTGAAGTGACCTGGCTTGCATTGATGTGACGTAGGGACTGAATGAACTTGAAAGTAGCCCCAGAACAGGGGTTCTACATATAATCAGGTGTTTAAAAATGCAAGAGAAAAGAGAAGTAGCTTGTATTATTAATTTTTAGGCATAAACAGAATTTATGTTTATTCACAATGATAAAAAAGTACATAGCTGACAGTGGAGATGATTGCCTAAGTCCACTTATATCAAGTTCATTTTTCTCAATAGTGTGCAGTATCTCCTTTTGATTGAATTTACAGGCCTTCATCTCAGTACCATAGCCTTAGAAAATTGTAGAATCTTAATAATAGAAAGTGCATCTTTCTAAGAATTGCTTCTGTCACTAAATTGTATGTTATGAATGCTAGAAGCTTCAAGACCTTCTAAAAAACCACACCAATGTTAAGTCTTGAAAGCAGGGTCTGATAGTATGACTGGGGAAGATGAGGGTAGCAAGGTTGCCTGCCACAACAGCAGCAGAACACGCTGTGTGAGCCTGATCTGGCTTGCATATGGGTGCTGTGTAGGACCTTCAAAAGGGCTTACTGTGGTTGTATGTTACAGGTCTCCTTTTCTCTGTGGCACTCCTTATTTTCTGTTTAATCATTTGTTGAGGTTTAATAGGAGAGAAAATCCCTAGCTGTCAAATGCAGATCTGAAGACAAGCATCCTTAAATTACTAATGTGTAATTTATCTTTGGCTCTAATAATGGGGTAAAAAGGGAGCTAATACTTTGAAAACTTTGTGAGAGCTCCAGTTAGTCAGTGGATGTCCAATCTTTTCTCTTGCTTGGGACATACTGAGTGAAGAGAAATTTTCTTATGCTACATATAAAATATATAACAAACTTATTATTTGCAAGTGACAGAACTTCTTTTTTAAAAGACTGTTTATTAAAGCATAAAAAGGACAACAAAAATATAAAACTAAGGGTTGAACACACATGTTAGTTAACACTGTTGAATTGCTTCTTCTAAATCATTAAAAATTTAGTGAATTAAATCTACAAAAATTATTGGAGAAAGTTGTCTTACATTTGACCATTTTATTTTCTTGCAAGCTATTAATCTGTGGATATATTACAGTCTACCCATTTGGTGCACCATTGAGATATTTTATTGTAATACATTAACAGAGCAATAGTCATTGATTGATAGCAGGGAAGAAAAATAAGATCTGTATGTTTTGCTTAAAATAAAATATATAAAAAATATTACAAAACCAATACCACTTCATTGATATCTGTGGGATATCTCCAGAAATAAGGTCATATGTCTGAGAAGTGAATTTGTCTTGCATGTACTAACGTCCAATCAATATCCTCTTTTCTAGGCACATATTCTAATCTCAGAAGCTTTGTTTGTATTTAAATGGAAATCAGATATACAAGCATAATTTTGGTGTATAGAATGATCTTCATAGTTTTCAAACAGTTTGTTTGTAAACGTGTTCACATATATGTGTATTTCTTTGAATACTGCATAAGATGAATGAAGCACATTATTCACCTCCTGGAAAAAAAGTTCTCATTCAGAAATTATATTGCTTATTTTTAAAATATATTTTAATGAGGAACAGTTTTGTTTCAGAAAGATCCATTTCCATGATAATTATATCTCATCTCTGATCTAACGGATCAGTTTCCACTTGGAGCAGAAAAATTGTTTAGTCTTTAGATTAATTGAATCTTTGGCTTCTCTGCCAAACGATGGCATGTGACCTTCATAATCATTTCACTCAAACCACTACAGGGTAGAATCTCTCAAATCTGAGCCCATTGGGACTTTTTTACTCCTAGATTAGCAAAAGTTCATGGTACTGCAGCATTGATTGTATGCATTCTGGAAGTTCATGTTTCAGGATTTTTTACATGGTAGAATGAGTTAAAGGAGTACTGACATCAAAGCCTGTGTACAAATGCATGTTGCACCATGGAGGCTGGAGTGGCACTCGTAGATCAACTTCTTCTGACCGAAGAGTTTGGGACTGTGAGTGCCTGGGCTTCCATAATTGGAGGAATGTGTTGGAAAATATGTACAGTATTGTTTAGTAAGTGTAAAATCAAATTTTTGTTGTGTAATTTAGGAATCAAAACTTAAAACTTAATAATGATAAAATATTTTCTTAAGTGACCCTGTAGTCCTAGATTAGACCACAGCTAAATTGTGGAAGTTGGTTATTTGAGTTATTCTATATAAAATTCTACTTCTCCTGTACTGCATTGTTTACATTAGTAGAGCAGAAATCATTTACATATCTAGCATGCTAACTCTCAGTTCTCTGAATATGTTTTAATTTTTTCATTTTCTATTATGAATATATAGTTGGTTTTACTTTTTTCTTTTTTTTTTTTTCTTTTTTCTTTTTTTCTGTTAATTTGTTTGACTTCATTATATGTTAGAACCACAGGGCTGTGTTGGATTTAGAGGGAATTTAGAGAACAATTTGAACTTCTTCACTGTAATTCAAAATAGTCTTCAAATAAACACTTTTCAAAAAATAGCCGCTCTTCATAAGACTTCACAACCTACATTCAATTTCTTTAAAGGAAACAGTCAGTGGTAGAGGAATTCTGATGCTGCTACCTCTTAATTTTGCAAAGATCCTGCCTTTTAAGTTGCTAAATATACATTAAAAAATAAGTGAATTGAAAGCAAGTGATGAAACTACCTAGAACCAAAATTTCTCTCTTTATTTGAGGGCAAGGCATTTCAACTGAAGAAGATGTAATCTATTTAGTTCCATAGAGTCTCTAGAACAATTGTAGTTCTGATTCATCATACATGTTCAAGAAACTACATCTTACATGGCATGTAACAAAGGCTTTGCTTTGGAAAAGAATGATAAAAACTAAAGAGCTTGGAACGTACAATCACATACACAAATCAAAATAGATTTAAAAAATGCTTGAAAGAAGTCCTACACAATCAATTACGAGTGGTTTCATATTAAAATACAAGCATTTATGTATATACATTAATATATATGTCTACATATATATTTCTAGGGTATTTGTTTTCTAAATTTAAAAACCAGCAGCTTACTGCTGTGGGAAATAGCTTAGCCTAGATTTACATTTTGGCCTTGTCTATTCCTTAGCTGCAGTTGAAATCTGTGCTTTCAGGCCTTTACTTATGACATTGCATGTCATATTACCTGTTTACAAGGAAGAGAAGGTTGTTGGTTATTTTTAAGCAAACTATCACTTCCTAACTTACTAGTTTGTGCTGAATTGGTTTCAGTTTTAGCAGGATGCAGTTGTCCTAGTTCCTGGAAACATGCTTCACTGAATCATCAATCACTGTCTTGACCATGATGGTGGTTTTATTTATACAGCTTCATGAAATGTTCACTGTGAAATATTAGGCCAAATTAAGGTCTTGTGGTTTTGTGCTTAGCTTCATATTATGTCTGAATTTGCTGAAAAGTTACTCTGTGTTTCACAAACCTCTATGTACACTTTGTCTTCTTTTTGAGCTGACCTAGACAAATTTGGAGAAGACTGAAATAGTTGTGTTTTCAGTAGTTTAACTGAATGGATTTAACTTCTCTTTTTCAGAGCTTCCTTGTAAATGGCATAAACTTTAACAATATATTTGCTACTCAAAGTTACTAGCATTTCCTCTACTGACAAATTCTGGCCTTTGTTTCATTGCAGATTAGAAGTAATATTTCTTACATTACTTTCTGTTCTAATTGATGGCTCATTTTCTTCCTATATATTTAATCACTGATTTGATGAAATTACCATTAATGAAGACTAAATTGAGAAAATACAGACACATCTTTTAGAAAAAGGTAAGTAGGGCTCAAGTAATTTAATTAGGAGACATTAACCTATTTTTATCAATTATCCAGCAGTTCCCATTCTAGCAATGCTCACAAACATGATTTAAATAAATAAATAAATAAAATGTTTTTACTTTCTTCTAATGGAGAGATCATGATGTAAACTGCTGAATGTTAGAATTTTATTTTATTTTATTTTTTTGCTGCTTACAGCAAATGTTTATATTTAATTTTCTCTTGCTATGTTGATGTCACAGAATAATGCATGTGATACTACTGAAAAATTCAATTAGGTTCTTGAATAGGTATTGTTTCTAAGCTCAATGCAGCTATGGCTGTATTGAGCAGCCTGAAGTGAACTGACATAAAGCTACCTATTTGCCCATTTCAAATTAATAAATTTGCATTAGTGGGAGATATCTGTCCCGAGGCTTCAGTTTTCTGTGGGCAGAGCTATTTTTACATTTACACAATTACATAGGGACTATTTACAACAGTACATAGTTCTTCTAGCACATATACTGTTCAGATATGAATATCCATTATTGCCCATCAATTCAAGCAAGCTCCCCAAATTTCAGCCATTACAATTCACAGGAAAATGAATAAGGAAAAGAATAAGAATAGAATCCAACTTCAAAGTTGGTGTAATCTCTTGCTATTTGCACAGCTGCAATCATGAGACATTCATATTTTTGTTGTGAATATTTGAATCTCAATATCAAAGTGAAACTTACAGAATGCCACCCTGTTGCCCAACATAATAGAAAATATTAGTACAAATCTTTCAAAGCCTAATACATGAGCAGACATGAATAATGTCTTATTGAAAATAATTCTTGTTCAAAGCCACTGTGATTTCTGAAATGTATGGAGCAATCAAATCAGTGGAGCTAGGCTTGCATGCACTAATAGTAATTTGATGCATAATGCAAATTCTCTTATTGGCAGTTTTTAAAATGGAAATTAATTTCCAGCTATCTTCATTGTAGTAACATGATCAGTTCTCTGTATTAGGTACGTGTGTTTTGTCCTAATCAAACCAGAAACTTTCCAAGCTCTGTTGTTATCCAATGTAAAAACAATGATGTTGAAATAGCTGCCTTGGTGTAATATCCCCATGGAGAACAGCTACAGGTAATTTTGTAATATACAAGATTTCCAACATACTTGCTGTCTGCTTTCACCAGTTACCTATGGTGAAGTTAAAAATATTACTCATAAAAAAATTCTCAGAAATTTTTGTCCCCTGTAATAGTTTTCTGTCAGTGGAAATTTCCAATTTCCTTATATGAAGAACTGACACTCATTGAAATGAAAATCTGTTTGGAAAAATCCAATCAGAAATACAGAAAAAACAGAGAAGTCATACTTAACTCAAAATGTATAAAAACAACGGCTTTTTTTTTTCCCCCATCAAATATATATTGATGTAATAATTCAACATTTCACAGAGAGATGAAAAATAAACAAATCACTGCCTGAAGAAGACTGAGGATAATGACCATCAGTGTACATTATATTTAAAATAAAATAAAATAGGAAAAAAGAGATAGATAAAAATTAAAACATCTAAGTATTAAGAATGGTATAAAAGACTTGTCTCCGTTCACCACAGTTGTACTAATAAAAGAAAGACAAACGTCTTTAGAATCTTGATGAAAACCCTATAAAACACATTGAAGAAGTAGGAAATTAAAATGTTAGAAGGAGAACGGAGGATTTTATAATGCATGCCTAGATTCCAGATGAGAATAACTGTTGGTCCTGAGAGCTAATAACACCATTCTTCACAGGTCAGATCCGAAGTTTGAGACAACTCCAAACATTTCCAGTATATCAATGGATTTTGATGTTAATATTCATCATGCTGTGTAATTTTATTTATTTTTTAACTTTCTCTTCTTGGAAATAAATTGGAAATGATAGGGATTAGAAGGATAGCTAATTAAAGCAAAGAAGTTGAAAAACAAAGCCTGTGGACAACAGTATTGCCAAAGTGACTGTAAAATATATCTAAAATAAATTAAAACCTACAAATTAATCATTGTCTGTCTGTGTACCTGATACTAACAGAACTGCAAAACCTATGTATTTAAACCTACATTTCACAAGAGCTCACTGGCAAAAATCAATAGAAAGCTTTAGTGGGTAGAATGTGTATAATAGTAACAAGTAGAAAGGTTAGTGTAGAAGTTAATGGTTCTATCAAGACTAAAACAGTTAAAGTGTGAAGGAAAGATCTACCACAAGTGGTTCATTAACCTTTGAGAACTCTAGTGTATCTTCAAGGTAAAGATTACAACAAACCTGACTCAATCACTAGTAGTACTTGTTAGCTCTTGGCTTCAGAAATCAACAGCTTTTTCATTTGCATCATGAAATCATCACAAAACTTATATTTCACTAAGATGTCTGACCCTATAACTAGACTAATTAATCCAAAGTTACATAGAACAGTGGGCAGGATGGTAAAGACTTATCTAGATTCCACAGCTAGCACAGTCAGGCAGCTAGGAATTTCATAGTGAAGTGATCAGTAGTTAACAATATTCAGAGTTCAATGACATTACAATACTTGAGAACTAATACTGCAGAGATCTTGATCTACTCATCTGTTTATCATTGCAGTCTTCTTAAAAGAAGTAAGAAGGGTCAGAATTTTTTCTACTTTCAGTCACACTGCTATATGTATGTTGGACAAGAAGCCCAGTATGAACCTCCAATGTGTCTTCTCAGCAGCAGTCACTTCTGGTGGCAGCAATTCTTGGTCCTCATCCTCCTACAGCTCTCCCACATATCTTTGCTAGCCATTTGATTACTTCTCAGCTTTCCTGGCACAAATACTCTTGATGCTTCATAGTTAACTGAATTATTGAAATAATCTTGAACAAATAGAGAAGTTGTACTTCCAGGGGGGTTGTTCAGATCTGCAATTCAGCTCTCATATGTTTCTGCCTGTATCAGATGAATATGAGCTGGAAGACAGGAACTCTGTAAATCACTGCTCTGTCCAAGCAAACAAAATATTTGTAGAAGTTCATAAATAGGTGTGTGAAGCAGTAGTTTCCAAATCAGTAAAATATCTTATGTTTCTGTATTATACACTGGAAGCAAGCACAGATAAGTTCCATCTAAAAATGTGAACTCTTGTTTGAACAAAAAGTACAGATTATTTATTTTGGGATACATTTTTATTTCAATACTATGTTTATCAATATAGGTATTTATATGCAGTGTTTTACAACAAACATTGATGATCTAAGATTGCTGTATTACAATAATAAAATTATTATACTTTGCATAATTATGTATATTTCAATTTATCTCTCAGTAGGTGAGTGGTGTATTGGAGCCTCTAGGATTCTACTTTACACTCCTCCATCTTCCTTTACTCTTGCTATGTTCTAGGCTTCATATTTGGCATGTAATATGAAATAAATGACCCAAACAAACAACAACAACAAAACCCCAAAACAGCAAAGTATAAAAAATATACTTTTAGAAAAGAGGTTTAAAATTAAATCAAAAATATAATTTTTTGCTGGACAATCCAGACAGGAAATTTCAATGGAGAATGCTGTAAAAATTAGAATTTCCATTTTTCATAGTATGTCTTGAAAATTACTGTGTTTATTTGGGTCACATTATTGGAGTTCAGTCTAAGCTTCTGCTGAAATTTGTCTGCAGTAAGGAACTCTCCAAAGTCAGTGCACGTAATTTCAAATCTCATATCAATCTGTAATGATGCATGTATCTAAAATCAGATTTGCTTACTGATATGCTTGGCATGGCTTGTCATGGCAATAAAGAAGTTTTCATAGAAAGTCAGTTTCATATTGTACTTTGTATAGATCTTTTCCAGGTAAACTATTTTCAGGATGAAGTGATAGGGTGTGCACCCTACCTGATAACGTTTTCCACTTTCCATTGTAGTAGAATAACAATTCAGTTAAGTATGGCCATAGTTGCAAAACTACATTCAATTTGCTGTGAAAGAACTAAAGGGAAAGTTGGTAACTGTCAGATGCATTATGCTATAATGACCCAAAAATAAAAATGATGGCAGCCAAAGGGACAGTTGGGACCAAGAACCATTAGCTACACATTGACTATTCAAATGTATTTGTACAGTAGCCAGTTTATTTCATTCTCCAGTCTTTCTACTCTTTTTTTCCCATTTCACTCTTTCCATCTTCCCCTACCTACTGCTGTAACTTTTCTTCCAGCAAGTTTTAGGGTGGAAGTTTAAATGAGCATCTGCCACAGCACCAATGCCAATGCTAGCTGGCCATCCACCAGCAGAGTACTCTTGCATGGGATGCCTGGCTCTCCTTCGGAGACTGTGCTTAACCTTTATGACACACTCAGATTCCACCAGCTTGGTACCTCAAATCCCACATTCCTTTTTCTCTCCAAATTTTGCAGTTGGTAACTCATCCTGATGGTGAGACACGCCTCTCTGCTCTTCGTTTTCCTTCACATTTTCTTTCAAGTCAAAACAGAAAGTTTTAGTTTTGTTTCAAAATATTATTGCATTCATTTTTGCACTAAAAATAGCTATGAGAGTGGGGAGGATTCAGTTTATAATTAGGGGAGGAGCCGTTTTTGGCCTCAATCCCCAACATGAAATCTGTTATAAATGAATTCTGCCAAATTGCTGAACAGAGTGCAAATTTGTAATGTGCCAGTTTTTTAATAGGTTTAGTTCTTTGGGCTCCCTTTGCAAGTCCAACCCTTGTGTCATTTCACTGACACTTTGTCCTTGAAAATCTTCTGCAGCATCCTTTTAAAACTATGTGATGCACATGCTTCCAAGCTTTCCAAGCTGTGACAGCTGAGGACAAAAAATTCAGGCTAGATTTTGGCACACCTATGGTCTTCTTAAAGTAATCTCATTTATGCTTGTCCTAGAAATGTTCTTATTAGTCAGCATCCTTATCTCATAGCCCCAGATGAGGCTGGCATTGTGGGTTCCCAACACGTGGTTACTAGACTGGCTAAAGGGACATCCAGATCTTAGTTACAGCAGACACCATTTTGGAATTGACTTAGATGCAAATATCATTGAAGCCCTTCATCTGTTGTATTTCCTTTGCTTGAATGATGGGTTAAACAGGCATACTTAAAATTACAATAGCTCCAGCCATTTGAAATGCTAATTTCCATCTTGGCAACAATGTGTTGAGCATATCAACTCCTTTTATACCTTATTGGTTATGAAGATAATGAGATTCTTTTAAGAGAACCGAATACAATTTGTGATATCCGGTACTCAGATTCCCTCCAAATCTTTCTCATGCATTCAAGGACTAAGAGCAAGCACAGATATATAAAAATATTGTTTAGAAATATAGGATATAGTTAAACATTAGTACTACTATTGCTATAGCATTAGCGTATCTAGAAGCATATCTTCACACTGGATAGAAGCAACTAGTAAACACTGAAATGCGTTCCTGTCTTAAAAGGCCTGTTGAAATTTCTAAAATGCTTTTCTTGGAATTAGATCTAATGAACTGAGAATATATATACTTGCCATATTTTCAGACTACTAGAAGAAGATATCACACATCCTTTGCAAAAGACCAGTTAAACAATAAAAACAACCATGTTGTTCATCCAGAATGTTTGCTGTTGACTCAATCTGTGCTTTGTATTTTCCTGAATCTAGTGTAAATGTTTCCAGGGATGGATGTTGAGACAGCTCTCAAAACATCTGATGCTAGTTCCAATCATTTCCAATGATACTTTTCAAAACAGAGATAGAATAAACCTACTTTTTTTAGGAAGATAGTTTTGTTCATGTAATATTCACTCAATATACTGATTAATGCAGCAAAATTTTATTTCTATACTAATAAACAATTATTCCAATACT
This sequence comes from Coturnix japonica, assembly GCF_054131305.1. Taxonomy (NCBI): domain Eukaryota; kingdom Metazoa; phylum Chordata; class Aves; order Galliformes; family Phasianidae; genus Coturnix; species Coturnix japonica. Next base: position 64,308,770 of record NC_140663.1, on the reverse strand, counting down.
TGAACTATGCTGATGAGCGTTTCAGGAGGAAAACAAACAAACAAACAAAAAAAATTTAAATTTTTAGATACCTGTCTGAGTTTACAAAAATATTGGCAGTTTATAAGATTATGAAAGTATTTTCAATGGAAATGAGGGAGAATGAATAAATATTGTCATGGAATACCAAATGTAAACTGTTAAGCTTTATTTCTGCATTTTTAGATCTTCTTAAGAAGAAGATTTTTAGATCTTCTTAAGATCTAAAAGGCATCTTATGATATAAACTGAAATTTCAGATCTGAATTTCACCTCAGGTAGGCATAACTGAAAGTATTTTAGGTAGCAGAAAGACCTGAAGATTCATGTTTGCTGAAAAATGTTACAGGATTCTTTATTTATATAAAGATAAAAGGTAAAAATAATGCTTCAGAATCATCTTCTATAAAGAAAAAAACTGTATGATTCAAATTGCATATTTTAAAAGGATTTCAGAACATCCTTTTAAAATGTTTATCTCAAGATTTCAGTTATACCAGATCTCTCAAAGAACTACTCTAACTACAGAGAAGTACAAAATGTGGCCATAAATTATTTAAGAAAACATGTTTATATTGGAAATTAATTAATTGATATAGCAGGTGGTCTTCCTTAAGTCTTCTCCTCCTGACTCACTGTACCCACATTTGTAATATCATGTAATATTCCACTTAGAGCCTATAAAGAATAGAATTGGCAAATTCATAAAAGAAATTATTGTTAAAAAAAGTACAGTATTTAGCAAGGACCTGTGCTTAGTCACTGCAGTTAGTTCTCAAAACCTTCTGTGTGCAACTTAGACTGTCCAGCCTGGCATTAGAGAATGTCTGTGGCAAATGGTGAATATACAGATAGACAAATAGATAGACAGTTTTAGAGTACATAGTTCTCCTTGGAAAAACGACTTTGGAAAGACATTGTAATTGACTATTGCATATAGAAAAGTTATTTCTTCAAATTCAAGTGACAAAAATGATACTACTTTTCCATACTTTGAGCCAAGGTGCGGGCTCTTTAGTGAGAACAGTGAGTCTCAGTTGCCAAGAGGAATTTCTGGATGAGGAAAGTTGTAAAAGCTGGATTCTCAGGGTTCAGGGAAAATACCAATCCCTCCCCTCACCTGCACTTCAGGTCTTCCCTCAATATGTTTCTTATCATCTTGTAATGGTTTTTTTCGACATTGTTCTCGCTTTGTATTAATACAGATTTCTGGTGGTTCATCTTATCTTTAATTCCTTTTTTTTTTTTTTTTTTTAATGTTAATGAGGTCTCTGCAGGAAACTTTAAGAAATTTTTACCTTCTGCCGTTATTATTTATGGACATATTTGTACATGAACCTTAGAAGCTGTATGCTAATCTGGAGCACTGTGAAGGTGCCAGAGTGAACTGGCTAGTTAAACTGCATTTACAGATGCTTTTCATTGGCAAAGCAATACAAAGCAGCTGGGTAGTATGCCTTAATTTTCCCTTTACCTTCTGTCCTCCAGGTTCAAGCTGTTTCTTGGACCTCCTTCCTGTTCCTCTCTCAACATCTACAGCCTCCCTGAGCTTACTTGCACTTGTGTATTCACACATTTGCCAGGCTTCTCTTTCTGGTTCTTCTCTTATTTCTCTTTTCCTACACTCTAGTCATATGTTTAAATCAGAAATATCTTTAGGAATTGTGATTTTGGTCATGAATTTTCAAGAGCCAACAGAAACTCTCCCCTCCTTCAAGTTCCTCTCACTCTCAGAAGGGCTAATTACTTCCACAGTTATAAGCAGGATTAAACTTGTAATTTCTGTGTTTAAAATAAAGAAATATGGAAGCCCTTTCAGTATTTTGTGTGAGTAATGCCAGTGTTTATTTTAGCTACAGGATTTATACAGACATAATTCAGTGAGAAACAGTAGAAACAGTAGAAGATTTATGTTCTTCTGAAAATGATTTCCAAATTGGTAGTGAAACATGAGTTAGTCCAATCATGAGAGGCAGAAAATCAGTCATTTGGAGCAGATGTCAGATTTATCATAAAATCTCCATGAGTCCAGCGCTAACCTTGCGACTAAGCCAACCAACCTGAAACAAGGAAGTTGTCTACTAAATACAGAAAAAATATTTTGTTTCATTGTCTGGACCTTCCTTTTTTCAACTGTTATTTTATTCTGAAAGGATACATCACATTTTTACTTCTCTTCTAGCAAGCTACAAATGTTTAAAATGCATTACTCACTAAATTAAAAATGATTTTTCTTCACAGTCATCTGAGACCTGGAGATTGTGAAGTGTATGGATAGAAATAGAAAGAAATATTTATACATAATTTGGAGAAGAATTTATTCCTACTGGCGACTTATTTATAAAGTTGAGTAAATATCACTGTAAACTCATTTCAAGACCTAATTAATTAAAACAAATTCACAAAAATGCCAGAGTTTTAATGGAAGGTAGAGGGTTTATATATATATATATTCTTAGTGAATAAAATAAAATGTGTTTCTTGGTGCTCTAACAAAATAAAACACTAAAAGTAATAAAACTAAGTAAATGAAAAAACATTTCGTCTAAAGAAACTGGTGAAATTGTTTCCAATCCATTTCTGTCTTTATTAACTGAAGAATGTTTTTTATCAGTTTGAAGTGTTTATTTACTAAGTGTTTTAGTTCATCAGTTCTTCAATATGCAAAATATAAATGAATAAAGGTATATACAAATGCTAAATATCATCTTTCTTCTTATGTGTATATAAATTAACTCTGTCTGCATACTGTTTTTCACGTAGTTGCATGCACTGGCCTATCTTTTTTTTTCAACTTCAGTTCTGTCTAACAAGTGTCTTCCAACAGCTGCTGGATACCAGTGGCTCTGACTTTATAACGGAGAGCTGAAATTCCAGGTGCTAAGTTCATGTTTAATTTTATTTTCTTTATTCATAAGTTCGTTTAAAATGAAATGCATGTCCAAAAATCAGATCTTAATTTTATGGTCCCCTGTATTCTTAGGATACAGTGTCCGAATATCAATAATCTGCATGGAGACTCACTCAACTAAGATCTATAAGTATCCGTAACATAATGGGTGTAGTAGGTGTAGGAAATGGAATGGAATTATCACTTAGCTGTGTACACGTTGAATTCAAACTTTTTTGAAAAATAGCTTTAGGAAGCCTGGTGTTTGAAGATACAACATATTTAAGCAAGTGTCACTGAGTAATAAGGCGAAGGGACAAATTTCAAGATCTATAATAACATAAAGTCAATAAATGCATGTGCAGTCCAAAGATGTGACAGACAGATATACTGTACAAAAAGGATTTCTTGGACAGATTCTGTCAATATAAATATATTCTGTCGACATACATGTGCCTTGTCATGCAGCCTTGTCATAATTGCAGTCTCAAGAGCTTTAATTATCTCCTTATACCATCGGTATTTACATTTGGTTTGTCTCATGGTCCTTCATTGCTAATGTGTCACAATTTTTTCTCCCATGTGACGATGACAACTGGTCACTCTTCATTAATGAAATGACAAGTCTCTTATCAATGTTGTACTTACAACAGCCTTTAGAAAGTTAAACTTTACAAGATTAAATTCCCTCTGTGGGTTTTCTACAGAACACACACTTCAACATAAAGTGTTTATAAATCATTGTTTTTCTTCTGCTTAGACTAAACTCTGTTTTCCAAGACTGAGTATAATTGAGATGAAAACAAGAATATGACTCTGAGAATTCTGGAGTGAAACAGTAACATTTATGTTCAATCTTTAAACTGTAATGTGATGAGGAAAAATACATTCCTGGGAACCTGATCGGACACTTTGCTAATGTGAAAAGTATTAAAAGTCTTCGATGACATTATATTTTAGAGACTGCTTATGAAACCTAGTAAATTAAGAATCTGTACTGAAATCCAGCATTATTCCTAACTTCGCAGGAATGCTGAAGCTGGAAGGAGTCTCCAGAGGTCATTTTGTCCAAGACTCATGCCCAAGAAAAGGTACTTGCTGCTGGCTGCCCAGGGCCATGTTGAAACAACTCTTGAGTATCAAGACAGAACTTCATCTGTGTCATACTTTTGTGTTCACATAGAATGGTGTTTCTTCATTCCATTAAAATCCGTGAGACTTAAAGATTCATAGTACTTAGAAATGAGGGACCCTTATGACATTGTAACCAAATTAAAATTAAGCACAGTTTCAGTTTAGGGTTCCCCAGTCTCTTTCATGTGGGCATGTTTCTTTTCCCTCCTGAAGTGAATTTGCTGTGTGATGAACTGGTTTCAGTTTACCTTAAGCCTGTGATTCTGGACACCCGTTTTGCATTAGAGGAGAGCAATGATTCTGTCTCTGAGTGAGTTTTCTGTAAATCTAAAACTATAAGCTACCTTAGATAATGGCTATAATCTTCCTGAACATACCATCATTCAAAACTTTAAGAAGTAGAGAGACTGTCACTGATCTGCAAAAGTTAAACTGTTAATTTAGAGGGGAATCATAAAAAGCAGATAGTGTTTTCAAAATACAGAAACACAAATCCTAGTTTATGGCCATACCTGGAACATGAGATTATTTAAGTTCAGGTTACTTTGTGAAACAAGAGACCAAATGGATTTATGCAATCATGTTAGTTGCGTAGGCCAAAGTAGAGTGATTACATGTAGCTGTGGAACATGCAACCTTGCTCTTGAAAGCTAAATGGTGGCATACGCAGGTAGTGTTAACAACTCAGTTTCAGAAAACCTCAAAAGGCCTACTTCGGTACTCTCGGCACCATTCGGTATGCCCTTGGCATACTTAGTTATGTCAAGCAAGTGAATTAATACCAGTAGTGAAGATATAACACTGGAGAGAGCTCAACCAGCTTCCTGGGAACCCTGGGCCTGTAGATGCAGATCAGCTGTCCCAAAGGACACAGCACAGAACTGCAGGTCCTTTGCAAATATTTTCTAGGTAAATGAATCTGGCTAACTGCTGTCTTTCCTAGTAAAACTTCACATCAGTCCTACAAGACCACAGTTTGTGTGGCTGCAGACATTTCTTGGCTGCTTTCTCTTCTTGTCCTTTGCTAGATCTAAATCTCTTCATGGCTTCTCTCGCATGGGGCAGGTCAGCTCATGTCACTGCAGTGTACATGCACACTGGATCACACAGTTCTCTCAGAATGTTTGACTAAGCAAGTTGATAAGTATTATCCATGAGGTTAGGAATTCCTGTATTTTGGTGAGATTATAATGGGAATAGTTAGGCAAAGACTCTCATAAAGCTGCATCTTCTTTTGGGGTCTGTCTTCTTGATCAGTGTAGAGTGACTTGGCCTGGCAGCTATGAGATGAAAACCAGTTCTCAAGCCATGCCATTTTGTCTATGAAGTTGCTAGTGCACGAGCTAGTTGGGATGACTAGTTTGAGTTTGCCTACAGTACCCTGCAGTGACTGCAGTGTAAGTGTTGCCCAAGGCAATGAACTACTCTGGCAAATTTTATTCTTCTTAAATGACTCTCCCCAGAAATGGGGTGTTGAGGCCTAAAATGAGGATATGTATGGAAGAAAACTACCACCTCTGTCCAGTGGGACAACTTAGAATGAGGATTAGTCATAAAACTTAACAAATGCTGAAGACATTTACAACTCTCTGCTAATGTAATGGCACCTATGCCAAATACTTATATTAAATTGCAAATTTTATGTACCATAATACTATGCACAATAAATTAGCAAAGCCTGTATCAATCTCAATGTCAATATGAAGACATACCAGAAAAATCATGTTTATTGTTAAGGATAAATAAAGTAAAACACTTTACTACTCACTGACAAAAGATTATAAAATACCTTAAAAAAAAAACAAAAAACCACAAAAAACAAAAAAAAAACAGTCACGTTGCAGTTGATAGGAACAAAAGGATTGTCTGATTATGGAAAAGACCTGAAAATCAGTGGGAAGGGGAAAGATGAGGTTTAATGGTATTATTTGGTATTAAATCTTATCTTATTGCAATGAGAACACAATAAAAATTTTAAGGAAATCAATTACTAGATTAAAAAGAGTTCTTTTTGAAGGCTAGTAGTGCTGTAGTGAAAATCAGTAGCTTATTTTGTAGGAAAACATAGGATTTAAGTTCTAGTATTTCAGTTTATTTTCACAAATGTTGGGTAATAAATCCCACTTTCTATTCTCCTCTTTTATGTATGTAATGAAAGAAACCAATCTTTATTATTGGAAGAAATGAAATAAGAAGCAAAACACTTTACAATTATATTGAGCTTTCCATTCTGATTGATCACTGGGGGCATTACTAAACAGAAGAAAAATCATTTAGATTTGGTTGCTCTGCCTTCAGGCAGCGTGGCAATGCAAAAAAGTACATATAGTGAGGGTGGTCTTGCAAAAGCTTGATAGGTATACTTTGCTAGAGCTTACCATATGCAGCACTGATTTGACCTTGGGCAAGTGTATTAGGCTTTAATCTCTAGACTGAGATATGACAAAGCAAAATATATGTGCTTAAGTACCTCGCTGGAGAACACAGTACCTCTTACTTTATTTAATAATACCTCTATAGATACAAGGAAACCCTAGTCTTATTTGCAGTCTCTATGCACTACTGTAGCAAATTAATGAGATTTTTTTTCCCCATGTTTTGAGCTGGCCTTCAGAGTTAACATAAAGATGTATGCATCTTCCTTATTCATGTAAGCATGTATTCTTAACTACAGGAGGAAAAGGCCTACACAACCCAAAGCTGGACGCGGCTGGGTTTTATTTTTTGAGCACTGTCTAATGTGAGTAAATATAGCTATAATTAATATTCATAATCTTCTAAATATGTAGAAATTTTCTACTAAAAAAATAGAAACAGGGAAATTGTGATTTGGAAACTTACATAATTCAATATTGTAAAGATTAACCAACCCTAAAGTAGTATAATAAATGGAAAAGGAGAGATGTTTGGGATAAAAATGAATGAGCTTTGAAGACAAACAAACAAACAAATATATAAATAAAGCATGGGATTGTACTTTATAGTTTAGTGTCGTTAGATTTTCATTGGAAATAGTAGAACACTGATTCAATAAAATATTCAGCAAACTGTCCTTTTTCAGGAATGCACATAAATATTTGCCTAACTTGTTTAAATCCCACTGAGTTCAATTCTATGCTGAATCAGGTATTATGGAAAATGATGCTTGAAAGAAAGGGATAAATTTAAGCCATCTGATCTTCTCTACAGTTTGTTTCTTTCACCCACTACTTTTGCCACTACCTTAAATTCATCTCTAGCTCTTAGCTGTTATCAACTGAATATCTACTCTTTTTATAATATAATTATATATTATAATTAAAATATAATAATATAAAAATTATTTCTGTCTTCAAAAATAAAAGATAGAGTAGCATGTTTTGAGGTACACATCTACGTATATAGACTGCCAGTTAGTAGATTGGAACTCTATGCCTAGCAGAGAAGAAAAATAGAAAAAGTCAATTCAAATAAGTTAAATCACAATCATTAGCCTTTGCTTTATTCACACAATGGATTTTTATTTTTCTTTGATTTTGCAGTAAATTGTTATTTTCCCTTTTGCCCGTTAGAATGATGATAATAGTTTTTCTTTGTTTGTTTGTTTGTTTTGTGAGAGCTTACAGAAGTACAGTTACAGTGAAGAGCTGCTTATTTCCAAGCATTTCATTTTACTTTTTGAGTAAAGCTAAAATTTGGCAGAGGAGAAAGGCAACTGTACTTGGATGACTAGAAATGTTTCTGTAAGGAGCAGAAATCTTCCTGATAACATTAATTTGTTATAGCTTTTTCTCTGTCTTTGATCTCTGGGCATGGTGTCATGGGGATTGGAATTAATGTCTTTGCTTCGGTGGAAACTTCACAGCAACTCCTACCTGGATTTGTTCCTTGGGATGTAAAGTAAAGTAGGGTTGACCTTGGTATCCAACAGGTTGGTTTGCAATTAAGTCTCAAATAGATACAGTTGGTTCCATGAAAGCCAAATAGATACTAGTAAGATTATGAGCCATGCTTATGAATTTGCTCATAAATCCAGCTGGAGGAGGGCTGTAGCAGATGTAATACTACTAAATTTGCAGAGAGGACAACTGTCCTGTGGAATGGTGTATGTGACTATTGCTTTGGTGTACTTCTGCATGAGAAAGAAATAATGACTATTTAAGTTACACATTTATTTCCAAGAGCACTAGCTTGAAAACAGCCTTTTTCTGTTTCTCAGTTCCGATCACTTTCTGTTATCTGCCAATTATATTAAAAAAATTATAACCCATGGAAAAGTATAGTCTAAGTCATTTATTTGTTGTCATAGAAGAAATGTAATTGGTGTTTGGATTATATTAGATCTAGAATTAGTCTTTTTCTGGAAACTGGGTAGTTCATACAAAATAAATATGAAAGCACTAGAGAAGCCTTTTTTCATAGTCATCAAATTTTCTAAAAAGTAGAAGCACTGAAATGATGATCCAGACTATGCTTGCCTAACAGACAAAATGGCAGAAACTGTTCCGATGTGTACAAAATAATAGTACAAAATTATCACTGCATAATAGAATCCTTTATCAAAAAGCTAAACAGACTTTCGTAGTTAAAGAAGGAAATGCCTCTGAAGGTTAATAGCTCATTAAAAAAATAAAAATAAAAATAAACAAAAAAGTAGCTAGTCTTTTAGTCCTACCATAGCAAAAGTGGGGAAATAAAAGTTTTGAAACGCAGTCTGAAGATACTGCAATAACAAGATCTCATGAATTTGCAGCAACTGCTCTAACCAGAAAAGAAACAGAACTTCTGAGATAGATACTCATCTGATCCACTGCAAGTACCTCTTAGGCAAAATCAGTCACCGTAGCGCAGGGTGTAATGATAATGGGGGCTGAATAATGAGAAAATTGAGAGATACCTTCTGATCATGAAGATCCCTCTGCTTTGAACATAAAATGCATAAAATATCTGAAATATTAATATAATTGTACAAGGTCCTGAAAATCACAATGAAAATATTTTATGAGTATCCTTAGTGTGCCTGTGACCTATAAAGATCATTAATTTAAAGCCTAATAGCCTACGTGATTCTGTACAACTTCTACAACCTGATTTGGCAAGAGTGTATTATATGTGTAATATTGTTAATAATGTAAAACATAATAGAATGCCACATACTATTATAGAAAACAGTAGGAGTAGATAATTATTGGTATTATGATATGCTAGTAAGAGATCAAAGACTATAAATGTTATATGGACAAATGAAAATGTGATGATGCAGTAATTTCCTTTTAAAGGAAAGATTACACCATTAGGAAAAAAAAAAAAAAAAAAAAAAGGGCATAGTTCCAATAGCTTTTGTATTTAATACAATAATAATAATAATGATAATGATGATGATGAGGATGATAATAATAATAATAATAATAATAATAATAATAATAACAATAGAGGTAGAAACAGTGCAGTAGATTTTTCTCACTTAGAAATATAATTTTAATGATTAGAAAGCACTGTAATTTTTTCAGATCAAGGATACTTGATTGTTCTTATCATCTGTACTTTTTCTACATCCCAGCCTGATATACCTCCTTATCACTTAACTAGCTAATCAATCACTAGACTTTACCCTACATTTTAAGCACTGCAGAAGAGTGTCTTTCTAGAGTATGAAAGGTGGCAATGTGGTGCACTTATTCTGAGTCACCCTTGTTCATTTCAACACCTACATCCTAAAGCTTAAAATAAATGATTATATATTAGAATTCAATGAGGCCTTTAAGAATTTCAGAAGCAATATTTATTAAGTGTTCGCTTTATTAGAATTAAGATTGCATGTATTTGTAGAAAAAAAAAGTGATTGAGAAAAATGAATTGAAAATTATATATTATAGTGGTCTGCGCGGGCAAAGCATGCAACTGGTTGGTCCGGGCTTTGCTTACAATGGCCTCACCGACAAACAATAAAATCCATGTCCAACTCACTTCTGAGAAGCCAAACATGTCTATCTTAATATGCTGGTACAGAGTTACACCATCATTTGAGAAGAGTTTTGTGACACCAAGTATCTCAATAGGCAAAAGTAACTCCTAATTTTTCAGCACCCTCAGCTACTTCACTTTTTCCTGCTCTGCACATCAGAAGAACATTATTAAGTACCAACTAATGTGCTGCGCCTTAAGATAAGGAAGTCGACAGCTTGTATTTCCAGAGAAAAGATGACTGTATAGGAAGATCAAATAACACGGTGAAACCAGCATGACTTCTGTTCTTTTCCCACCAAAAGATCCTATTTCAAAATGAAATTGTACAGGTGTCAGGTTTTTATCAGGAAAATTATTGTTGCTTTCTTTAGATTTCAACTGATGTGAAGGAAAATTTACTAATTTAACCTGGATTCAAAATTGTACACATGCACACACACAGAGGATTGTCTATTTTTTTGTTAAATCACAGAATGACAGAATTGTAGGGGCTAGAAGGGACCTCTAGAGATCATTTAGTCCAACTCCCCAGCCAAAGCAGGCTCCCTCGATTAGATTACACAGGTAGGTGCCCAGACAGGTCTTGAATGTTTCCAGAGAAGGAGATTTCATCACCTCCCTGGGCAGCCTATTCCAGTGCTCCATCACTCTTAAATGGACAACTGATGCCCTGCTAACAACTCAACATCCTATCACCCACAGACCAATGTCCAGCTACTCGACAGGTAGCAGCCTATCTGGCTGTCCAAAGCTTTATGGTCTTCTGCATGATGTCACACGAATAACCTCTTGCCTGACTCAGGCCAGGTGTCCTGGCTCTTGCTTCCAAGCCATAAAGGCACTGTCCCTTCCCTACTGAATGGCTTGAGTATTCCCATTGCTCAGCAATGACTAAAACACTGTCTCAACTGAAATCAGGACAATGGTGCTGAAAACATGCTGAAAATTTTGCATAAGCAAAATGAGGAGTCTCATTTATAGACTCAGGGTTGGCTGAAGGCTGAAAGTTGATCAAAGTATTCAGCCTGACTACCAACATGTTCTTTGAGAATGGTAAGAAATAAAAAGTATTTAGCATAATTCTTAAGAACTTACATGTCTTTTCTTTCTTACTACGTACTTGTAATTCTGAAGTTATGAATGCCCTATCAGAACTAAACCAAAAATACTCCTGCTATACTCTGGTTATACTTACCAATTCATAAACATTAGAGCTGGTACTGAAGTTTGTGTAATTTTGATCTTGTAAAATGTTATGTGAAATTACCTGAGTGAGATCTATAAACCACTACATACTACTTAAGACAACCTTTCACCTTTCTTATTGTAGCTAATGCTGCTTATTCTGAAATAATAGCGAATGTCATAGTTTTTCATGACTTAGGGATAGCAGGAAGAAACAGTATTTTTTGACATGGAGCTAATATATGTGCTTGTGTTCATATTAATACAAGCTCAGAGTAAAGCACTTGATGTGACAAATAATTATGAAACTAATTTATCTGATATCACAGTATGTTTGAACAATAAACTTAGCATGCATAGATTACCTTTTTCTTCCTAATCATCACCTGTCTTCCTATGTCAAGAATATAAACAAAAATATATTATATGTCAGCATAATAGAATTACTTGCATTGGAAGGGATTTTAAAGATTATCTAGTTTCAATCCCATGCAGGGAGTAGGGTTGCCACACACCAGATCAAGCTGTCCAGGGCTCCATCCAGCCTGGCCTGGGATGTCTCCAGGGAAGAGGCATCCACAGCTTTCCTGGGAAATTAGTTCCAACACTCCCTCAATAAAAATATTCCCCCTAACATCTAATCTAATATCTCCCCCTCCTCCAGTTTAAAGCTATTCTACCTTGTCCTGTCACTATCAGACTGTGTAAAAATTCAGTCTTCTGATTATGAGCTCAAGGACTGGAAGTCTCCTTGGAGCTTTTTCTTCTGCAAGTTGAATCAAGCCCAGCTCCTTCAGCTTTTATTCATAGGAGAGGTGCTCCAGGTCTCTGATCATCTTTGTGGCCATCCTCTGGATCAGGAACTTTGCATCCTTCTTGTACTGGCTGTCCAAGACTTGGACACAGTACTCCTGATGAGGTCTCACAAGAGCAGAGTAGAGAGGGACAGTCACCTCCCCTACCCTGATGGCTCTTTTGATGCAGCCCAGGGTACAGTTGACTTTCTGGTCTGCAAGCACACACTGCTGGCTTGCATCAGTCATTCCATACACCAGTACTTCCAACTCCTTCTCTGCAGTGCTGCTCTCAATCAAATGTTCTCCCAGTTTGTATGCATATCTGGGTCTACCTTGGCCTGAGTACATGTCATGGTTTAATAATTTTGTAATTTTACTATCAGTATTCCACATCATAACATCATATAAAGCATGAATAATTTTACTGAATCTGCAACTTACAGAAGACTACATCTCCCAGAGAACAACACGGTCAGAGATGGGTCAAGGGACCTGGACACTATATTATCTCTGTCGCAGGCTAGACTGATGTCTTTCAAGTTCTGGCGTTCAGGGGAGTGTGTGGGAGCCTTCACTGTGTCGCCTAGAGTTTACAGTAGTACTCTCGGTTTTGGGACTCATTTATCTCTCCTATTTTGCTTGATTTGTTAGCTCAATTTTCAATTATATTGTATTATATTGTGTTATCCTGTATTTCGATATAGTATTTAGTAAATAAGTGTGCCTCCTTAGATCGTTGCCACTGTTTTCTTTTCCTAATTAACTTTTTCCTTTTGGCTTAGGGCCCCTGCAGGGCCCACAGCCTTCTGTCATGGACGTAGGTAGATTTTTCATTTAAACCATGACAGTACACCACCTCAAATTTGGCCTTGTTGAATCTGATTAGATTCTCACACACCCATTTTTCAAGCCTGTTCAGGTCCCTTCCTTCTATTGTGTAACCTGTACATGACCTTCCATGTAGGAAGGGTTCTAGATAAGCTGGACTGATGGGCAGAGGTGAATGGGATTTGGATCAAGCAGGACAAGTGCTAGGTCCTGCTCTTTGGCCACAGTAGCCCCATGCAACATTATAGGGTTGGGGCTGAGTGACTGGATGATTGTGAAGAGGAAAGGGACCTGGGGTCACTTGTTGATGTTCAGCTGAACGTGAGCCAACAGTGTGCCCAGGTGGCAAAGAGGGCCAATGCCATCCTGCCCTGCATTAGAAATAGTGTGGCCAGCAGGAGGTGGGAGGTAATCACCCCCCTGTACTCAGCACTTGTGAGACCGCATCTCGAGTACTGTGTTCAGTTTTGGGCCCCCGACAGTAGATTTTGGGTTCTCTTTAATAAGTTGCCTTCCAACTGGTGCTGGAATAAAATAACACTGTGTCTATTCCTGCAGTGCACACGGATATTCAGATCTGACCCAAACAATACATTGGTAGTGTTCAAAAGGTTGTATTGACCTTGAGGCTTCGAGGAATTTCATTGCATCTCTTTGACCTTCTGAATGGAAAGACCAGTAAGAAACTGGAAATATCAAAACCATTTCTTTCATAACTACTGTAGTAGAAAGTGATTTCTGTACTTCTTAATCTATGTTAACTGGTAGTGGAAAGTTATTCCTGATGCTACTTGATGAGTGTTTGAAGACATGCATAATTAGATTTGATTTAGTCAGATATAGTTTTCTTCTACATTTGTGCCTCAAGGCTGAAAGAACAGGATCTCTTCTCCATTTCTAGCTCTTCTCTTGATCTTTAAAGTGAGAGATGATTGAAGGGTTTACCTTTTATCATAATTTCTTCACATTAGCTGAGTAACTTTTCAAAATGAGGTTACTTTTCTAAACTCGGTATCTGAATATTTCAAAATTTATCAGTTGTGAATTGTTTGTTATTCATAGGCCTTCTGTTTACTTCCAAGGAAACTACAACAGATACAAAGTACCAATAACTCTATTTGATAGAACAAACTCTCAGTTACAAAACCCTTTTTCACCACTAGCTATGCACTTTCAACACCAGTGAACAACAGCCGTTATACCATGCTCGTAAGAGTCTTCATGGTTGTCCAGAATGTGGTGTGTCTTTCATGTCACTGTCACAACTGCTGAAACACACTACTCACCACCTCACTGTGCTTGTATCTACTGTTCGTTCTCTATCAATGTTTAGAAAGCATTAAATGTCACTGGGTACAATTTTTTTCAGTTACGAATTCAGTTACAAACCTTTGTTTCAAGCTCACTTCCGTGTCAGACATCATTTTTTCAGACTGCTCCTCTGCTGCCATCTGTCACACAGCAATAAAATCTAATGGAACACTGGTGGGAAGGTTTAATCTCTATGCCATACCACTAGCATCTGCATCTGATGCCATGAATCAACATACTAAACTAGGAGGCATTATTTTCAGAACAACCCTCATAAAGTAGGAGGCCTTTCTTTTGGATCAGACCTCGTACATAATTATCTTTGAAGAACATACCTTCTCAGTTGCTCTCCACTGTGAACATACAGATGTGAAGTTTCCTCTGTAAAGAAGTTATAAGAAGTAAAGTTCTATATGCAGATTCAACCAAATTAGTTACCCACCTTCAAAACAGAAGAAAGCAGCATGGCTGCTCTTTGGTAAGTGCTAATTAAAAAAAGTATTCTGTTCCCTCAGACAGAACAGTGCTGAGCTATTCCAATGACACACACTGATGGTACATTTGTAATCAATACTCAACAGCTAATAGAGGATTGGGCACAAAATTAACAAAAAGTATTGAATAAGATAGTCTGTTGAACCTGACAAATATAAAATACTGCAATCTAAACCGTACCAATTTAATGAAGACTTAAATGACAACAGCACTCAGTAGAAATCAGAATACTTTAAAGGATAACACTAAAAAAATGGTATGTGTCCATATTCTGATCATTTAGATGTTTTCATAGGCTCCCATACTTTGTACACAAGGCAATTTGATCTAAAAGTTACAAATTCTGATTTTTTTTTTTTAATTTTTATTTTTTTTATCTACTAACATCCTATATATTAGTACACAAAACTTAATGTTAATATTTTATCTCTAGAGGTTATCAATTGCCAACTATTTTCCTTCATACTATCATTAGCATAATGGGGAACACTATTTGACATTCTGGCATTTTCTATTTTAATTTCAGATTTAGCTTTTTGTTATTATCTTTATGCTCTTTTTAAATTCTCTTAGTTCTCTTTTGCATCCAATTATTTCATAATGATCAAAAATTTAGCTAATGATGTGAAATAGCAGAAAATTGAGGCAGATTTATAATTCTGATTTCAACAAAACTTTAACTTGGCAAACCAACTTGTTTTAAGATCAGTCCAGCCAACAGCTTGTCTGTTTTATCTACTGTTTTCTTCAGTTGTTGATTATTTTTTCTTCAAATTCTGTAAATGAATATATTTATGTTTAATCAACAAGATCCACAACGTTCTTAGCCTTGAATACAGTTTATTGTTTCCTAGAAGGCTTTTCATTGTTGTCTTTTCTAAAGCATCATTTCCTCCTTTCTTCTCATCACGAAGTTTTTTAGTAACTGTTTGCTTTTGTCTCTGTATTCTGAAATTGTCACTCAGCATGGAAAAGATATGTATTATTACTGTTCTTACTCTAATATTGACCTCATAAGCTCTCAGGTGATGCTTTTTCCCTTTAATTCAAGAAAAATAGCACATGCCAATAAATCTTGTAATCTCCATAATATAAATATGTAAAGGAATGTTTTCTATACTACTATCAGTTTTTACTGTCTCAAAATCGAAGTTCAGCTAATTATGGGTGCAGTATCCTATCAATATTTGTGTAACATACATAGTTCATATTTTCATATAGGTATAGATTTACCTATCTAAATGATGTGGTATGTATATCCAAGTTATCATGGCTAAAGCACTGAGCCTGCAGAAACTAAGTCACTCATTATGACTGAATTGAAAATACCTTTCATGGGATAATTTCTGTGCTTGCTAACACTGTTCATCACATTTTGCATGCACTTGCATGATTTGATCCAAGGATAGATTTTTCCTCCACATTTATTTTCCTACAGTGCTTGCGGTATTAGAGCCCACAGCTACCTCACACCAGCTACAGATTGGACCTCTTGACTTGTAGAAGTTAGAGATGGAAAAGATCTATTATGTCCTTTACTCCATCCCTCTGCTCAAGTGAAATTGTTCTGTGCAATCTTTTTGAGAAGATACTGCAAAGCATAATCCTGCCTAGGCAGAGGGATGGACAGATGACCTAACAGGTCCTTCCCATCTGAAATATCTCTTGTGCTATGACTAACTTCATGCTCCTTGTTATCTCTCACTTATAAAATTCGAGGACTAGACATCTTCATGGGAACTGCTCAGGACACAGGCTCTCAGTGCAGCAGTTGTTGCTCCCTCTTTCAAGCTTCTTCAAGCGTGAATTTCATTTTGCACAATATTTTGAAGCTTCTATCTGTTGTAGGCGTATAGTGAAGTGTGACATATCACTGAGGTGATGTATTTTGCTGGTTATAGCCATTTCTATTTGGTAAAGACTTCCTTTTTTCTTCTGCTGTCATATACTCTCAGAGCTGTAACAAAGCAATGCATGATAACTTTCATCCTGAGTCATACAGATAATATCAATGAAAGGATGTTAAGTCATCTACATAATTAAACAGCAATTGGCCTTAGCCATTACTCATTATGGTGTAGCTTTTTGTCATTCTGTTTGCTGCTAAAGGATGTTCATCTGCTTGTAATTGAAAGAGAGGTTTAATCTGCAGTGGTTTCACTGTAATGAGCCAAGCATGAAACTATTTTTGATTTTAAAAAGGCAAAAAGACACTTGTTTGGGTATAGGCATAGGAACAATACTTGAGGTTCCTCCAGTCCCACACATCCAGGAAGATTTTCTTTTATATTAGTTAATTTTCATAAAGTGCTAGTTAAGGGGAGATTGCTTTTTCTTCAGATGTAAAAATGCAGACCTATTCACAGTGAAGAAGTGATGAGCATTTTACCAGAAATGAATTAGGGAGTTTTCCTTATTTCTAAAGATACTACAAATCTCTAATGAGGCTGCTAATTTTTTTAAGACAAAATGAATATATGTGATTGGCAATGAGTATCATGCAATTTGTTTTGAGGAATACTAAGGAATATTCATACATACCAGCTTTGAGGGGAAATCCAAAAAAGAGTTTTTATTATTGATTTTGTTTTGATTTTTATAATAATGTCTCTAGCAATGCAGAAACCACAGCTCGTAACTGTCATAATTCACATTTCCTTAGTTAAGTCAGCAGCAGAAATATCCAGCTAACTTTACTGAAGGGTTATGATTAACTGTTTTTGAATAAATGTTTGCAGTGGTTTAATATATTAACTATTTGAAACAAACCTATTACTGACAATTTTTGCCTCTTTCTCAAGAGCAGCAAAAATAGACGACATTTACAACACAGATGTTCCAATAAACTGTCCAAAGTATAAGTATGAATTCATTTTATCTGTGGTTTGAGTTTTAGTATCTCAGGCATAGGCACACACTTTGTTTTGCCAGCTCTGAAAATGAGTCAATAAGCTGTGGCTGAGGAGTAAATATGACAACTGGGACATAACTACACCAGTAACAGCTAGTCAGTATGACCGAAAAAATTAAAAGGCAGAAGAACTTTTAGTTCAATATTAATGATTATCAGATATCTAGTATGCAGAATAGACACTAGGCACTCCTTTTCCATTTTTCCCAATTACTCTTTATCAGTGGTAAAGAACTACTCTGAGAGGAAGAAGTCAAGACAATGGGAGACAGAAAGTGTAAGAGATGCTAGGAGCAAGGAAAAACCCAAGAGGCAAACGACAACAACAGAATACACGGCAGAGAAAGCCAAGCTGCTTGCATCTGAATAACTGGACTGATCAGGAAAACATCACATAAAAATCATCTCTTCCAGTATTTGGCCACTCCTATTGCCATGTGTAATGGAGGCAGAAAGAAAAGTCCAAGAAAATAAAACTAGAAACCCATACGTTACTAATTATAAGCATATGATATGGGGAAAAATCGTGCCCTCAAAGCATGGGATACTGTGCCTGTGGAGGAACGGTTTAAGTCAACAGAAATTGATTGTAATATAGAGATGCATTCTTAAGCTTAGGAGAGCAATTTGATAGACTTAAATGAAAGAAGACTATGGAGAAAACTATTTTGAAAATGAAGAAAGTTATTACGTTTTTGTGAATCAAATCAATATGAATATGCCTTGGTTGTAGTGGTTAAAAGTTTTGAATTGATGATGACTAAGTCTTAGTGTAGAAGAGAATTTGCTGCAGGAAGAGACTTTAAAATGAATGTAGACCTTCAGATGACTGCAAAAGTAGGAAACAAATGTTTAGCTCCCCAGAAAAAAAGGTAGAAAGATTGATTGTGCTTTTGAACATTTTATTAATGACGAAAAGCTCAAAAGAGCAATGCAGTGATATTAAAAAGGAAAGAACAGTAGAGCTTCTTCAGCAACATAAAGGGGAAAACATTGTCGTCATTTAATACATTACATAAAGTTGCGCTTTATTCTAATTTTCAGATAGCACTTTGATCCTCATAATCATAATCACACACACACACACAAAAGACAACACAATTATTGTCTAATAGATCTTTATTCTGTTGGTTGTTATAGTGTCACTGGAAATGAGAGAATTTCCATTCCCTGAGAAAATTCTGGTGCTGCAAAGTTTTGTTTAATTTCATAGTAAGACATAATATTTGCATTTTAAATTTTTGTCAATGTAATATTTCAACTTTTCCCAAAATTTATTTTTCAACATAGAAGTTTCAATACCAATTTAGAAAGCAAATAATTCAATAATATTCAATATAATGTTTATTTAAAATTATGTATCCCAGTGAAATACATTTATTCATAAATTATTTTTATTGTCTAACATATACCAATGTGTTCTCATCATTAGCCTATTTTTTGCTAACAGTAAAGGAAATTCCTAATCCTAAAAATCATGCCAAATTCTGCTTGTAATCCTGCAGTTCTTTGTGAGTTAAAGATCCAAAGATGACCCCTTTACCAGGCTGCTTTTGCAGTGACAAAGCTTTTAGCTTCTGTTTAAGACAAAAGTGAAAGGGAATTTCAAGATTGTAGCAGCTAGATATGATCTATTAGATGACCAAGTTGATGCTTCTGCCAGTTCAAACTAGTCCTACTAAGCAGGTATTAAACTGTTATTATAATTGATCTTAGGAGATAACTTCGCCCATAAAATTTTTAGAAGGTCATGAAGAGCCTCTGGGGATTCAATTAAACTGGAGACCTCTCTCTTCTGCATTCTACCTTTTGTCTCTGGTTGTTATGTTATTGTGCAAAGCTCTGTGCAGTCATACCAAACAGCAATCCTTAATCACTGTTGTCCTTATATGGGACAGAATGTGAGCATATGCCCATGTGTCAAAAACCTCAAAATGAAGAAGAAAAGCTTGACTGTTGCCCCTAAGTGTGGAAAGAAGAGGGAGATAATCTAAGCAAGGGAAATAAATAGTCATGTCAATTTGTACAGTCCATAAGTCAAGCTCTCTGAGCTTCACATATCAGTTATTCTTTGGACTGGAAGACATATATAAATAACATGGCAGCATTGCAGTGGTACAGAGTTCTTTGGCAAATTGCATAACTTCAACTGACAGGAAGAAAAATTATTTGATTTTGTCCTTCAGAAATAAACAAAAACAAGAAACCAAAGCCCCACACTCCACTACTCTTTCTGCTGCTTTATTGCTTTTCAATATAGACATTCATAGTAAAAAGAAAAATCACATGCAAGTTGGAAATCCTTAGGAAAAAACAAAGAAGCAAACAAACAAAAACAAAAACACTGTGAAAATAGAATAGAAAGAAAGTATAGGTAAGGCTTAGAGACAGCAACTTTCATGCAGTCTGCAATAGAGTCAACTCCTTAGTTTTTAGGCAAAAGAGATATGTAGCTCATATTACAGTTAAAGAGTTCTCTCTCTTATATATATATATATATATATATATATATATATATTCATTCCTTTTCAATTTCACATGTAATAACTTTTTCTTGAAAGCATTAAAGTGATTCTTTCTTAAAATATTTTTCTGGTAACCCCCTATATTAGTTTGAAAAACACACTATAGATATAGAAGTGAGATGTAAGATAAGTGTCAGAAAGAGATTGCTCGAATAAGACATCCATGAGCAATTTGATTTCCCCTGCTGTTGCCGTCAGTAGGTAAAATCACATTTCAGAGTCTCCTAAAGGTTTAGTTCTATTTGTGAGTAATATTCTTGACATTGCTACATTGCTGCATATATTGTGGCTATGTATGTCCTTTAATTTTTCAGTGAAGAAAAATTGTTGTCACTGTTTCAACTAGAATACTAAAAAAAAAAAAAAAAAGAGACAATGCATGTTAATAGAAGGAATTGACTTCAAGAGACATTGAATAGAATGTTAATGATGTTTCTGAGGCTGCTGAAATTGTAGATGAGAGTGATGATGATTTCAACCCAAAGCTTACTGCATCTGAACTATTAAGTCTTGGAAACTGAGGTCTACTTTTAGACCCAAATAATATCAAAACTCTTTCACTTGTTATATTTGTATATGCCAAATATGCAACAACGCCAGGTCCTATGCAGTGCTTCACATATACACTTTCACAGTATTTTCCATTACAAAGTAATGTATGTGAAGAGTAATGTTTTGCTGTATTCCACTACCTTCTGCAGCCTTGTTCAATAAATTATTTATCAAATAACATAAATAGGTATTTACTGGAAAGAAGGTGAAAGAAAAATTGCTCAAAATTGTTAGCTTTACATCAAAACCCCATTTGAAGTCTCTCTGTTGATTTCAAACTAGCTTTGGTCCAAACGGGAAAAAGAGAGTGGCTCATCAAGGCAGCTGAGGGTGACCTCAGTGCATTTGTAAAGAGGTGATGGCAGACAACAGCTGATGGCATAAAGACATACTTCATCAAATTATATGTCCGCTGCTAGTATTAAAAAAAAAACTAATGCATTTGTCACATGCAATTGGTCCTAAAGCAGACAAAAGTACTTCACAGCATGTCTTCTGAGAATTGTCATAAGTAGAAATCAGAATGAATGTCAAATTCTTAAAGAAGCGGCGACAAAATATGTCTTAATTGAGTGGACATACAAAACTGTGTGACATCTAAATGTATACATGTCATTAGAAATTTCTCCCTCTTCCGTCAAATATTTGTGACAAAAGACAAGTGCACAAAACTAATTGCTTATTTTAATTCAAAAAGCAAAATTTGCATATTACAGAAAAGATTGTCTTCAGGACAGGATCCCCATATTAAAGATGGATTTGTTAGCAGATTGAGAACAATTTCATTTCAAAGTGAACTAAGTGTTTAAAAACTGATTCTTATTCTACTATAACCTTAGGATAGACTGGAGTGCACTAACATCTATAATGCAAAATATTTATGATCCCAATCTTTTACCTCAGGATTGTCCTAGTCCTTGTAATTGCAATGAAGAAGAACTCTTGGAAAATAAATCTCACTGTTTCTGCAGGTGCTAACTGTGGCAAAATGTTCTTTTGATTCCCCTAAAAAGCTAACCACCAAGTTGTTTGTGCTTCTAAACCCCTAGCTATTAAACAGCAAGTGGTACCTGACAAAGCTGAAAGGTTATAAAGTGTGCTCCAGATACAGTAGCTGCATTTGGGATGTTTTCTGACCCTACACCTACAAAGGTACATTGAAATGTACAGAGAGTTTATTCTTGAAAGGTGTTTGCCTTTCAAGTAAGGCTGCTGGTTCATTTACATGACTCCTGAACTAATCCTCATCTTTATTTAAAATAAACTAAATCCAGTCATCCTGTTTGCATGGGACCTCAGGCTCTTTCTTAACTTCTTCTTTATATTACTTGGTGTATATGCAGCATGTAAGGTTTCTTGAAATATCTTGGACACTCTTTACTAAAGATGCTATAGCTACATATACGAAAATTATTCAGATGACACCGCACAACCATGATCATAACACCCCAAAGTTTATGACAAACTTTCCATTCAGTGCCTAGATTGTAATGGTACTGACTGAAGATTTTGGTTGTTGGATATGATTATCCTTGGGTATGATTTTTTTTTTCTTTCCTTAATGTCTACCACTGTCTGTTATGTAACCGTCATTCAAACTAGCAAAAGCAGGAAAGCAGGATTCAGGGATCAGTGTACAGTTCTGCCACCTCCTCAGGGACTGGAATCAAGTGCAAAAGTATTTCTTCACAAATCTGTTGCTCAGGCTCTTGTTTGTAGTTATTTCACTTTTGGCAGATTCACACATGTCTTAGAAGCAAGAGCCACTGTTATCCTCTCTGTTTTCTTTTGTCCTGGCATCCCTGATCATTCCAGAAAGTCAGGGCACATTAAATCAAGCCACACTAATATTTTTTTTGTTTTTCATTTGTTTTTTCTCTTGGTCTCTTGCTAAAACCTGACCTGAAGTACATCCACAAAGAGAAATGATGAGATTAAGTCTTCCTGCATCCTTTTCTCTTTCTGTAACCTGTATATATATAGTGATCTGATAAAGTGGCTAAAAGAAATTATGATTTTTCAAGAAAGGTAAAAGCATGTATTTTTATTAACTGTTTACATATTAAAATTTAATTAATAGCTCATATAATTACAAGCATATTCTATATAATACATTCCAAAAAGTGCCCCAGCAAGTTCTATAACTTATGATGCTCCAGTGTATGCTATTTCTATGACACTGACAGAACTCCAGAGCTCTTCAGGTTCAGTCCTCTTCCATGATCCTTGATAACTCCTATACTCTGTGTAAGAAATGAATGCATTTTTTAAAAGTAATGTATTATATTTTATTCCTCTCCGCATGTATTACAAGGTCTCGCTCCATCCACAGTGTTCTAGAAAACCTTTAAAGATCATCCTTATGTACGTTTTCTGATATATTTTTTTCATGACTCTTTTCAGAAGTATTTTAAAAAAATCTGTTTCTGGTTGTTGTCTAGTATTATTATGGCTTGTATTTCTGTCTCAGTGTAGTTGTGAATAAGATATGTTTCCCTTGCTTATTAGGGGGAAAATAAATGGTCTTAAGGATGATTTTCTGTTTTTAAATGAAAGAGAGACTGTTAATTTCCTAGATTTTTGGAGAAAGTTGTTGTAAAACGTGAAGACATTGGAAGACAGATCTAGAAATTTCAGTTTTTGCCAGTTAAAATGTGGGTGCTTAGTCTAAGGAAATTATCTGGATTTCTACCCAGTGAACTGAAACGAGCAGTAAATGCATTCAGATGTTGGATAAAATAAGCCTGAGCCATATCTGGACTTGTTCCTGAAAAATGACAAGCATGGTAACCACTCTAGCAAATCATTTTCACTCATTTGACATTTTAATCTGTACCTAGTCAGTGAGGTTTTCATATTTTATTCCTAAACACAAGCATAACATCCTTCTGCATTCAGCTAAAGAATTTATAACTTTGCAAGTCTCAGGTCTGTCTCCATGCCCATTCCCGACTCCTAAATAGTTCCTTTTCACTTTCATGACTGAATCATCCAGGATTATATATGTTCACCACGTTTGAATAGTAAAATACTTACAAAATGAAGCTCCAATTTCAGCGTTAGCCTTAAGATAATAACATACAAGTAATAGATAAGAACAAATATGATAGAAATTCTTGTCATGCTTCTGGAGACAGAAAAATCCTGAGCAGCAAGCCCAAAGCCTGTGTTGTACCAGCTCAGATGGGACTCACTTCAAAGATGAGAATAGTTGTCTCAGTCCAGAATCCAAATTTACAAGGGAAGTTTGACTGTCAGAGCTAGTTCTTTACACTACATGTTGCAAATACCTTTGAACTCACTTCTATGAAACAGAAGTGCTTTCTGAAGAAAAAAGTTGAAAAGATAAGTGGCTTACGAGCTACTGTAATTAAAACCTAGAAGATGCTTTCCCAGCTGTTGCTTTTGAAGTTATGCTTAGTTTCTGGCTAGGTTCCAGCATTCAATTAGAAGTATGCATTTTTATTAACAGACTATCATGTGCTATATTATGTCAATAATTACTTTTAAATTAATTCTTTTTATTTCTTGAGATAGTCACAGGTGTCCAGGTCATTAACTATTAAAATAGGCACCACTGACAATTGTACAACATTGAAGTTTGTTTGGTGTTTTATTTGGACTTCATTTGAAGTTCAAATATTAAAGTAACTCTGAATTTGTATAAAGGAGGGTTTGTCCAAGATGAGTTAATGCCTGCAGGGAAAAACAATATCAAAAAGAGAGATGCACAGTCTATGTGTAACTTTTTTTTTGGAATTTGATTTTCTAATTGCTGTGCTTTAATCTATTACTCATCCTATGAATGTTGAATGTGGAAGCCTTGTTGTTTTTTTAGATTTCCTTAGATGCCAAAGTTGCAGGATGGAGCTAGTATTGTGGGGTGGGTTTGATGTCTGTAGACTGTTAGAGGTGTACAACTACCTGTCAGGGTAGTATAGCAAACACTTTCAACAAATCCGATCTAGTCATTCACAGCTCTTTTTTGCAAGATTCACCCAGTCTGACTTCAAATAGCTGTACTGTGAATGCTTTCATCTGCTCTTGCTGGCTACATTTTATTTTTTTTTTTTTAATCTGACTACTTTCAGCAGCTATTTGTCCAGAGCCTGAAAGCATCTTTTACTCTTCTTCAAATGGTCATAAGGACCTTAAGCTGTAAAGTTGTGCAGAGAATCTAGAAGATACATGAAGTCAGGAGAACTGATCCCAACCTTATTGTCTTAATTCATGGTTGAGATCCTAGCAATCCTTGCCTGTATATAAAAGGACTGAGGCATATTCACTTTTTTCAGGCTGTCACTGGATATTTTGAGAATTGTTTGAAAATTTAAACAACAGTATGAAATGTTGTGCTTCCTCTTGCTTTATAGCTTCATTCAGTGAGAGACTGCAGATATCTGTGCAGTGATTATAATGTAATACATATCCAGTTATTAAAATACCTGTAATTAGTAATATCTTTCATTTGTGATACAATGTGATACAAATGGTGTCAAAGAGCTTTGTCAGTACATATTATTTCCTTCTTATATAATATTTTAAATAAGTAACCTCTTTCTCCATTTTACAGAGAGAAAAGTTATTTGTCTATGGTCATGTTGCAAATATGCTAAAACTTAGAAATGATTACCAGAAATGATTGCTTTGATAGCTCCTATAGGCTTGTCTGACAAAAATTTCTTCAGATCTACTGGAATTAAGCTATCTAGGAAAGAAAGTGATATCTGTGTTTACCTAACAACCCATCACAGCCATAAATGAATAGGACAAATCTCAAGAGACACAATTGCAATGAGAGAAAAGCAAAATTGTTTGTTGGTAACAGCTCTTCTAATAACTTAGCTAATTATAATATACAGCTGTTGATTTGATATATTATTCACTTTCATGGAATCATAGACTCTCCTGGGTTGGAAGGGATACAAATGGACCACTGAGCCTACCTTCTGACTCCATGCAGAACCATCCAAAATTCAAAGCCTGTGTCTGAGAACATTGCCCAGATGCTTCTTCAACTCCAGCCAGCTTTGTGTGCTGACTGTTGCTCTGGTGAATTTGTTCCAGACCCCCAAATTTTTTGAATGCAGTTTATTTTTAGCCATTTACAAATAGCTTGTATGTGCTGAAACTTTATGTTTTTATAACTCAACAGCTCTTGTAGTAAAATCAGAATTTTCACATAGATTTTTAGAAGAGTTCATGTTTATTTTGTTCATGATGTGTCCCTGATATCAGTAAGATACAGATATTTCTCCAAGAGACAAATCCTTTCCCTCCATTAATACCCTCTCTTTCACTGTCCATTTATTCAAGAGAAGACCAGCACCATCAGATTATGTCAGTCCAATAACCTAAGACTGTGACTAGCCTGAGCAAACTGGTGACTTGCCATCCAAATGCATATCCTGATGCACAGTTGTACAGGCCATTTGAAGATTTGTGTATAGAGTAAGTGATGGACTGTGGGATGGGCTTGGAAGGATTTCAGTTTCTTTGGATATTCTGTGGCCTATTTATATGTGCTCGATAGATAAATTGAGTAAAAAATGTTTTACACCTTTCAGTGAAGGTGTTTAGTCTGGCAATAATGCAGACAATTTCAGCGATGTCCTGTAGTAAGCAGCTGGGATTATTAATTCATTTTGACACAAGTCACTAAGAATCCAGAAGTCAATATTTGTTTTAAACGACTCTCAGTCTGGACCAAATCCATTCTGAAGGTGAAAGGTTCCAGATATATACTGTTATCAACCACTATTAGAGTCTTTTTTAAATCTTGCAAATTGTTTTTCCTTGATTTGTCCTGAGAATAACTGTATTAGGCAGAATATATAAACTGTACATGCTTTTGAACTTTTGTTTTCACCTCAGTGTGTGATTTCCTGTTTTAGTTCTTGGAGATATATTTTATTTTTATTATGGATGACACCAATCAGAGTGAGAAATGATGAGAAAGAATTTAGATTCTGAATCTGAAACAATTGCTCAGTGACTCAAGACTCAAATGTAATGAGGAAGGAAGAATTGCAAGAAAGAAAGATTTACACAGCCATGGATAAAGATAAAGCTGAGCAGAACTATCTGGTTTCAGTTCACAGGAATTTCTTCAAACCTGTAATTTGACTTTTACTTTGTGAGAAGACATATGTGCTGACTCTGACATTTGATGAAAGTCAGAGCAAAAGTACTAAACTTCAAGGTGCTTTATGTCAAAACTGTGAGCCTGAATCATGACTTTACCATCATCAGTCTTTAGAGGAGAGAGGAAGCAAAATGAAACTTTGATGATGATCTCTCAAGTGATAACTCTATACTCCTGTGTCTTCTGATGTTGTCATTTACACCAGTACCTTACTGGCTTAGCCCATAAGTGATTCTCTTTCATAATCCTTTCTCAGAATTATGGATGACTAAACAAGACCAAGACAATCATGTACTGCATTTTATTTCAAAATTAAACAATGGGAAGAAGTATGGAGAAGAGCTTTTCTAACTATAGAAGGTCTACAAAGAGTGATTTACCACAATACATTAAAAATGCAGTATTAGCTCTTTAAAGGAAAGATCAAAGAATATTTGATTACAGCATATAAACTCCTTCTTGAAAAGACACTTGTGATCTTGAAATAAGAGCAACAAGAACTATAAGACCAGTGGAAAAAAATTTAATTCACACATATCTACATTAGACATATAATCAGCACTCTGGTCGTGGAAATGAAAACAGCAAGGATAAAAGTGAACCAGAGCTTTTACTCCAAGCTTGCATACCTCATGTAATACAGTTTTCAAGCAGAAGCTGTGTAAAGGTAGATGAATTAATTTCTGTAACTGGTGGTATGCAAGAGATCAAACTATCAGCTTTTTGTGATATCTTTGGGTCTTAATGTTTTTTTGTTTTTTTCTTGTTAACGCTGACTACATCTTATCTCTATGATTTGATATAAGGGTTTGGAGTCCTCCTTCCATTTGGAAATGTCCAGAAGTATCCAGACCAACTGTCAACATTAAAAGACAGGTTAAAAGGTGACTTGAAATGTTCTAGGGCTACTCTTTTTTATGTGTTCTACAGTTTTAGTTCAGTTAAATTTGCATTTACTTTACTCATAGACTGATCAAACGTAATTTTGTTGCTAATGTTTTTTTGTTGTTGGTGTTTTGTTTGTTTGTTTGTTTTTATTTGTTTTTGTTTTTTGTTTGTTTTAGTAATTACAGCCTTCAGTTATCAATATGAGGCATGAAGCAGATGTATGAGAAATTAATAAGAAATTCCTATTATAGTTTTTAGACCTAGGAGATTGGAGATTTGAAAGTCAGGGGTACAACAAGTTAGCAACTTACTTTCACAAAAATAATCTCTCTTTAAAGGAACAATTTCTATAGGATAAATTTGTTTCTGCAGATGGTTATATTTTTTTGGTTTATATCAAGAAATTCAAGACCAAGTTATTTAGTTCGGGGTTTGTTTGACCTGAAAAAATAATAATAATAATATTTTTTAAAAAAATCTTAATTTGTTCAAATGACCAAAACTAGCTAATAATGAACAAGTTCCATATTATGTTGCAGTGGTGTCCCTAGGGATTTTCTGTTTTCTAACTCATTTCCATTCTGTTCTGTGGACCAGATTGATTTTCTGTATCTAAAACAGCTAGAACTCCTCTGGAAGCAAGAAATATGGTGCAGCATGGAAGTTCTATGATGCCTTATGGAACAGTCAACTCTGACAAGGGTGTAGGTACATGAGAAAATGCACATAGATCAGATGGAAAAAGAAATAGCATGCCAATCAACTATTTTACAAGAATATCCGTGTTCAGGTCTTTATGATTAGCTGAATTATTGCAGGGAGGAAACAATAATAATCTTCTCCATTACTATCACCATTTCTCTTTTCTAGATTTTGTTTTCTTCTTTTATCAGTCATGGTGAATGTTGGTAAGAATCTCTTTTATCCAACCTTGGGCACTCATTTTCAGGAAATTAACTTGGCATCATAACAATGCTTAATATCTGTGACTCCCAACTTAGAAATAGTTGACTAAAGGGACTAAGCAGTGTTTAAATATATTGCCAAATAAATTATTGGTTTTTTTTTAAACTAGGACTTAACAGTCTGTTTCTTTCCCTCCATTACATTAAATGTATTTGGGCATAAGTATAACTAATACAAAAGGGACACATTTTATACTGCAACTTAGTTCAGAGAACAGACCAAACTAGAATACACTCGTATTTCCAGATAAATCTTTGTATTTACTGGTACCAATATTTTTTTGCTGTGTTCCTAGGCAGGTGCTGATAAACACTTGATGTGAAATATGAAAATTGTACAAGCAGTTAAGAATATTTGCAAAATAGCTGTACAAGCTGTACGCTGCTTCACTCTCCCAGGTTCCATTCATCATTAAATTCACATAATTTACCACTGGAGAAAGAAAAAGAAGAGAGGAGATGAGGGGACAGGAGAGAAGGGGAGGGAAGGGGAGGGGAGGAGAGAAGAACTGAAAAGCTACCAATCAACCATATTTTACAGAATTGTAATCTTGTGAAGAAATACTTCTGTTGTCAGTGAAGATACAAGACAAGCAATATCAAGTGTAGTATAACCCTGTGACCTACTCCTGGAAGATAGCTGCCACACTCTAAATCATTGAGTCCACTTTTCTGTTTTTGCATCTAATTTTTCATTCCTAATGTAATGTCATATTGATAGATAATTTACTCTGCACATACTATTTCAGATAACTATTTTTCCTTCATGGTCTTTCAGACCTTCAATCTATGTTATTTAAGTTTATCACTTTCAACAACGACCAAGCCTTGAAGAACTTTATTTATTTATTTATTTAATATAATTTTCTTCTTGTTTCCCTCTCTTTTCCATTTTCTTTCTGTTATCACTGTCTTTTAACTTAAACTAGAAAAACAAACAATGTAGTTGTTTTTATATCTGTTGAGAATTCTGATTTTTAAACTGGATGTGTTGTGGCTGCCAGTCACACTCTGACACAAACTGAACAATGGGGGGGGGGAATTGTGTGGATGATCTTTAAAATAATCACATTCTAAAATTTCTAAGCAACCATCTTAAGAGTGACCATTCAGAAATTTTGGAGCTGAGGTGTTAAATTTTAACCTGACTTTTCAAAAAATGAAATAATTGACAATTCATAGTGAAACTACAGAAAAAGCAGATGTAATTACATGCTTTTAGATTTATATTTTTGAAATAATCAGTCCAAATCTGGAAAGGTTAAAAAGAGACATTACACAATGTGGCTAAAACAGCCCAATACTACAGCAGTACTAAACTGGCATGCTTTGGTGTTACTAAGATTTAGTATTACAGGTACTTTACATGTTCATCTTCAGCGTATATTTCTATAATTAGGTCAACAGTACCTGTTTTGAAACTTGCCACTTATCAAGTCATTCGAAAGGAGAAGTAGCCAGTGTTTAGAAAATTTCAGTTGTTAACCTTCCTTCTCTATTTTCTAAGTAATTTTTCTAAGTAATTTTATTCAGCATTTGCATAGCATTTCTGCCACAGCAGTGCTTTCTTCTAAGCTTAAAACTTGTCTTTTTAGCCAACTAACTTCACGCTTAAAAGACATTATTTCTGTTACTTCTGGTATAGAAGATCTATAAGCCCAAAGTACTTTAAACATCCTTCTTAAGTGCTTCACTTCTACTATTTATTTTTTGCCTTTTGCTAATGCAACAAGGCTTTTCAATGATTCATCTGTTTCAAAGTCATTGTGATCTCAGTTACTTTTTGATTTAAGGGCAGAGATATTTCTATTGAAATTATTTCACTTGCAGTTACCTTTGTCCTCTATCTTCTCTCTCAGAGAGAAACCCAACCAACTAAACATGAAAACTTGTAGAACCAGGACCTGACCTTACCTCATGACAACCGGGACATTTGTCCTGCCGTACAACCCACTTCCTATATGATCAGGCTCTTGTGTTTTGTTTATATTTATGTGTTTTGTTTGATAGCAAGCACTCCAGTCTTGCTACCATTTCTATGAGCCTGTGTCTACCAGGAGCCTTAAAAGCCCTATGGGATATCAGCAATTCTACTCCTATATTCTCTAAATTTTTAATTAGGATTTATAATTATACTGTACCATTTATGTAGGATACTGAGATTAATGAATGAAGAATTTGACTTCTTAATATCTTTATTAAAACAGAATGATTTTAGAAGTTTTTAATTAAATGAGTTCTCCTGCCATATCTTTCCATTTTCTAAGCAGGAAGATTGTATTGGTAAATTCCCATTTGGAAATGTTTTTTTTTTGTCACAGTTTGTTGTGTTGTTTTGTTGTTGTTGTTGTTTATTTTCCAGATGAACATGTGGCTTATGGAAAAATAAAAACTTCATGGAGTAAAATCATGACATGAAGGAAAAAAAAAACCAAACAAACAACCAAACAACACAAGAACAAATGCCCTTGATATGAAAGAATATTTCACCTCAGATCAGTTCAACCTGTATGAGCTACATTTGAGTGTGCTTTTTTCACATGCATGTCCTGACTGAAACAGTGTTTTGTAGGTTGGTGCAATCACTTCATTGTACAGCTGCTGCTCCACCTGCCTTGCTAATTACTAATAACAGCAGCTCAGAGTGTCACAGACGCTGGTGGGCAGTGGCAGTCCTCTGAGGTATCCATTATGCTCCATTCTACTCCTGCTTCTCTGTCTCAGTTTGGAATGTTTTGTATGACTCAGCAGATGCTAGTGAGAGGGACCTCATTGATTTCTGCAGTCCTTGGTTTTGTCCTGCTCTGTTCCTATGCTAGAGAAACCTTAACCTTCATTTCAGGTTTTGATAGGTATTGTACTTTTTACTAATCAGAAACAAAAGAGAGGTTACCATTTTCACCCTTTTGGCTACTTTCTTTCTGATAGCACTAGAAATGTATTTAATTCCTCCCCTAAGAACCAGTTAGCAGGTAATAAGCATTTATTCTCTGGTATAATTGTCAGTCATTTGGTGATCAGTACAGTATAAGAGCCAGAAGAGAAAAGATTGTATTTGTAAGCAAGTAGCCTAGGGATTTAAATTTTCCCTTTTCAGCTTTAAGAAAATCTTGTAACCTGTGTGGGCCATCCTTTTAGGTCAATTTCATGCAGACTATTTTCTCTTTTTCTATATCCTAAATTAATACAGTAGGTGCTCTGCTGCCAGCATGGTTTTGCATTGATCTTGGCCAGCTTGTTTACAGTGTTTTGGCAAGTTGCTGATGTAGTTCTCCCTGGGGATAGAGCAGGGGTTAATTGCTGTTAAACTCTCAGTGCCAAGTAATGGTTCAGACTCTGTGCTACATTAAAGATGACACTAATAAGGAAAGAGTGCACTGGATTTCTCTGTGTTGAAAATTGGACTTGTGGTGACAGAAACTTGGAGCAGAGCTGATGTAATAGGGAGGCCATAATGTAATTATAACTGCTGAACATGTGTCATATCAAGTTAAACGATACATTAATGAATCAAAACAGGTGATGGAGTGTTGCTCTTTCAGCAGATAGAGGTGTTTTCAAGGTTAGACTGTCATTAATTTAATAATCTGTAAACTGGATATTCTTCAAATTATAGCCAAAATCAACTTGAATGTTTTGTTTGTGTGTGTCCATTTCTTGTCCTGCACCAAAAGGGTGGGGAAAAAAAAAAAAAAAAAAAAAAAAAGACAATATTCACAATATAATTTCTTAATCCATCTCTGTTTTATT
Organism: Coturnix japonica; assembly: GCF_054131305.1. Classification (NCBI taxonomy): domain Eukaryota; kingdom Metazoa; phylum Chordata; class Aves; order Galliformes; family Phasianidae; genus Coturnix; species Coturnix japonica. The sequence goes on along the minus strand of NC_140663.1, from coordinate 64,276,430 downwards.
ACATCTCTATTATCCCTAATGCAATATGTGTGTACCTGGCATTTTACAGCCAGGTATACATTCTGTTTCCCTGCACTCTGAGTAGGCTGAACACAAGCCAAAATGTGTGCAGACATATTGGAATAGCAAATAAGCTTTGCTGTCTACGCTGCACTGAATAAAGTCAGTAAATGTCTTCAAGTCAGCTCGAACTATGGACAAAGCAAGCTCATGCATGCTTAGAATGAAAGTAAGCTTAGTTTATATTGGTGCACAGGAATATTGTGAGCTTTATCATCTAAGAATTCCCTTTGCTTATTATGATTCTGCATCAAATTAGAAGACATATCTAACATCACATGGTTCCTTGTTTAACTCCAACATCATGGGTGAAATTCCACTGTTTAAATTCTAGTAGTACATCTAAGTTCAGGACTTAAACCCAGTCTTCTGTTCTGCATTAAGTGTCAATCCAAGGCAACACTATACAAATCACACTTAGTTGCCTGATCATGACATTATTCATCTGACTTTCAGCATGTTCACAGTACCTATAGAAATATCTTTATTATTATTATTTTTTTTCAGAAGTCTAATGTATTTTTATTAGTAGCTTTTATTGAGAAGTTAATACTGGATCCCATAGAACAAAGAATGTAGTTATTTTCAAAAATATTCTTCCTCAAATGTACTTTTTTTCATTTCTACCATATCCAAGAAATTCTGTTTATTTCACATTTTTCTTGCATTCCACAAGTTTCTCATTTATCCTTATGACAGTAAAAGCTGAGGTAAGAATATTTTAAAATGGTCTAGTTTAATCCAGTGCTGAGTTTCTATTAAAAGAGATATGTTAATGCCTAAATCAAATTATTTGTTCTGAAAATGTCATAGAATAGTAGAATCATAGAATCACTCAGGTTGGAAAAGACCAAGATCATCAAGTCCAACTACAACCTAACTACACTGCCCTAACAACCCTCTGCTAAATCATGTCCCTTAGCACCACAACCAACCAGTTTTTAAGCACATCCAGGGATAGTGACTCAACCACATCCCTGGGGAGCCTTATTTTTTAATTTTTTTTAAAATTTTTTTTTGTTTGTTTTGTTTTCCCTTTTTTGGGGGAAAGAGGATTGAACTTCCTGTGTTAGAAAATGTTGGATTTTATTTGCCCTCTGACTTCATCCTATTTAAGGGTGGCAGGTTTTCACCTTTGAGAAAGTGGAAAGAGAAGGATGTAAAACTACTACACCTTTTTGGTCTCAGGGTGTGCTAGAAACCAAGGTCCATGTCACTTCTGTACAGCAACATATCAAATCTCACTGCATAGTTCATAGAGTAGAAAGGGCAGCTCCCAGACACAAGTTTGAGGAATATCTGAGGTAGAGGGAACTGTTCATATACTCTTTCTCAGTCGTCCCTGTTTCCAGTCCCCTCATCTGCTCTTCTTCTGCTCTATATTTTGATGAAAAAGATGATAAGCGGTGCAGACCAGAAAGTATGCTGCAAGGATGAACACAAGAATGGTAGCTCTCATCTACAGGACATTTATTCTGATTTGCTGTTTTGCTTCCAAGCACGTTTGTGCAATACATTTTTGTTCTTGCCTTGAAGTCCAAATATGACTTAAGAGCTCTTTACATTCAGGGATTATTGAAATAAAAGATTTCTCTCAGAAGGTATCCTTGGGAAGGGTCAGGGAAGTAAACATTACCTGAAGGGTAATATCCACAGAAGAGATGTCAACACTGAGGTCAAGAACAGATTTTTTTATGTCATTTGACTTCCTTGGCCCTTGAAATACTGGCTGTTCACTTCTGATGGAGAGGGGGACAAGAAAACACTGTTTTCATGATGCATATTTTAAGTTGTCTGCTTCATTGTCAGCACAGCTTTTTTTTTTTTTTTTCTAGATAGAATCCCTGGATTATTTTGTTTCTCTGGAGATTTTATTTTGAAATAAAATCCAGCTTCATGAAAACTGAATGTTACTCACACACTGGGAGCATGCATCTAAATAGCTGCAGTCATAATTACTATAGAGGCTTGACACCCCAGCACTTTCTTGTTTGGCTGGTCAGTTAACCAGATCTAAGAAACATGGTTGCCAGTCTAAGACTAAATAAATTTCACTGTTGAGAGTTATAGCAGATTTCATTGCCTGTTTTATTTATCACACTACGATATTAGAAAAGAATGGCTAAGCACTGTAATGCTCAAGATGACATTCTCAAAGAAAATTTCTTACTTTACAAGGGATAAATTATCTAGAACACTTCATTACAAGGACTTTCTGTAATACCCAGAAGTTGTACATGCTAGGGAAAACTCATTGATTCGCCAAAATGTAAACTGCTGCTTCTTTCTTCATGGGGGAGAATAGAATAATCCCTTGCCATGAAGCAAATCTGATAAAAAATGTTACATTGTCAACATTGAAATATTGTGTAGGAATATAACACATTTGTAGAGTCATTGTGGGGGAAAATGTATTTTATTTTTGAATGGACCATTTAAACTTTTGTATTTGAAGCAATGTTTTGTGTCAGGTTATATTAGATTTTGGGTTGTTAACCACTGTCTGTGATTTAAGATGTCAAGATTAGACTACAGCATTTTAATTTTATAGAGGCAGAACCCTAACACAAAATTAATTTTCCTCACACATTTTTACTTATCTGGAATAAAATAAATGAAGAAATGTTCTTTTTATGGTTGTATAAGTGGCATCGTAGGAAGAGAAATGTTAAACAGAGTCAGAACATTTGAGGTCCTATTCAGCAGATGATGGAAGCCTGTGTTCAGAAATATCTATTCCTGGTGCATCCTGGGCCTAACACTTTAATACCCTTGATCAAAGTAAGTAATTGTACAAGATTCTTCAGTCTTTTGCATATGTGTTTTTTAATATTGAATAAAAAGTTAAAAAAGCTTAAAAAAAAAAGAAAAAAAGGTATTTGCTGCAAAAATAAAAGAAATTCCAGGCTTTAAACCAGAGTTTAAAGGGACTCCTATCTTTTACCTGTACTGAGATAACCATTCAAGGCTATCTCCCAATTTTTGGTGCATGTCAACAGAGACATTTCTTTTTGAGTCTTTATAATTATGAAGAATTGCTTGTGTCTGAGATGTTCCCACTGTGCCATTACTTTGTTACTTGTATGACATCAAAGATAGTAAAAATTATGATAAGAAGTAAAACTTTTGTGTAATCAAATTCAGCAGAGCTTCTTCCACTTAATAGAAGTGGCAGGTTTCCTGCCCAGTACTCAAACAATACAATTGCAGGGTCATTTGCATCATTGCTATCCCCACATAAAATTTATATTGCTTATTGAATATGTCTTCACATAATACAGAACTTTTATTCAGACAGGTAAAACCATATATTACCCGTCATATACACCCTGGTAAAATTACTTTGGTTCTTAAAGGTAAACAAAGCTCAAGGAAAAAATTGCATGCCATCATATTTCTCTACTATCTTTTTTTAAACCCATGTGGATGTTGAGTAATACTCCTGATAGAAAAAATCCTTTGAAATATATTGAACTGTGTAATATAATTCTCAAGAAATTGGAATTGAGTTATCACCTGTTACTGATGACCACAAAAAGTGCTCAAATCAGCTATTTGAGGTTAATGTGCCTGAAATGCTATTTAAATTTCTCTGGTTGGGTTGTAGAGTGATTAAGTTCTTACGATTTGGTCAAATGGATTTTTAAATTCCTCTCGCCAGTAATCAATTTACTATGATCTGAATGCTGCCCATTTACTCTGGGGCACGGAGGGAGGAAGAGTATAAGGAAGCATGACTGAGCATAGGTAAAATGAAGTACTTTGGGCCACGTGAATGTGAACTTCTGTAATTTGTCCACTTGGCCCCTTCTTGGAGGAACTAACTCGTCAGTAATGCCCTTCTAATTGCAATGCTCCTTTCTACCAGAAATCAGATATTGATGATATTTGTGCCTTTTCTGAGGATAAGGGAAGTGCCTTTCATAAGGACACTAGAATATTACCGAATGCTTTCTGTTCTGCCAGTTCCTTGCACGTTTTCACTGGAAGCACAAACTCTTTTATGGTACAGACACTTGAGGTCTGTGCATTATAAACATCTCTGGCATCATGCTCCCTATATATTATAGCAAAAATCTGGGATTTCTCTTTGCAGACAACTGTAAAATTAAAGTAAAAAAAGTGTTCCCATCCCAGGAGTTTTACAATGTAAACATTTTAAAAAATAAAAATAATATTTTGAAAGAGACGATGGTTGAATTCAAGCACAGAAGACAGAACAAAACTGTTGCAATCAGCACAGCTGGGGTCTAAGTTGTGTTGGCATCACAGAACTGAGTTTTAAGAAGATGAATCAGGAGGTAGCTTTACAGATAATAATAAGGCACTCCTGTAAGGCCTATCTTCAACCTGGCTGTGTTTTGAAGTGTGCATCTTCTTTCTACCCTCTGTGGCCTGAGCATGGAAGAAAGAGGAAGAGGTGCACTTCAATAACCATAAGATGGTGGGGACTTGTCTCAGATATTGATTAGAGATCAGTGTTACACTTTACTGTGCTTCTGTTTGCTTATGAAATTACCCAGAGGAAAAAAAAAATGTTTGGAAAAGAAGAGTAGAAACAAGGACAAAGGCCCCACAGAAGGACACTCACTGTAAGAGGATAAGGAGGATTTGTCAAGGAGTATGTTGTAGGAATGATTAGAAAAGAAGAAAAATGGGAAAGAAAAGAGTCAATAAGGCCTAAAGAGAACAGTTTCTAGCAAAGTGTGATTCACTGTGGCAAATCACAGCTCAGTGCGAGTGAGAAAGGAGGCATTGTCCGAAGTGCTGGTAAGAGAGCAATCATTTCAAGCTGAGAAGAATGACTTCGGTGTACTGTAAACAACGAAAGTATTTTTTATAGGATTATAAGATGGATAAGCAGTGAGATGACACATGAAAAGAAGCAGTGGGTGGTAACTATAGCCAAAACGTTACCAATTGTGTGTCAATGGGAGTAGTTAAAAAACTGTGGCTTTCTTTTCAATTTACGGAGAGAAGAAATAAAATAAAATAAAATAAAATAAAATAAAATAAAATAAAATAAAATAAAATAAAATAAAATAAAATAAAATAAAATAAATAATTCCTTATCCTCAATGTTTTATTTCTTGTATTTTCCCACTTTGCCATGAGTTTCAAGCTATTTTTTTTTAACATTTCTTGACAAATTGTTTTTAATTCTGTTGTTGTTTCTTTACCCTGCTAATTTAGAAAATGGAAGAATAAAATCTATTTTTTCATTTTAGTGAGATCCCTGCTGACCATAATCTTAATGTGACATTATGATTTCTTAAATTGTTTAAAGAACTAATACCAAAATTATTCATATAAATTGCATAAGAACTTTAACTCTGATGAAATCTTCTTCTACGCAATTCTAGACTCTAATCCTTCTTTAAAAATGATATTATCAACGTTGCTCTGGTCTTTCCTGAAACTATCAGTATATTTATTCCTTCTGGTTTCTGGTAATATCAGCTCCTTCCCATTTTCTAAAGAATCCCCAACCACATCAACCTTAGCATTTTCCAGGCTGAAGGAATGGACTTTAAAATGTAATGTATCTATAATATTTAGTATTTATATATTATAAATAGGGCAAGTATCTGGTACCAGGGAAAAAAAGTATGAAAAACTTTCCCCTTCAGATTGACTATTGCAGCAGACAAAGCTAATGAAGTTTTTTCTATTATGGAAGTTGTAATTTGCAAGCTGGATCTCGACAGGCATCTTTAAAATAAGACAGTACGTCTCTCCCCTCAGTAGCAGGCCTAATTCTCTAGTAACCTTATTGAAAATGTGCATGGGCTACAAAACTAAAGATTAACTGTCCAGGGACCTTTTTCCTGAAGCTTATTTGAAGATTAAATCAAATGGCAGGCAATATATATTTGGTAATACAGCTTTGTTTCAGACTTTTCCAATCTAGTGGCAACTGTAATAGAAGAATCTGACACTCAAAAGCACTAAATGGGTTTTTCTTTCTATTTGAAAGTGTCTTGCTTTTCTGTTCATGTTGCAAAATTAGAATTAATGATTTATTTCCTCATAACTAAAGACCCTGTTCTTTTATTCTTGAACATGCAAGAAAGCAATTTTAATTACAGATGAATTGGACATTTTCCCCCTTTTTGATGAGCTATTATTCTTCTTGTTGTTTTACTTCACAAATATCAGAACAAGTGGTTAAAGAGAAGCAATAGTATCTACTACTACTTCACAGTGTTCATTTAAACAGAGAGAGAAACACAGACATTGTTTTTTAATTCAGTGTTTAGACTATGTATTAGTTAAACAGATTTCTGTTCAGCAAATTGGATTGAGATGGATGGAGATGTTATGCTGTTTTAAAAAACTGTATTTAGAAGGCACGTTCAAAGACACTGAAAGTGCGATTTGTCCTCGTAGCCGACATCTGAAGAACAAGTGACATTCTTACACAAAATCTATATTGGTGATGTATTTAATTACAGAGCTGATTGAAATTGACAGCTTCAATGACCTATGAGTGCACTGCTACTGACTGATGGATGCTTCAAATCTGGTTACTTTTAAACCAATTCACATACTGTTCAATAATATCCTGTCAAACTGCAAACTACATTTTTACATGTGTATGGACTAGGCAGGCAGAGCACATCTGAATTTAAAAAATGGTAGAGATGAATGATGTTTAAAAATTGATGTAATTCTTAAAAACGTGGTCATTATGATTTGAATAAGAGATAAAGAACTCTCAATATTATTCAGGCTGGCTGTATTCCTTAAGAAACATATATTTTACTTTCATGCTCGCTCATACCAGCAGAAAAACCTTTCAACACAGATTAGCTCTTCAGCCTCCTCTGCACATGCTCAGGCAGTTCCCATTAATAGCTAGGGAGGGTCTTTGAGAAAATGATACCTGAGTTTTCCAAAAGTATATGACTTCTCTTAAGGAAGACTCTAGAAGCTTTGCAGCCAGCTCCAGCACAGTGGCCATGTCTCTTAACGCCAAAATATGAGCTCAGTGGTCACTGCTCAGAGTTTCTGGAGCATTAATCACAGTCTTAACTGTAACACATTTTGTGTCATTGTAACAGTAGAAACAGCTGGAGTGCAATCACCAGCCTGGAATTAACAGTGGGCAAAGCTTCTTTGCCTCTCCTTGTCCTTTGCTCTCTCATTTTAATAACTTGATTAGGCTATGTTTTCCACATGATGTTGAATATTTATTTGAGTAGCTGTTTCTTTGTAATATCTAGAACCATAACTTATTTTCTGGATGAGTAGTCAATAAGGTATGGACTTCTGGTTGAAGAGATCATATTCCAAACCGAAGCCAGGAACACGGCATGAATTGTGAACATATATTTGAAATGTCAAAAGGTCAACTAAACTCATAATCCCATTCTGTTAATTTGCATCTACGTCCTGGTAGTAATGATAGCAGTAAATAAATAGGGAACCTTTCACTTTTCCCAGATTGATCACAATGATAATTTTCACCCTTTCTGCCAAACTGCATTACAGTAACTCATTATGTATATGTTTTAAAGTAGAAGTGATATAAAGGCTCACAAATATGCCAAATGTGTCAGCTCACCTATTTATTTAGTTAGATCTTGTCTCAATAGAGCACATCAAGAACTATGTGAATACTACAATTTCCATAGATTATATTTGTACTTGCTGAAAGAACGAATAGCAAAGGTTACAATCCTATGTGAAACAAAATGATTTGGGTACAAATCTGCTCTTAAAAGTGTTTGCTCAGCGTAGCTAAATTAAGTATATACAAAGATGATGAGAAAATCAGACCCTCCACTATTAAAATCTACATTTAGAGAAAGAAAGCCTTCCAATTTACAAGTGTATATACATATAAACTAAAGAAAAAATGAAAACAAATAGAAATATGTAGTGTTAGAAGAAGATCAGGGAGTAACAAAGGATGTTGTAGAACTCCCACAAATGGTATCAGAGTTAATGTTAATAGTATAGTCTTGACAGTGTGAAGCTTTCTATGGTCTAACCAAAGACTTAAGCAGTATCTCTGTGGCCAACACTGAACCCATAATTATTAGCAAGGATAATTCAAACCAGTAGTTAATACTATGTATGTTTGAGTTCATGTACACCTAAGTAAAAATGTGTAGTAAGTGTAGTTGTAGCTGACAATGAATAAGCCTAATAAAAACAAGTTCCTATCAATAGAATAAAGGTAATTTATCTGCTAGATATCTCCTGTTTGCAAGTTATTCTTGTCTACTAAAATATTAATTTATTTATTTATTTTAAGGCATTCAAGCTAAGCTAATCTTGTTTGGTTAAATACTAAGGTTACTTGGTGATGTTCCAACCGTTTTCTCCCTCCCAAGCATAAGGATTCATGTGGCTGTGGAGTAGTCCAGGATGTAGAAATAATCCTGTGTTTTCCCACAACCTGAGTCACTGAATGGCTTTATTGGCACGCACTGGGGATGAGAAAGAAGACAGTAGCGAAGGGAGGGCAATTGTGTATTGCTATTGCATAAATTAAGCAGACTTTAGATCTTCCTTCTCCTTACATATATAGCTAGTTATCAGAGATAACTTGAAATCATCTGCCCAGATAGAGAAAACATGCATTAATACCTTCTGCAATAAATAATATCGGTCACACCTTAAGATTTCCAGTGCTGCACTTCTGCAATTTTTTTTAGTGTACCTGTACTGTGCATTCTATTCCAGTAAGCTGAGGATTTCATGAGAGCTGTAACAGATTTTTAAACATGAAGTATAAAAATGGGGGCAGCAACAAACTTAATGTTGTATTTACTGCAATCTACTTCTAGGAAACTCCAAATTATTTTCTATCCATCAGGAAGGGTGCATGTTGGAAACTGCTAATCCTACATTAATATTTTGCAATGGGAAAAAATAATAATAATGATAAATAAATTTAAAAAAATATCAGGCTTGTTTAAAAATAAAAAACAAGTGTGTTCTGCTGAAAACAGGGCAGAAATTGCAGGATTACTCATTTATTTTTTGCTTGCTTTTATAAACTTTGTACTGGCACCTTGCTAAGCATTTCCACCTAGTTATGCCTTCTTCTCTGGACATCTCACCACTCGTCATATTTCTTTCTTATGGGCAGAGAGCACATAGTTTATGTACTTGATCTCTGAGCTGGACATAGTCAGCAATACATATATTAGATCTTTCTGACTCTTCACTTATGGCAAGATGTGGCTGTATGCATTCTAAGCTTCTTCTCCCTGTTTCTTCATTGTGTTAAGTGCTAGTATCCCAGAACATTTTTGGCCTGGACATGTTTCATCAGTGTTATGCTACTTCTTTTTTCTTTCTTTTTTTTTTTTTTTTTTTTTTGAGTGAAAGCCCCAAAGTATGTACCTTTCTGTCCACACATTAATGAAAAAAAGTGGACATTTTAGATAGATAGAATAGCTATGCCTTTAATTGCTTAACTAGTGCTTTGTAGTACATGACCTGGATTTCAGTTGTTTATAATTTTTTCAGACTTCAGAAACAAGGGCTGAAATTTTCTGGGTTGAATATCTGCCTCAGGCTCTATAGGCTTTCAATTGTTTCTGAGAACAAGATTAGGAAAAAAGACAATGTTTCCTCATGTTATAAACTATTATTTATTGTTTTAGAGAAAACAATGATAGTATCTGTGTTTTAAGGACAACAGGAGCTGGACAGTCAGATCTCTGTCAACAAGAAAAGTCAGAAACTGAAAGCACAGAGGTTGCATTGTCCCTTCTGTGTCTTGCTTTATTCAGCACCAGTCAGTGTGTTTGGGTAAAGGCTAATAGAGGAGCAGGAATTCCTCTGACAAATCCCAGTTGGATTATTTCATTACAGGACTGCTCTGATTTGATCACTGAACCAGAGGAGGTTAATGATTATGCAAGCAACATCTGAACCCTAGAGAGCAGGGCCTGGCCAGAAATTGGTTTAACTGCTCTTCTTTCCTTTTTTATTTATTTTTTTTAATACAGCATCCTGTTTAACCACAGTGCCCTCATACTATCACATAGCATTAAGAATGGGCAGAGTGCCCTCACACTATCACATAGCACTGAGAATGGGCAGAATGTGTTTTCTTTCTTATCAAGACAAACTGAAATTCCTTTTTCTGATGTTATTTCCTTGTCAACCAGTTACAGACTGTGGTTTCTTGAGAATGGGGAGTGAATCCACAGGTTAATTATGACTTTACCACCTGAACTACCTGAACTTTTCTGGGTTATAAACTACATTACAAATGCTCAGTTCACAGTGCTGAAAACACCAGCTGGCTGTGATGATTGGCTATGGATCTAAAGTTTATAAAATTTTTCAAATATTCAGGACCATTGCCTTTCTCAAATGATCTCTCATTTAGATTTTTGAAACACCTGGGAAATCTTAACTATGAATTAATTTTTACATTTATCTTTTCCCATCTAACCTAAGAAATACTGGGTTGTTCTGAAAGTAATGCCTCCTATTTATTTCCATGGAAACTTACTCATAAAAGAGATACAAAGAACTCAATAACTCTATTCGATAGAGAAAATTCTCAGGTACAAAACGCTATTTTTCAACATGGTCACCATCATTAGCTATGCATTTCCATCAGTAATGTACAAGAGCCTCCATGCTGTGCTCATAAAAATCTGTATGAGCAAAGGTAAATCACTGCTTTGGAGCTCTTATGGCAGCACTGATGCTAGGAGAATATTGCTCGTGAAGTCTATCTTTCATTGGTGCAAAAAGATGGAAGCTGGGAGGTGTTAAATCTGGACTATATGATGGGTGTGGTAGGAAAGTCCAGACGACTATCAGTGCACTTGCAGAATCACAAAATTGCCATCGTTGGAAGGGACCTCAAGAGATCATCAGGTCCAACTCTCCAGCTAAAGGAGGTACACTGCAACAGGTTGCACACACAGACACCCAAACAGATCATGAATATCTCCACAGTAGGAGACTCCACATCCTCTCTGGGTAACTTGTTACAGTGCTCTGTCACCATTACTGTAAAAAAGTTCTTTGGCATGTTAGTACAAAAATTCCTATGTACAAGTTCTAGGTCACTACTACTCGTCCTACCACTATACACCACCAAGAAAAGCCTGGTTTAATCAGTTTCCCTCCCACCTCACTTTAGATATTTACAAACATTAATCAGATCCTTCCTCAGTCTTCTCTTCTCCAGGCTGAACAGACACAGGTTACTCAGCCTTGCCCCAGGTCTTTTATCATCTTTGTGGCCCTCCAGTGGACTCCTGAGATCTCAGCCATTTTTGAACCAGGGATCCCAGAAATGGACACTGTGTAATAAATGTGGCCTCACCAGGGCAGTGTGGAGGAGGAACATCACCTCTCTCAACCTGCTGACCACTCTCTTTTTAATGTAGCTCAGGATATGTGGCCTTTCTGGACACAAGGGAACACTGTAGACTCATGGTCAGCCTCATCTCATGGTAGCACAGACTTATTGTGTGTGCTCCACAGTCTTCAATCTGGTATAGGTCATAGAATAATGGAATCATAGAATCACAAGTTTGGGAAGGTCCTACAAGATCATCCAGTCCAACCATCCTCCCATTATCATTGCTACCACAAACCATATGGTAAACTAAACTGTATCTCATAGCTCCTCATCCAGATGCCTCGAACACTGCCAGGGATGGAGACTCCACCACCTCCCCAAGCAGGCCATTCCAGTGCCTGACCACTCTCTGGAAGAAGAGAGTGGTCAGGCACTTATGTATGATCTAAATCTCCACTGGGGCAACTTGTGGCTCTTTTCTCAGGACCTGTTTGTTTCCTGGGAGAAGAGGCCTAACCGCTCCTCATCACAACCTCCCTTCAGGAAGCTGCAGAGTGCAATGAGGTCTCCCCTGAGCATCCTCTTCTCCAGGCTAAACAATGCCATCTTCCTGAGCTGCTCCTCATAAGACTTGTGGTCCAGACCCCTCAATAGTTTCAGTGTCCTCCTCTGGACACATTCCAGGGCCTCAATGCCTTTACTGTACTGAGGGGCCCAAAACTTAACACAGTACTCAAGATACAGCCTCATGAGTGCTGAGTACAGTGGGATGATTACCTCCCTTCTCCTGCTGGCCACCCTATTTCTAATGCAGTGCAGGATGGAATTGGCCCTCTTGGCCACCTGGGCACACTGTTGGCTCATGTTCAGCTGAGCATCAACCAATACCCCCAGATCCCTTCCCTCTTCACAGTCATCCAGTCACTCAGTCCTGACCCTATAATGTTGCATGGGGCTACTGTGGCCAAAGAGCAGGAGCCAGCACTTGACTTGGTTGAACCTCATCCCATTCACCTCAGCCCAACTTGGTGTCATATACAAATTTACTGAGGGTAAGGTCCTGGTATTATCCCATTGCAAGCAAATGTTCATCTTCTTCTCTGGCTTGTCTCTGGAAGTTTGAAACTTCAGCTTAGACAGGACCACAATGTAGCAGTCAAGAGTTGATGGTTTGTATGGGTTCCATGAAATCCAAAAGGGTCACACATTTCCAATCCCAAAAGACTTTACCCACTGAGGTCTGCATCTTGACCTTTTCCTTTGATTGGGAATTCGCATGTTGTCATCCCATAGACTGCTGTTTTGATTCTGATTCAAAGTCTCATCACTAGTAATGATATGATCCAGGAAACTGTCACCTTTAACCTCATTTTGGTTCAACAGGTCCTGACAAACTTGTATATGGTGTTCTTTCTGTTCCTATGTATCCACCTGGGTCAAACTTTGTGATATTCCAACACTGCCAACATCATTTCCTGTGCACTGAAGTTGAAATTCGTCACATATACCATTCCTGGCTTATAATCTTCCAAGTTACACAGATGAGCTGATCAAGATGCTCTTCATTTCATGGTGAGAAAGCTTTGTATAGCTATTTGGAATGTGGCTTGTCTTTCACGTCATTGTTGCCACTACTGAAATGCACCACCCACTGTCTTGCTTTGCTCACATTCACTGTTTGGTCTCCATAAACATTCAACAAGCAACAACTGTCAATGGGTGACATTTTTTTCTGCACAGGAATTCAGTGACACACCTTTGCTTCACACACACTGCCATGTCAGACACCATTCTGTCAGACTGCCCCTCTGCTGCCATCTATCACATGGCAACAAAACTTAATGGAATACTGGCAGAAAGGAACAACTTCTTCTGCCATACCAGCAACATCTGCCTCTGATATTCTGCACCAACATAATAAAATAGGAGGCATTACTTTTAAAGCAGCCCTTGTACTAAAGGAAATTCTCATTACAGTAGTCAGATATTTGGACAAATCTTTTTTTCCTCATCAGCTCATTCACTTGGCTATAAGTGTAGTATAAGATTAATCTCTGAATACCAAGAAAAAAAAATAAAATAATGTATCACAGACAATTTGAGCTGAACAGCAGACTCAGTATAGTTTTTGAAATTTTTCTTTTCATTTTCAACTTTTCTATTTCCTCTTTAGTATTTCTGGATTGACAGGCCAAGACAATCCTTATGAATAGTATGTAACAACAGCCTTCTGCAGGTCAGTTAAACTTCACCATATCAGCGAGTAGGCCTAAAATATTTATAAAGCTCCTATTCATGAGAGAAAGAAATTGTTAATTGGTGATTAACATAAGAAAGTAATAATGAACTCAAATGCATGTAGTACAGCTTTTTATCACTCATTTTCTTCAGGCGGGATAAGGAAAAAAAAAAAAGAAAAAGAAAAAGAAAGAAATGAATTTTCATTTCCAAGAAGAGTAGATAGATAACTGATTAAATGTGTTTTGAAATCTGATGCTATAGTACAGATCCAGATTCATATCTCTGATCTAGTGAAATAAAACAGATACTCCACCCAAAAGGGAGCTCTATTACAAACAGTAAAATCTGTAACAATTGTTTGTTCGTGATAACTCACCATCTTGATATTTAATTATGTCTGGATGCAGTTTCTGAATTTTCAGCATACTACTCTGTGCACTCCTAAAAAAGTTTATGGATCAAAAATTCAAATACTTTAATGGATCTGAGGCTGTTGTGCAGGTGTCCATTCAATCAAAATACTGAGTTTAGAAGAATGAAAACAAGCACAATTTGTATAAAACAGATAATAGCCTTAAAAACGTATTATTAGTTTAAGAGGTCTTCAGAAAAAGTAAAGCTGTAACTGCATAAAAAACTTATATCCATTGCTTGTCCACCCCTAGTTTAATTTTATTTTAACTTTAAATAAACATTTCTTTACATTTAGCAATCGTGAAAAAGGCTGTTCTTACTCATTTTGTATGATTAAAACTACATTAGCAATATACATGTATTAATTTACAGATACAGATACTAATTGCTTAAATATTGAGTTCAAAATTAGACACTGGTACTGGGAAGGGATAATTGGTTCTTGCTGTAGAAAAAAACTATAATAAAGAACTTGAAAGTGCTGTCACATTTCACATAACAAGCAAAATCTCAGAATATTTGAAAAATATTCTGAAAGAAAATGTCTTGGGGCTTTCTTAATGAGAATGAATGTGGTTTGAAAAGATCAAATAATATCCACATATGTCAAATACAGGTTCTAATAACAGTTAGAGATAATGAATAAAATTAAAGTAGGTCATTTTTAGTCATTTAGGATCCAATAGGAGGCATTCCTCTTTATAACTGCTTATTAAAATATAAATTGAAGCATTTGCTGTATTTACAAAAAATATCAATATCAAAGATTAAGAAAATAAAATGAGATATTTTACCATTTTATAATTTTCTGTTTCTGTTATATTAACATTTGAATTGTAAATGACATCTAAGTATGTTAATATTGTAATAAGTGGCACAACATATTCAAAACTGTAAGTAATAAGGCAACTATGCGAAGATGATCAGGGGGCTAGAGCACGCCCCCTATGAAGACAGGCTGAGGAAGCTGGTCTTGTTCAGCCTGGAGAAAAGAATGCTGCAGGTTGACCTCATTGCAGCCTTTCAGTACCTGAAGGGTACCTCTAATCAGGAGGGGAATAAACTCTTTGAAAGAGACAATAATAGCAGGACAAGGGGAAATGGTTTTAAGTTGAAAGAGGGAAGATTTAGGTTGGATGTTAGGGGGAAGTTCTTTACTAGGAGAGTGATGAGGTCCTGGAACAGGCTGCCCTTGGAGGTTGTGGATGCCCCGTCCCTTGAGGTGTTCAAGGCCAGGTTGGATTTGGCCCTAGGCAACCTGATCTAGTATACATGGAAGTTTGGTGGCCCTGCCAGGCAAGGGGGTTGGAGCTCCATGATTCTTGAGGTCCCTTCCAACCCGGGCCATTCTGTGATTCTGTGAACTATACATAATCTGATAGATGGCTCTTTTTTCCTCTCCTTCTATATGTGGTAGTTCATAGCAATCCAAGTGTCTGTCTAAATATGGACACAAACATACAGAATCATGTAAATAAGAAAAATTCCAGATCACAGCATTCTTAACATTAACAATTATTATTATTATTTTTTAACTGAAAATCTACACAAAGCCTTAAGGACAGAATACACTGAAAAAGATAAAGACTGATACTGAAGGAGCGGATAGAAGAGAGCTGTTTTAGCTCAATTGAATACAGTGCACATGCATAGCTCTTTTCAGCATTTGGTTTAAATTTACCAAGTGCATACTGGTCGTCCATCCATAACATTGATTCTTGGAAATGCAATGGCTTGTCAGGGTGCTTGTTTTGAAGATGGATTGTGCAGGCACCACTAGATCCTGGTTGAACACAGAGAAATTATGCATAGAGGTGACTGTCATTTCTGGCTCAAATCTTTCCTGGTTTAAAATGCTGATTTGAGAAATCAAATTATTTGCATTGATTTTTTTCAGCTTTATCACTGTGTAAATTTTTATTTGGAAATTTCTGAGAAAAAGATCTTCTTCTGCGTGATTTTTAAGTACATAGAGCCATAGGGCAAGGAAGATGCTAATCCAGACTACAGTTAAAAAAAGATGAAAACAAACCCTACTAAAAAATGATTGAAGTCTGAAAGAAAGCAGGACAAGACCACTGGTGATATGACAAAAAAAAAAAAAAAAAAAAAAAAAAAAAAAAAAAAAAAAAAAAAAGTGAAAGGAGTCAAGAAATTAAAAGCAATTCAGTTTTCATTGTAAGCCTTGATAAAGATATCCCCACAAATGAAGGAAACCTGTGGGTCAGTGGATTCATGGGACACCATTTGAATTGAACAAGACTAGTACCTACTTACTAAAGGAGAAGGAAAGAAAGACTGTTAGCTACAGATGTATTCCTCTGATATCTCCTTGGAGTTGCTGCAATCTCAGATGAGATGTCCTGTTGACTGCTGTACTGGATTAGAGCAACAAGAATACTGGCATGGACAGAAAATAAGGTCTTGGGCACCACACTGGGAAATATAAAATAAAGTAAGCAACAAAATAATCCTCAATAAAATATATAATGTTTAGTATTTTGTTGCTTTCTTTGTGACATCTCTCAGACATCTTTTTATGTTCAACTGCGTAACTAAAGTCTCTTTGACATTCTTGCCTTCTTGAACCTCAGTCAGTTTCTTTGACAAAGACTTTCTTACCCAAATTATAGAACTCCAGAAGCTGTAGCAAGAGTGTCTTCAAAGCCCATGCCTCTGTTCCAGTTTCCTTAGGATCTTCATCTCTTTCTCCCTTTTTTACAGTAACAAGTACAAACTTAAGATTGTAATCATTGAGTCTCTCAGCATTTCAATGACCACCTTCTAAAATAGCATTCAATGAATTCAGTGGGAATGCTTGCATGTGTGAGGAACCTTAATATGTGAAGAACTGAAGGGTAGGATCCTATTACTGAACTTTTTGAAGTTTCCGCCTTTATTTTTTCTGCTTTTTTATTTTTAATTTTTCTTTATTTAATAATTTTAAGTTTCTGTCTCCTGGTAAATGTCTTTCATTTTCTTTTTTTCAAGTCTTCCTTCATTTCTTTTCCTAAAATACCTTCTCCTGATGCTCCTCCTTGGCTTCCTAACCAAACACATTGTTTAGAGTCAATATTTATTTTTTGCTGCTTCACCACATTTGTAACTTTAAACCCCTCTTGGGTGTTTTTTACAGATGTACTGATTTTTAAGCACCCCAAAGATGAAGGCAGTTGCCAGTTGCAATGTTTCTCAAGCTGCAGTATCTCCTCCTTTGAAATGTCTGACTGAGTTGGATATGGCTCAAGTCGTGAGCAGGAAACCAGTGATTTCTTTCTTCATGCTTCTCTGACTAAGCTCTTTGCAAGCATCTTGCCAAAGCATTGGTTTATCAGCCAGTTATAGTTTTTCCTTTCTCTCTCTCCCTGCATCCCCTTCAGAAGCACTTACTCTGGATGGTGAGATATTCTCCGCAACACTGCAATGTTCCATGGTAATTCCTAAGAAGTTACCTGGGGGAATCTGTCAAAATCACCTTTTTTCCCCTCACCGTTTGAAATCTCAGCTGTACAATACAGTAATTTATCAAATGCATATGGATACATGAAAACAAACAAACAAACAAAAAACCAAAACAAACAAGCAAAAAACCAAATATGCTCTTGTAGGAATCAGTGCTTCTTGCAAAGCAAAGCTGACTTTTTGTACACAAGCAGTGACTAAATCCTCTTCATTCACCTGAGACAAAATGTCTTTATCTCCCATCATGGGCTTACATCTATGATTCTAATTATTTTCAATAAAGCATTGAAGTCAAATGTTTAGAATGAGGGGAAAAATAAAGACTCTCAATGTAATTTCTGTAAAATCTAAGTTTGAATAAGGCTGTTTCACATAGTAGTAACTGTTAGCCCTACAACTTATTGACTTGTCTCATCTGTATTTTCAGTAGTCTACTTTTGAAGAGGAGAACTGAGGTTTGATGGTGTGCATTGTTCTTGAACAGTATCATGGAAATGTAATGACTTAATTCTACTTTTGTATCAGGCTCTTCATCTTTCCATATATACTCTATCATTAAGGCACTGTGTAGATTTTTAGTTACCAAGCAGCTTCTGCTAGATGTTTATCCCAATGTTTGAATGTTCTACCACACATTGCTTTCATCATGGTTTTCAACAGTCCATTGAATCATTCAGTTTTTCTAGAAGCTGGTGCATGATAGGAAATGTGATATATCAATTCAGTGTCATGGATTTTGGCACACATGTTTGTAAGAGTGGGTTTAAAATGAGTTCCATTACCTGATTCAATTCTGTCTGGAGTAACATGTCACTACAAGGTTTGTTTTTCAAGGCCTAATATAGTGTTATGAGCAGTGGTATGTGGCACAGGATATGTTTCAAGCCACCTGATGTTCAGCATGATAAGCATATAAGTCTTGCCATTGAAAATTTGTGGCAGAGTGACATAATCAACCTGCCAAGACTCTCCATATTTATACTTCTGCCTTGTCCCTTCATGCCAGAGAGGTTTCATTCTCTTTCCTTGTTTAATTGTAGCACGTTTCACATTCATGAATATCTTGTGCAATAGCATCCATGGTCTAGTCCACCCTTCGATCTCTAGCCCATTGATAGGTTGTGTGTCTTCCTTGATGGCCTGAGGTTTCATGGGTATGTCAAGTGAGAAATGACTCACCCTATCTATGTCTATGTCTATCTGAACCACTTCAGTCTTAGTGGTCTGATTGTTTTTTGTTGATTGTTTTTATATTCTTCTGTGGCCCAGCTCTTTGGTACATAAAAATCCATGTGACCCACCTTTATGGCCTTTTTCTCTTCGGGCTAGCAATGTCTGTCTCACTCCAATTTATAGGAGGGAGGCAAGGTTCTTTGATATATGTAAACCTGGCGTGAGATTGAGAAACAACAGTTCAAATGTTGGTTTGACCAGTTTATTACAAATCTTAATCAGGGAGATGGGGAAGGGGAGGACGGACACTCTTATGATGTAGGGTGATGGGGAAGGGAAGGCAGGCAACAGTAAAGATAGGAAATAGAAGGAGTCTTTGTAGGAAGCAAGAGGGAGATAGTCACCACCATGGATCCAGCAAGGTTTGTAGTTCAGTCACTGATCTTCAGTAGTGCTGGATCATCAGGCATTGTTGTTCCATTGAGGATGACAGTGACCATGATGACAATTTCCAATGGTAGTACCAACTTATTTATAAGTCCAAAGTGGTTGAGTCAGCTCTCTTTGGAGTGACAGCTCAAATTCAAATTAGTTGAGTCAGCTCTCCTTGGAGTTGAAACTTCTGGCTCTGGGATCTCAGCAGAAACTCCTTTGTTCCCATCTTCCGGGTGCAGCCAGCAGATAAGAGGGATCAGGGATGCCCACCTGCATCCCATTTTTCACAGAACACTATGGTATAATTCCCCAATTTTCCCATACCAAGATGGAGCTATTTGGAAGTTCTTTACATCTGGTCATGTTTGGACTGGTTCCAGGACTACTGCGTAGGCTATTTCCTGTTTAATTTATTCAAAAGTTTGTTGCTGCTCAGGACCCCATACAAAATTGTTCTTTTTTTGTGTTACCTGATTGAGCAGGCTTACAAAAAGACTGTAATATGGGATACATGTTCTCCAGAAGCCTTCAGCATTCAGGAATGATTGTGTCTCTTTCTTACTATTTAGTGGGGGCATAGCAGTGACTTTGTTAAGTGGGATGGGAAAGGAAGAGTGATAGAGAGCTGCATCAGGTGCTGGGGCTCTCAGACAAATGGTAACTCTTCAACACCAGGATTGAAACTGAAAGCCCCTGGAGCACTGTTGATGGATATGGCAACATCTCTAGGCAAGCGTTATGTTACAGTGCCTGCCAGCCTTTGTAGATGTGGATCCACCTCTACTGGTTCTTCCTCTGCAGGTAGATCTACCTCTATTAGCTTGATGTCTCCTTCCAGTGGATCACTATCCATTGCCTTGTATTCACTGCTGCTCCCACTAAGCTAAGCTTCTTTGGTGGTGGAGGATGGACTCACAGAGGCTCACAGTGGGTGGGAAGGAACTTTCTAAATAGCTCCTTGAGCCATAAGTGTGCCAGCTAAGTACAAGCCAGTTGGCAACTGGTGTTCTGTTGTCAGGGTCCCTGTACTTATAGCAGTTGTCAGAGAGGTGACTCGTGACATCATCAAGCCATAGTGAAGTGACACTAAGAATGTCTCATGACCAAAACATGTCTGTGTTTGGTGTGGGGAGACTATGGCCTGACAGCGGGGTTCTGCTGGGCTCCATTTTTTAACCAGTTTTTGTCAGTGTCTCCAACAATGATCTGGAAGATATATTAAGTACATTTGTGAATGATAAAGGCCAAGGACAGCTGACTCTCTTGAGAGTAGAAAAGTATTGCACCAAGATCATAAAAGAATTGGGAGGAATTAGCATCTACAAGAAGATCAAGTGTTGGATTTTGCATCTGGGATGGCACAGCACTGGCTGTAGATAATAGACTCTGGGATGAGAGGTAGGAAAGCAGCCCCTCAGAAAGAGATCTGGGGGTTCTGGTTGGTGGCAAGTTGTGTCTGTCAGTCAGAAGGTCCAGCCATGCCCTGGGATGCATCAGGGCCAGTGGAAGGAAGGGTTTGTCCCACTCGCACTTCAAGCTCTGTGTGCACTTTTTGGTGTCACAACATAAGAAGAAAGTAGAATTATTAGAGAACATCCAAAGGATGGCTTTAGGGTGGGAAGTGTCTTGAGGGCAAGGTATGTGAGGAACAGCTCGTAAAACTTAGTCACTTATCTCCTAACAACTTAACCATGAATTACTGATGCTCTACGGTCAAAGATGATCCAGCTCTCCCAAGAATAAACATTCTTAGTGGTTTAGACTTTTACTAAAGGCAGTTATTGTTTAAATGGACTTTAGGTAAGTAGCACTTCCCATTTTAGTGATGCTGTAACTATACGAGGAAAAATACAAATGACAAACTGCAGGCCACATCTTTTTACCAGCATGCAAATCATTGCATTTTGCACTATTCCCCTCTGAGTTGTATAACAGAACATTAATTTAATAATCAGCACTTTATTTATTTACTCTTTGTCAAGTAGCATAAACTGCTTTAAAAGTCAAGTTCTCTTAATGGTACATAACCTTTTACATCCTCTTTTTTTCTAATATATTTTTCAAGGAAAAACTTGCATGTTAGAAGATTACTCTCAGGCATAATGAAGAAATGACAGAAAGCTTGTTGGCCTAGAAAGGAGCCAGTCACATCCATTCATTTATGCATATCCCAGTTACATGCTGGTAGTGTTTTTGTGACATGTATTTCCCCTTATCCACACAGTTATCAGTCACCATATGTAAGGGAGGTATTAAAGCAAGAACATCACATGTGGCACCTAGTTAGTTGGTTAGACACAGACAAAGTCATTTCTTCTTATCTCAGCAGGAAGCCACACTACTCAGAGCCCAAAGCTCCTTGGTTCAATTTCTTGCTAGAATTGATTCCTTATAAATATGAATTACTTTTCATTTTACATTTCCTCGTTTGTGGTCCAAGAAGCAGTGCTGTATGTGAGGTGTCCAAATAGGTTTTCCATATTATCTTGATGGAAAACAGGAAATAAGGATTTGACCCCTGTACACAAAACTTTGGAGGGTGTACTTTATCTGCTTCAGCCCTATTGGGATGGGGGGCTTAACAGGTCAGAGGTGCAAATGAACAAATACGGCAGACATACATTAAGTCCCTTCTCATCCCATAGAAATTCCTCACAGACCCCAGGGGAAATCAATCAGTCAATCAAAAAACGGTGGATCTTTTGACTTGAGCTTGGGTGGGGTTCTGTTAAGTCATTATACTGTCTTTTCCCAAGTATGTTGAATTTAGATAGGAAGTAAATAGAGTTTTAAAAATAATGTAATTTGCAAGAGCATAACATAGATTCCACTTTTTAATTTTCAGGAGAATTGAAACAATTATGCAGTTATTTCTGTGAGAGGAATCAAACCCTTATCTTAGTCACTTTTCATGCATTTAAAAGGAAGAAACACTGAGCCCATGCTTGGTTATCATGTTGTAGTTTATACCTTTATGCCTTTGTACCAAGACATTCTTTTTATTTGAGGTAATGTGTGTAGGCAAACAAGCCTATAAGCTTTCTGTGTATCTTATATTACAACAGTACTCTGTGATGTGTCATTACAAGTGTTTGTATGTGTCAACTTATAAATTCAAAATCTCTTTTAATTTTTATGATGTGACAGATGGCAGCAGAGAGGCAGTCTGACAGAATGCTATCTGACAACATGGAAATGTGTATGAAGCAAAGATGTGTCATTGAATTCCCTTCTAGAAAAAAAGAAAAAAAAGAAAGAAAAAAAAAAGAAGATACCCATTGACATTCATCGATTATCTTGCTGAACATTTATGGAGACCAAACATGGGTGGGTGTCAGCACAGCAAGGAGGTGGGTTGCATGTTTCTGCACTGGCAACAGTGATGTGAATGAAAAGCCACATTCCGTAAGGACATGGAGATTTTTATAAGCACAGCATTCAGGGTCTTGTTCATTACTAGCAATAATTCATAGCTAATGGTGGTGATGATGCTGAAAAATAGTATTTTGTAGCTGAGAACTTGCTCTATCAAATAAGGTGATTCTTTGCTTTGTATATGTTGTAATTTCCATGGAAATAAATAGAAGGCATTACTTCCAGGGTGACCTACATGTTCTATCTATCTGGTGCCAGTGCTGTATCCATTCATATTCAGTGTTCTTTACAATTGGAAGAAGATGGGAAGTGGAAAAGAGAGAAAAAAAAAAACTAAAAAAAAAAAAAAAATTCAATTATATTACAGCAACTTTTCTTTCCGTGCTACATTACTATCTTCATGTTTGATGTTCACTCTTAAGGTTTTTTCAGTAGTGTTATATCTTTTTAACAAAGCATGGCAATGAACTTCCTTAAGTGACTGATCTTAAAGGACTGCTGCAAAAATAACCATTTCTTTTCCCTCAAGCTAAAGATACAGACCATATTTAAAATTTTGCTTTCACGCATGATGTATTTTTGGACCATTATACATTTCAAAAATAATACTATCTTTTTTTGTTTGTTTGTTTTGTTCTGTTTTGTTTTGCTGCATGCTTTCAGATGTATGGAAGAAAGTGCTCCTGGTCAAAGGGTTGGTGTCACATGAATAACAACTTTAAACTTCATACTATTCTCTCAGTGCCACTGATCTCTACAATTACCTTTCTGTGATATACCATAGTGGGATTATGATCATTTTCTATGCATCTTAATGTTGCCTTAGGCTGTTTTAAGGTGTTTTGTTGATACTGGATTGTATAGACATATATAGAAAGGTTATCCTGCAAATCTTATTGATTAGCATATTTTGATTGCATATGCATATGAAAAAAGCGTTTGACCTCTCGAACTAGAATAACAAACTACTATAAAGGAGAGAGTGGTTTTATAGACTGTTTCATTTCTGACAATCTTTTGAAATATTTTGATAAATTCAAATTAAGAGTGGCTAAATTCAACTATGAAGAATTTTCAGTAATTTAAAATATGATTAACTGAGCTTTAGCAAATAACATGACACTCCAGAGGGTGAAACTTGTATGGAAAATTCTCAAGACCTGACATATGTTGTCACAAATCTTTCTGGCAAGATTAGGATAAAGTTTTATAGAATACACCAAAGTTCATAAATATGAAGAAAAGTAACTTTTTCTAATAAGTTACTTTGTGTGAAGTAGAGTTAATGACGGCAGTAAGCTGGAAATTCAGAACATGATCTGGTTCTGTTCACTTCAGGGTCTGAATCAAAAGCTTTTAACTGACTCATTATGAAAGAAAAGAAACACATATGTGATTTTTGACTTTGTTTTGTGTGCTGATGCTCTTGAATTTTGAGTTGCATTATGTTCTGACTCAAAATTATACTTCACTTAAAAATATTTTAGGTGTTTCTGATTTTTCTCTAGCCAGTCTTCTCAATCCTATTTAGTATTTGTGCCCTATGACTGTACCAAACTTGCACTGCTTCTTATGGGCTATCTCATGGATATTGCGTGAGAAAAGGCAGAGATCTATCATGAGCTGCATTAATTGTAAGTTGAAGGCTGCACACCTTCAGTATTCTGTTTTTAATGTTGTCATGCACATCATGTCTGTTTCCAGATTTTTTCTTTCATTGCAGTCTCATTTTCCATAATTTTCTTGAAATGTAGATGTTGGAGTTACGCCATGATAAATGAGATGGTGAGCCTATTGCTCAGGCGCTGGTTTGTTCAAAGATTGACCACTGAATATAAAATATGCAAGGCTAAGAACAATTTTTGTATGATCAATTGTTGAATGTGCAGTGATTCATTTCCCACTTCTAAGTATGCTATCTTTGCTGTAGTTCTCCTATTTGTCACATTTTTTCATTAATAAGTACCCAGAAGGACAAAAAAGCATGAGCAGTCTTTCCAAAGTTCAGTATAGAATAAATTAAATTAGTTCATAAGAAATATCTTCTAAACATAACAAAATACACACCTGACATCATACAACATAAATTAGCAGTTTCTAAGGTAGCTTCTGCAAAATGATAGCACACAGAAACCTTTCCCAGAAGATGATACAGAAAGCTGAGTAAGAATTTGATGAGTGTTTGGGAATATTTGGCTCTTGGTTCAGGTTACTTTATTAGTAGTGCTGTCAGTGATAAAGCACGTGTCTATTTTTCTAGAAACATAATATTTAAACCTTTGCACGTACTGTTGCAAGTCTCAGACCAATAGAGTAGGCAAACATGCACCTTATAGTGCCTCTCTTCAGTGAAGTTGTAAACATATGATGAAAGTTAATCACATTTTTATATTCATTACTGAATGAAGGCCAGAGTAGTTCGGGCTGTTAAAGAGATATAATATCATTATACAGCCAGAGGCTTTGTAGTTCACATCGAAGTTGCTCAAGGAATTTATGATCTTGAAACACTGCAACATATTGAAATCTGCAGGATTTAAAATAAATTAAAGAAAATGAAGAATTTGTGTGTTATATCGTACCACAGCAAAGCCTGCTTACTGCTGTGAAGATGGGGAGGGTATTGGTTATTCAGGCAATGATACTGCTGGATTAAAAACAAGCCAGGTTGGTTGAGATCCAGGGTAAGTGTGCTAGCTGAGAAAAAATGAAAAGGTAAGCACATATGGTGGAACAGCTGCTTTCAAATTTATAAAATATCTACTTTAATCCCTGCAGCTTTCTTGGCTTTTTCTCTTAATTCTGTTTCTTTACAGAAAGCACTGAGAAAATCATCCCTTTTTTTCTTTCTTTTTTTTTTTCTTTTTTTTTTCTTTTAATTATATTTTTTCCCAAATATTAAATCAATTTCAATTTTATAGTTTTTGGCTTTCACCAGAATACCTCAAATGTGGAAGCAAATGCATCTAGAGTTCTTAGAGTTTAAACCCATAAAATGTAGAGAGAGGGAAGGAAAGGGAGAATCCTTCTACGGCAGGTCAGATTATTTATTTTTGTACAGTGATGTGGCTTTTTTTCTTACTGCTTTTTCTGCACCATACTTCAAACTGAATTTATATGCATGATTTTATACATAGTCCAAATCAGGGATATTTTCTTGCCCCAGACACAAGATAATAGTTTATAACAACACTAACTTTCTCTACTTTGTCTTGAAATTCTCAAAGCACATCTAAGACATTAATTTATTAACTTTAATAATACACCTAAGGGAAGAGAAAATATGCCAATTTTCAGCTGTGAAATTGAGAGAGTGCTACAATACCAATAAAACATGAAGAGCGTAAGACACAATGGAGATTGAATCTGAGGGAGTGGCTCCTTCCCATCATTAATTTAACTCACTGAAACATACTTTAATACATTTCAGTTTTCACAGGAAATGAAACAATCCCTCATACTATGGATTGGTGTATGGGAAACATCCAGAAGCAAGGGAAATTTACAACTTCTTTTTATATCTCCATGACAGAGTTCTAGTTTACTTTTTTTTTTTTTCTGTAGCTTCTAGTCTTTTGATTTTGGTTTTTACTGGCTGTGAGGACAGTGAATCAAATGAGAAAAAATATATATTTTTTTTCCTGAGAGAAGTTTTCAGAAACTGAATTTCTTTTCAGATTTCCAGTAAACTGATTATTATTATTATCATTATTGTTTCTCAGGTTGATTTTTAGGAAAAATTATGTTTTTCAGAATTTTTCTCAATATTGTTTTTCTTATTCCTTAAATAAAAATTATGACCTCAGGAAAAACATCAAATTTTTGTTCTTCTTTTCAAATCTAATTTGGAAAGTTCATAGAATCATAGAGCGGTTTGGGCTGGATGGGACCTTTAAGATCATCTTGCTCCGGCCCCCCCACTATAGGCAGGGACACCTCCCACTAGACCAGGTTGTTCTTGCTTATTGAATTACTTTTTTATATTGTTTTGCTTTTGCTGCTTTTTGAATGGAAACAAAACTGATAGTGTTTCCCACAACTCAAATTTCATTGTCAAAAATTCTCTTTGTGTCCAGACAGAGAAGCAGTTAAGTTGCACCATGATAGTGTCTCATTTGATCTTCTGCATGTTGTAGAGCTCGTCAATTTGGTATTAATGTAGGTGTTTTTTCACAGTTCATCTCTATACTACCTGGAAATGCATTTAGATTCCTGAATCATATTTTTAAGTTGTTCAGATATCACATAATCACAGAATAGCAGAACTGTAGGGGCTGGAAGGGACCTCCAGAGATCGTAGAGTCCAACCTCCCTACAAAGCAGGCCCCCTACAGACAGCAAATATGTGCAGCCAAATTTTTCAAATCTTTCCCAAAGGTATCTAACTAAACCAGTGGGAACCCACTGGGATTCACATTGATTGCATTTATACTTAAAGAAATCAATTGTGGATTGTAATTGGTGCCACTGAGAGAAATCCCAGTTAGGTAGCTTTAGTACCCCTAAATTTTTTAATGCCTTGGATCTAGGACCCAGAAACCAAAAGACATTTCAAGCTGAGAGATAATTTATCATTCTCTTACTGTAAAAATACTAATAATATAGTGTGATAAATAATTGCTAAATCCAAGACTTTATAAACAAGTGTGTACACATTCCTTACCTGTTCATTATGCTTCATTTAGTACTTCACAATGTGTGCTTTACTACAGAAAGACTGCATAATCTTAGTTTGACAGTACAAGTATATTTGCCTGGGAAAAAAAAAAACCTCAGGAGTTATGACCACATCTGCATTTGGCAGCTTGGCAGATCTGTATTTTTCTCTTTTTCTTCCAGCACACAGGAGTTTAATAGCTTACCTGTAAAACAGGAAGTATAGACCTGGTCTTTAAAGACCTCTGTCCTATTTCAGAGGAGACCTCTATCATCATTCCAGCTACGCTGACAACACAGAACGCACTGTCAAAGTCCTCTAGGTAATACCCTTATTACATGTGTCATTAGAGGATGTTTGCCATATCTGCTTTAACACTGCAGACATTTTAAGTAGGTTATTCCATCACTTTGCCATTTTGATTATGACAACAAAATGACACCATATTGAAATGGATTTTGGAAAGAAAGGCTAACTGTCCAAAGAGGTCCATGCTCACTCTAATTAAAATTGGCTTAGGTGGCACAACCTTCATAATTCAGACTATGACTATGAAGGATATGCATGTTGAAAGCGCTCTTTGCTCATTAGTGCTATTTCTGTCAGACACTGCTACCTGCTCTTTTCTTAATGAATGCTAAGCCATCTCTTTAGAAGATTGTGCTGCTTCCCTGAACTGAGGGAACTGTCTTATTTCCTCCCAAGTTCGTTGAGAGTAAAATCGGGGAGTCACCTCTTTGACATTTCCCAACCTCTGTACTTATTTATCTCTTTGAGACCCTGCGCTCCAGAGATATCACTGTCTTAATTAAGAAGAAGGATGTGACCATGGTAAATTGACTGATTCCATTGATTAAGGACTAGCTGTACAAGTAACATTGATTTTAACAGTGGGTCTACATAAATGTAATTGTTCGAACATGGGGCTGCATAATTATGGTGATGTACGAGAATAGTTGGTTTGTCCTTTTCAACCTTCACTAACATTCTTTTGCATGGTAATGTACCTCGTTCAATTAGCAGAAATCTTAAATGTTACAAAATGTCTTTTGTGAAGGCACACAGTAATCATTATAGTCTAATTTAATCTAACAGCATCAGACAGATACATCTCTTTCTTTTCCTTTATTTTCTTCTTTCTTGATTTTTCTCCCCAAAACTCTATTTTAGTGGTCATGAGCACTCCTACAAACATGCATAATGAAAAATAGGGGGAAGAAAAAGTGCTTCTTACTCTACTTGTTTTGTAAAGTGTGTGATTTTGAGCCAACACCTGCACAGTTCATTCACGTCAATGGCAACTTGTTTTTTGCTGTTCCACTTTAGATGTCTTCAGAACACACTGGACACATTCTACACCTACTCTGCAATTTTCTACACTCTACCTCTGTCGGTAGGATTCTATTTTACACCAAATATTGTCACTTTCATGTATTTTCTTCAGAATGAACCTTCTAACTGTCTCTCATCCCTGTACTCCTGTAAAAACAGCCTATCTTTGAATGTACAACTCTGAGATTCATTTTTGTGAGGTGTTAGATGGAGACAGTCTGCAGAATCTCAAAAGCCAGAAATTTAAGGTAAGAAGTGTTAAAAAGCAGTACAAGAGCTGAAGTTTTAATTGCTACAATAAATTTGTGAGCCACTTTCAGAGAATAGAACTTGTGCTACCAGTTCATTATTATTTTTTATGGTATATACTCCAAATAGAGCAGAACCCCATGGGGCATTAGAATGTTAAGTCTTTTGGGCAAGAACTGTCTCTTGGTACTGTGTTTATATGACTGGTGAGAAATTCTTGTTAAGAAGCAGTAACTTAGTTTTGTAGGTTTGTTTATTTGCTCAAGAATGTGACTTTATAGCACCAAAAGTTACTTGAAAATCTGAGTAAAATAGCTGAATCACTGGCTTCCCTTCTATGGTTTAATGTCTATTATCAGCAAGCACTATACTGAGCATTTTAGCATTCCTAAATCAGTTTGAACTTACTATTTTGATGACACTCATAAATGGGAGATACAGAGATGCTTGTCACCCTTGTTCAGCAAATAATACACTTCAATATAGGAGATCCATCTGGATTGAGGGACATGGCTTTTGACAGTTTTCAATAAAGGTCTTGAACATTGGTATTCTGACCCTCGGATAAGTTCTCAGACTCTTAGGAAGGAAACTGCTAGGCTGTAGGAAGAGCAGCTTGATATAATTTAGAGCTATTGGGCTATACTGAACTAATACTTCCAGTTTGCATGGAGATTCAATGGGAAATGTAGTGTACCCCAGAACAGAAGTTCAAAGTTTGCAACATTCCTTTGATTCAAGCAGAGAGGGGAGTGGAGCCTTGGTGCAGCTCTTTGCTAGCTGGTACTTTTAACCAAGCTGTGGTGGTAAACAGGCATTTCATTCTTTCTTTTGCCTTTTCATACACACTGAACACTGACAGATTCTCCTTTTCATCACCCCATGGTCCAGGAAGTCAAGCAGCCCACAAAGGAAGGAGACAGAAAGAGAGATGTGTTTTTCACACTTCCTTAAGTAAATGCCTGTGTTGACATGCTTATTTTCCAGTTAATCACTGTGTAAGTCTAGTCTCACACAGAGGTTAGTCCTGTACTGAAACTTGCTATTATGCTGGATACTTAATATTTTGTGATCACTGTACAGTAGATAGTTCGGAAAACTTTATCTTTTTCCACCCTACTAAAAAATGCATCAATATGTATTCCCCACAGCTGCAGTGGGAAAAACTTTGGATAATCAGTATCCTCCATACTGTCAAAAATGGGAAAACTGTCCTTAATGTACGTGTCCACAAGTACATAATATATCTAAATGAGAATTAAAGCCCTCCAGCAATCAAGTATGCACACAAGTTAAGAGAACTGACACCAATACACATACTTCAACGCATATACATGCATACTCACAAAAAATCATATCCTGGATTTAAAAGGCTTCAAGATTAAAGGCCCAAGGGGCTTAAAACTTAAAGAAATATTCCTTCTCCCTCATTGCTTATTCATGAGTGAGTATTTTGGCAAGCAGGCTGAGCAAAATAGCTTACAGAATTATGGAAGGAAGATTACTGTTGATTCCTGTGTGCCACAATAGTGCTTTCACAAAGAGAAAAGGAAATGTAAATTATCATCCAAGCAACTGCATTAACACCAGGTAACTCTGCAGGCCCTATCCAACCCAGATCCTGTTACATATTTTTGATGCACATGAGCTGAAAAACATGGAAGAGGGATGCTGAGGAGTCAGTCCAGCCTCTTCTAGAGAGAGGTTAAGAGGTAAGAAAGAAAACCTTCCCTGCACATTGTGAGGTCTCAAAGGCAGATTTTCTATAACCTTTCTTCTTGTTGGTTTTTGTTTGGCCTAGACCTAGAGATCCCACCAGACATCAGGGGTTTTACAAGTTTCTCCTGTATTCTAGCAAATTTACTCTCAAGTACTGTGCAAGAAGAAGGGATACCAGAGGCCAATATTATTCTCCAAACACCTCTGCTGTGCTGGTTGCTCATCCGGAATTTTCTTTCTTCCACTGGTTTTGTTTGTTCTTATCATCTGTTTTGCCAGGACTTTACCATGTCAGCAAGTCTTTCAAAGTAGAAAGGTGGCTACCTGTATAGCTTTGACAAGTGCAGTGAATATGTGATATTACTCCTTTGTAGTCCTGATTAGCAGAAAGATTCAAGAAATTTCAGTGATAAAACTCAGAAATATTAATGAGATGACAGTAGGTAAATACTATACTTAAAATAGTAAAAAGGGGAATGAAACTAATCGAAGAACTGCAAAAGTGAATAGTTTGCTGTTACTCAAGTTGACTTAATTTACATGAAAACAGTCTTAGCAAGGGATAATCTATTTAAAGAAATATGATTTGCATGTGTCTCCTTGTACCAGACAATTCTGAGGACAAAATTACTGCTATAACTGTTAGCAGAAAGGGTTCAAACAATATCAAAATAGTAAAAAGACTCAAAAACAAAATAAATTTTAAGAACTACTGCTACATCCAGTATACTAGTCAAATAAAAGTACAGGTATCTTGATCAAATAGCAACGTCTTGATTTCTAACATGAGATCAACCTTTTTGCAACAGAAATAAGGAATGTACTTTCATCCAGGCAAATGAGAAGCTGTTGTGGAAATGGAAGTTCAGTGATTACACAGATGCTGCTGAAACAAAACAAAACAAAACAACTTTATTATTATTATTATTAATGGAATGCTTGGAAAGGTATATAATTTAGAGAAATATTTCTGATTTGTGCAGAGTCAGGACTTTGTGACCTCTCTTGTGATGATGTGTCTCATAGAATATTATTACTTAGATGTAATAGTCAAGAGTTAGATTTTTATGCTGTACAGTCTATCTCTCCTTTTTTTTTTTTTTTTTTCCTTTTTTTATTAATTCCTAATTTTCTTACCCTCATACATGTATATTTCATATTCTTTTTCTCATCCTCATCACATTCTGTCCCTGGATGAGTAAAGCCTGACACTCCAGCTCTTGTTTAAGGAGACAAAGTGAGTCAGCAGAGCAGAATTTCATAACACTAAAACCACAGCTCTTTATGACACTGTGAGATGATAGAGTAGTATTGCATTGCTGTGTCCCTTTTGAAAACTGGTGAATAGGAACAACCTCAGGCAACACTACAGACTTGGGGCAGAGTGGCTGAAAGACTGTGTGGAAGAAATGGACCTGGTAATGATCATTGGTGCTAAGATGAGCATGAGCCAGCAGGGTGGCCATGTGCCGAAGAAGGTCAATGGCATCCTGGCTTGTTTCAGAAACAGTGCTGCCAGCAGGAGCAGGGAAGTGACCATTTCTCTGTTCTCAGCAATGGTGAGGCTGCACTTCATGTAATGTGTTCAGTTTGGGGCCCCTTACTACAAGGAAGACACTGAGGCCCTGGAGTGCATCCAGAGAAGGGCAAGAAAGCCGGTGAAGGGTCTGGAGCATAAACTCCTCTTATCAGGAGCAGCTGAAGGAACTGAGATTGATTAGTCCAGAGAAGAGGATGCTCAGAGGAGACCTTACTATTCTCTACCCCTACCTGAAGGGAGGTTGTGGCAAGGTGGGAGTTGGCCTTTTCTCCCATATAACTAGCAGTAGGACTAGAAGGAATGGCCTCCAGCTGTGCTAGGATTCAGGTTGGTTGTAAGAAAAAACTTCTTATCCAAAAAAAGTGGTCAGGAACTGGAATGCACTGCCCAGGGAGGTGGTGGAGTCACAGTCCCTGGAGGTGTTCAAGAAACATTTAGGTTTTGTAGTGAGGGACATGGTTTAGTGTGAAATATTGGTGATGAGTGGATGGTTGGACTGGATGATGTTGGAGGTCTTTTCCAACCTTGGTGATCCTACAATTGTGTGATGCTATGAGGACATCCTTGCAGCAAGCTCAGCAGACTTCAGCAAAGCTAAGGCAGAAGAATAAATTACAATCTCTTCTTTTAATTATATTTATTGGTAGGCTCAAGACCCAATCCCCTGCCTTCTCACTATCAGAGGAGGCAGAAGTACCTTAGGAAAGCCTGAGCAGAAGGAGGAGAAGACGCATATCCAGTGAGCAGCCTTGCTCTAAAATGATGTTTGGCCTGGTAAACCTTTGCCTTTGAAAAACAGTTCTGTCTCACTCTCGCTTATATAGCCTGTTAAAAAAAATAACGGCAATGTGTTTTCTAGCATGACCTCTGTATTTGAAGTACCAGCACAAATTGAATTTCTACTGACAACCTGCAATTACTTGAGCAGAAAGCTAAGCATAGCTGAAACCTTCAGGAGAGCACTGTTAAAGGTATTCTGATCTTAGACAAAGCCATTTCCCACAGGCCATGGGATTAGTATGTGAACAAGTGGAAATGTGTTTGTGGGGCATATGTGATGAAGATTCATAGCACTTCCATCCCAGAGGTTATTTAAGGATCCACAGTATATGATGTTTTAAGTATTTTACTACCTGTGCTTTGAATTAAAGAACATTATGCAAAATATAAAACTTATGCTATTGAAAATATTCAAAATCAACCTTTTATTTATTCATTTATTTAAATGGTATTTTTTAATAAGATTTTCTCACCACTGAGCTTTTGCAAGGTTGACCACAGTTTGCATCAGTTGTTCTCATCTCACTTCTGTCTCACTGACGCTGAGCAGGGACTCTTATTTTTGTTTGAAACTGTAATACTGGCTATACCATTACAATTTCTTACACTTATCATTAGATGCTACGACTTGACCCTCTGCCACCAATCTTATTTTTGTTGTGGTTTTGTTTTGTTTTGTTATGTTTCCACTTGGTTTGGCTTATTCTGTTCTTTTGTTGTTGTTGATCATCGATTTTGTTGTTGATTTGGTTTTTTGTTTCTTTGTTTTTGAGAATGTTCCCTACCATTCTTAAAGCAGGGAATATTAAATTATGACATCAGTTCATAGGTAGATGAGCTACTGTTTGGACCCTGAGAAGCTGATGCTATCTGATAGACTTCCAGTTTTTCTAGTAGAAGCTTAATTCAGAAACAGCTTTTCACCAAAACTTCAAATATCACTTTTTCAAGAGGAAATGCTATGTAGAAAGAAAACAACACTGGAGATTTTTAATTGTGCTAGGTATTAAACTTTTTATTGTATGGATCGGCTGTAGGCACAAACATTAAACAATGTAGAAGGGGACCAGTAACACTGAGGAATGTGATGAGTTTCTAGGGTGTGAGTGGGTGTGAGTATAAAAGACTATAGTCTATAGCCTAATTTTTAAAATAATTTTTACTTTTACTTATTTCAAGTTGACCAACAAAATTTTGCAATTTGCATGTCTCTAATATGTGGCTTGACACAAGAAATTTGTAAAGATGCTTGACAAAGTACTTTTTATGACAGAAATGCTTTCATTTTTGAAAATGTTTCAAATATTCCCTCATTTGCAGTCCTGTAAGACTTTTAAGATTCCATCAAAAAGCCCCTTATAGAATTCTGGTTCTGCGGGTTTCATTTTTTATTCTTTTTTTTTCTTTCTTTTTTCTTTCTTTTCTTTTTTTTTTTTTTTTAAATTTTATTTTACAGCCCCTACATTAGTATTTCCAAAGGCACATAGATTGATTCTCTTCCCACTAGAACGTCTATCACAAACATGTCCAATTTCTCAAACATTTGCTATGTGCAAAGTAGAGATTAAATAAACTTTTCCTAGATTTTGTGTCAGTTCTTCTCCAAGAAAGCTGTGAGTGTTCTTTCCCACCCTTCAGCCAAGGAATATCCCACAGCCAAGCAGTGAAATAGTTTTAAAGATGAGTGCCCAGAAAGAATGCTTGTTTCTTGAGTGTTTTGTGTGCTCTGTTTGCATTTCACCAAACTCAAAAATAAATAAGTAAATAAACAAAATACGTTTTGATAAACAAACTGGCAATTGTCCATCTCACTTATTCTGAAATTTCTTGTTACCTGAATGCCACAAAATTTCTGAATATTATTAATTCTGAGACACAAATAGGTTTTAATTGCCCCCAAATTTGTAATTTTCAGTTTGGTTTTTTGGTCTTCTAAAAAGTCTGGTTTGAAGAAATTAGCTAAGCTAAGCTTGTCTTCACGTAGAAGTTACACCAATTTAATTTGAATCATTTTATAAATCGATTTTGTTAAACCGATGTGAACACTTGTTTAGACACTCCTAAATTGATTTTGCCCTCGCTTGTATTGATTTAGCCTAAGTCAGGAAGGAATTCTCTTAAGATAAATTGATGCAAGTCTGATTGAAATAAAATTAAAAGTACCCACATAGGGTTTGGATGGGCTTGCTAAATTGATTTAAAAGTACACTTTTAATTAAAGTGATGCAACTTTGTGTAGGCCAGGCTTAACACCATGGAGAAGAATCTTTTGATTCCAGGAATGACAAGCTCTATATGACCTAAAAGCATCTTAAGTCCAATGACTTGTTCAAGGCATTAAGAGGTTTCTACATCTACACTTGAAATAGCTTTCAGTAATTTTTCAAATATGCAGCTCCTCTTTCAATCCAGAATATACATTTTTGTAGACCATTTTTTTCTTTCTTTTTTTTTCTTTTTCTTTTCCTTTTCCTTTTTCTTCTTCTTCTTTTTCTTTTTCTTTTTCTTTTCCTTTTTCTTTTTCTTTTTCTTTTTCTTTTTCTTTTTCTTTTTCTTTTTCTTTTTCTTTTTCTTTTTCTTTTTCTTTTTCTTTTTCTTTTTCTTTTTCTTTTCCTTTTTCTTTTTCTTTTTCTTTTTCTTTTTCTTTTTCTTTTTCTTTTTCTTTTTCTTTTTCTTTTTCTTTTTCTTTTCTTTTTCTTTTTCTTTTTCTTTTTCTTTTTCTTTTTCTTTTTCTTTTTCTTTTTCTTTTTCTTTTTCTTTTTCTTTTTCTTTTTCTTTTTCTTTTTCTTTTCCTTTTTCTTTTTCTTTTTCTTTTTCTTTTTTTTCTTTATCTATCTTTATCTTTATCTTTATCTTTATCTTTATCTTTATCTTTATCTTTATCTTTATCTTTATCTTTATCTTTATCTTTATCTTTATCTTTATCTTTATCTTTATCTTTATCTTTATCTTTATCTTTATCTTTATCTTTATCTTTATCTTTATCTTTATCTTTATCTTTATCTTTATCTTTATCTATCTTTTATTATTTTCTTTTTCTTCTCTTTTTTTTTTTTTTTTTTAACCAATCATCAGTACTGTTTACTTAGAAATTAAAGACAAGTGTGAAACAAAATCCTATTTCTGAGCTTAAAGGCTGATCAAAATCCCAACATAGATTTTAGATTTACAGCTTCCCACTGCCTTTAAACAAACACATCTCCCGGACAACATCGGTCATGACAAACAGGCGAGTGCAACAAGTATATTGGAAACTGCTTGCTGGTGGAGGTGTAAATAGGAACCATGCTGGCTTTGTAGCTAACATTGTATCACTGCTGAAAAGTAGAAAGATATCACACTATTGCTTAACTCTTGAATTTTTTTGTGCACTTCAATACTGATTTTTCTCAAATCTGTCTGCCCAGAAAACAGTATTTAGACACTACTGTCCTTGCAAAGTAACCCCGAAAAATGATTTGAAAACCAGGCTGTAACCTTCTTGATTCTGTCTGGAACTAGCAATCAAAA
Organism: Coturnix japonica; assembly: GCF_054131305.1. Lineage (NCBI taxonomy): Eukaryota > Metazoa > Chordata > Aves > Galliformes > Phasianidae > Coturnix > Coturnix japonica. The sequence continues at coordinate 64,240,193 of NC_140663.1, read as the reverse complement.
TCAGAGATTATGCAGAAACCTCTATCTCAACATGTGCCTTGTTTATTGAACTTTCAACATATGCAAAGTACGATTTCAGTGAATCTGCATTACATGTTGTCATGCAGAAGTCATCCCCACACTGAGCTCCTAGGAACAGAAAATAACAGAATGAGATATTTTCAGAGACAAATAATAAATAAATTCATAGGGCAGTAAGCACAGCTGTGTTGGATAAGACACTCATAGTTGAGAACTGCTTTTCTTCACATACAGGTATTAACATTTGTAGTTGGCTGTTTTCGTTATAAATTTGGAAATATATTTTGTTTGCAATACAGTTCCACTATACTGATGCTTTGAGCCATCCCCTACCCCTATTTTTATTTGTGTTTGCTTTTTCCTCTCTCGAGAAAATTTTTCACTAATGTGTATTTAATTTCAATTTTTTTTTAATTTTTTTTTTTTTTTTCAGAATGCTACAAAGATTCATAGAAAGATCAACAATGGATGGGCCACTGAAGTTAAACTGCTTTAGTGTCAAACTGAGTTTGATGCACATACATTCAATGGAATAGAAAACATGGAAAATACTTATGCCATACCTGAATTTTTTCAAACTTCCAATTTCTAGCACTGATGCCTATCTCAACAAGTGAGAAAACCTATACTCCATTCTTAAAATTCTGTATGATTACTGAATTAAAAGAAAAGAATTTTAGTGTATGAGAAGTACTTAAGAAAGAAAGGTTCATTTGCATTCTTTAGACATACTGTTTCTCCCTCATACTTGGCTAAGTCAAGAATAGCAGTGACTTTTTTTAAAATATAATTTATACTACAGAAGCAGTGGTACTTTCTATTACATGATTTAAAATATTTAAACCTACTCCCAGGATTGTATTTCATCTGGCTATTGGACTCATCTGTTTATCTCCTGCTAAACTACATTAATCTCTTTCTACATTATGCGTTTAATGTGTTTATTTCTAGTAATCACTGATACATATAAACACGAGGAACTTCATCTCTGCTTTAATGCAACAGCTTTGGAGACACTGAGATCTACTGTGTTTCAAAGGTGTTTTTATAACTCTGACCATTAGTTTGTTTTGATCCAGATTCACTTTGCTATATAACTATAGGTAAAATAATGCCTGAAAAATTGGAACAGAGGCAATCACCATCCAGAAAAATAAAAATAAATAAAAATTCCCTGTAATAATAACAGTAATGGCTACAATAGCATTTAGGTTTGACTTAACGAGGAAGTAAGTTAAGAGACTGCCCATTCAGTAAAGAGAGGATGCAATGAAGATAGAGATTATTTCTTTTCAGTGCTGCCCAGTGCCGGAACAAAAGGCAGCTGGCAGAAACTAGCACACAGGAGGTTCCCACTGAACACATGGCAGCAATTCTGTGCTGTGTAGGTGGTAGAGCACTGGCACTGGTTGTCATAAAATCACGGGATAATAGAATCACCATGCTTGGAAAAAAACTTTCAAGATCTCATATGTAAACCATCCACCTACTGCTAATATTTCCTCACTATGCCATGTCCCTCCTCACTATGCCATGTCCCTCAGTACTACATCTAATGATTCCTTAAACCTCTCCAGAAATGATGACTCAACCACTTCCCTGGACAGTGCATTTCAGCACTCAAGAACTCTTTTGGAGAAATTTTTCCTAATATCCAATCTGATCCTCCCCTGGTGCAACTTTGGGTCATTCCCTGTAGTCTTGTCACTAGTTATGTGGGATAAGAATTTGATACCCACTTCACTAGAACCTCATTTCAGGGAGTGGTAGAGGTCTGTAAGATCTCCCCTGAGCCTCCTTTTCTCCAGACTGAACAATCCCAGTTCCCTCAGTTACTCCTGATAAGACTTGTACTACAGACCCATCAGCAGTTTCATTGTCGTGAGAGGCTGTAGAATCTCCTCCTTGGAGATCCTCAAAAGCCACCTGGATGTTACCTTGGGCACCCTGCTCTGGCTGTCCCTGCTTTACTGGAGATTGAAGCAGATGTACACAAAGGTCTCTGCCATCCACAAACATCCTGTAGCATGAAAGGTGGCCAGAAACCAGTATCAGTACTCAAACATACACATGGAAACAAAGATGTAGTGACCACAAATGACATTAGGATACAACTAAAACGTATGCATTAAAAGGGAAAGGCAGAATTTCAGGGAGGTGGTTAGGTATGTGCTGTGTCCCTAAGGACTGCTTCTTCATCCAGCTTTGTGAATTTGTCTCTGTAATTACACTAAATAAAATGTAGCAAGGACAGAGAAAGGTCACAGGAATGGTCATGATGAGTACAAAGTTATTTATAATGACAAACAGAAATACATAACAGCAAAACCTCTGTATAGAATGTCACACAAATGTATCTGTGGAGGGACCTCACTTTTCTTTGAATAATGCAGCACACTTTCCTGTTTTCCATCAGAAAACAACTGATGTCTCAGGCTTTTAGATACAACATTGCAGTTCAAGACTATGGACAATATTCTTACTATATTCCAACCACTTTGACTTTGTCAAGTATGTGAAAGTAGAAAAGGAAGAACAGCCTTGTGTTTTGTACCATAAAGCTCAGAGTTAAAATTGAGCTGATGTATTTATGAAATTTTAAGCTGTTCCATTATGATTAATTGTCTTCTTAAAGTTATCTTTGGTCACCACTTGCTTTCTGTGTAGGTGTGTGACAAAAAAGGTAGGAATCAAAGTAAAAATCTTTATTATCTAAGACTTTTCTTATTGTGCTATTAGAAGAAAAAATAATAATAAAAAAAAAAACCAAAAAACCATGCAGAACAAGTTCAAGAGCAGCAGATACCTAAGAAGCTGTCAAATAGCACTGTTAACTATAATAATTTATCCTATAATTTAATGTAGCCCTGACCCCTGTCATAAGTTAATACACCATGAAGAATAGTTTGCAAAAAACATGCTTATTAATGAATTGGAGAAATAATGTGACATTGGTTTTTTTGCCATTTTCCTAGGAAATATCTTAATATCAAAGTTAGCAGAGCCTAGACAGTTTTTGCTAAGTAATTATGCCTGTCCATATCTTACTAGTTTGAGATGTGATTAAAAGGTTTTTAATTTTTAATTATATAATCTGAAGAGATTTGTTTGATTCAAGACAAAAATAACAGCAGGTATGAACTTTGCAACATAGCCTGTTTCTTCTATTTTGCCCATATTTGCTGGTAGACTTCATCTGAATCTCTTTGTATATGATTGGTGACCACATTTACAGGCTAGTAGTTCTGTTATGTACACAAATCCTCAGAAAACGTGCAGTGGTCCAATTACTCCCTTATTAATGACCATCTATTCTGATTGCAGAGTGTCACAAGGCCCTGAATATGTTGGAGTTGTTCATCTAGACCTTTTGTGTGCAGAGACAGTGTGTGAAGCTGAGGCTGAATATCCAAGGGGAAGGGCTGGGTGTTAGCACTGTGACTGTGTGTGGTACAGATTAAATATCCCCCTCATGATCTTCTGCTCTGTTCTTGCAGTTCAAGTACTGTTGTTATTGCTCTGGCCCAGACACTGTGTTGGGCTGATGACACCAGATGAAAGTAGAATCTAGTGCTTGGTAACCCTGAACATGGCAGGGGGGTTGAAACTAGATAATAATTATGTTTATCTATTATCATATAATTATGGTCCTTTCCAACCCTATGATTCTATGATTTTTTTTAACCTCTAAAATGTGTCTTGAGAAGCTCAGTCAAAGGGAACTTGTGTTAAGATTATTGGCAGCTGTGGAAGTAGTCTGCCTTTAAGATGATGACTATCTTCAGGGAGATGTACCCATAATATAGCCTGCACAGATGTTCCTGATTGTCTAGCTATATTTTCTAAAGAAATATGAGTTAGCTTCTCTTAATAAATAAAGCAAAACAAACAAGTATCTAGACTAGGCATCTAACAACACAATAAAGTGAACACACTGTAAAGAGGAGACCATTTATAATATTCCAGCTTTACAAAAACTCAGACCTTGAATTTTGTCTGCTAAGTGCACAGGTAGAAAAGTTAGGCTTTGATTCAACATTTCTTTCTTTTCTTTTCTTTTCTTTTCTTTTTTTTTTTTTTTTTTCCTACAAGATATTTGGCTTCAGTTTTCAACACAATATTTGGACATTGACATTGATAAGGCTCCCAGACAAGCTTAAAAATTTCTCTTTTTTTCTCTGGTCTGCTCTAAGTGGTTTGATTTTTCCAGATGAATGAAAATTAGCAGATTCTCACTGATCTAGAACATATGACCACTTGTTTAACAATGGGCTTCATGTACTAGGCGAATCTTAAGAAACTGTCCTTTGTTTGCTTAAGTGTTTGACTGGACTTTTCTGGGACACTCATTTTCATAGCAACTATCTAGAAGAAATGCTGGGATATTTCACACTCATCTGATTTCTCTGACATTTTCTAACTTGGCTTGTGCACGGTGCTCAACAGCAGTGAAAGAGTTAATTGTCTTGTTTTTAGGCTTTTGCTGTATACTGAGACTTGACATTTCACACTAATTAAAACAGACTGCTACAGTCCCTATGTACATGTAACTCATATTTAATTCAATGGAAGCATTGAATGTGTATTGATAAAAGAACTGGGTCCATACTTCTTCTATTGTGACAATCAGGAAACGCTTTATCCAGTGAAATAGTAAATTCACTCACAGCTCCAATAAGAATAGCTTTTGAAATATTTAATTCAAATGCAATATTCATATTGATGAGGCAGATCTTGAAGACTTTCTTCAAGCAAAACTTCCCATAGGTTAAGACTTGAAAATATAGATAAGCAATTTCCAGTGCGCTAATATTATTGGAAAGGCTTTTGTTGCTTCTGTGCAGTATGAGTCAGAACTCATCTGCCCAAGGTGTAGCAATTTATGGTACTGAAATATATAGTTTTTCATAGATTTCATTTCTCATTTCAGAATTACAAAGCTCCAGTGTAGAAGCGCAACATTTCCTCTTACAGAAAACACAAAGATTTTTGTTCCTCCGTGGTGTCTCTAAGGTTCTTTTCCTTGACCTGTAAAATGTAACTAGGTGCTCTGCCTAGATCTAGGCTTAAGGGCAGGTTCATTAAATAGTAAACATATTTAGAGTCTTACTTTTTCAGTTGTTCAAATCAAAGATTTGTTAGGAGTATTATTGTTTTGAGCTCATGAAAGCAGGTCTTCTTTCTGTCAGAACCAAGCCACAGAGAAAGCCTTGTATCCCAGTACATGCTAATACAGTGCACAGAGACAGTGCTGCAGTGTCTTCTTGTTCAGAAATATGATGCACTTGGGCTATTGTCATCTGTGGAGCTGGACCATATCAATTTACCTTCATCAGGTACACCCTGATGTACCTTCACCTCCTCAGATGGTCCATTTCTCTAAGATTCATAATGTATATTGGGGGAAAGGGAAAACCTATCAGGCAGTCTTTGGCTGGCAGAATAATGCTCCTATTGAGACTGATTTTCAAGGTCTATTAGAGCAATTTTTGCCCTGATCAATGGAAGAATATAAAAACTTAAGAGGAACAAAACAACCCTCCACTGATTCCCATTTAAATATTATAAGATTTATTAGCTAAATAATCTTAGGGTGTTACTTCTATTCCATCTTGAGGCTTCTGTGAGCGCTCATAAGTATACACAATTTCTTCTTTAAAATCCCTTGAAATGTTGAACTATGTCTTTTAATACAGTTTCTTATATTTTAGTGAAAAGGCAGCTGTAGATGTCATCGTGACTATGGACTTTTATGATGCCATAAAAATTCAGTGTCATCATAAATTTATGCTACTGAAAATGTCGACGTTTATGGCAACTTCTACAAGGACATATTTTAAAATGATATTAAAACTTTATGCAGCAACTTTTATTTAGTTAAAAAAGTGAGATTATAAAGCAAAATATTTACCCTTGTTTTAGAACTAGGAAGCATGACAAATAGTTTATTAAAAAAAGGTGAGACAATGACGGTCTTGTAAAGCAGATTTGTCAGACCCCCAAAATAAAAGGCACTCGCATTCTGATTAGTTAAAGCCACTATCTGAAGTGAATCATTATTATTCACATTTATTGTCTTTAACGTATATTTTTTTCATTTAGTTTTCTGTCACTGGCACATATACATTACAACATTACATTCAGGGATCACCATCTTATTATTTACATTGAAATATCCTTATTACTACATCTTTTAAGTTTTGTAAAGTGAGTGCTCTTAATGAATACAGTTATAAATTAAGAAATAAGGAAAATATGGATTCTTGGATCTAATAAAGTTTAAGCTGCAATGCTGTTGGAATCTCACTGAAAGGAACTGCATGGAGCAGGAAACAGAATGACCCTGCACACTGAAACCTCCATTGTAGGGACAGTTGCTTGTGAAGTACCTGATTTGATTCTCTTACACTCAGTTAAACCATAGTTAAACTAAGCATAGCATATGTTTCACAGAAACTAGCCAGAAGGCAATGTAATAAAACAGGAAGAAGGTAAAATGCCACTTGTTTTTTCTCTTGTAAATATTCAAGATGTATCAACTAACTTCGAGTTTCCATCAACTTTCATTGAAGCAGCTTCAGAGAGTGATATAACTCAGAGAGCAAAACATACTGACTATTCCCTCAAAACAGTGACGTTTATGTTTGAGCAGAGCTTTAGGGACTGAGTTTAGGGACTGAGTCCATTCCTACCAAAGTCAGTGTGATAGTCCTATTAATTTACCATGCTCTAACACCAAACAGAGCTGAATCAAAGACTTTAACTTTCATACTACTGCACAGAGAAGATGTGCAAGGAATGTTGTTTCCTATGCTGAGATTTACCTAATTTCTGTATATAAAAGTTTATATATATACAATTTTATATAAGTTTATTTATGTATAAGAAGTAGAGAATAATCTTCATATATAATAATCTCTAAAGGTATTTTTACTTTTCCATCTATATAGATTTCCATACACAGTTTTCCAGCATGTATGACTGATTTGTGAAAGAGTAGTCAATGAGTTGTGGGAAGTGAATATGGAAGAGAAAATGTGTACATAGAAAATTATCTTACTTCTTACAGAGTTACCCAAAGTGTTGCTTTACAAATTATGTCAAAGTCTGTTGATATAGATAGATACTGAATACTCAATGCCTCATCCCATTTTACACAGAGTACCCAACAGGCTTTATAAATAAGTTACAATAATGATAGACTAAGGTTGAATTTAAACCTGAATTTGAAAATGAATCTGGACAAATGCAAACATAAAAAATTCATAAACCTAGGGATTCCCTCTTATGCTGTGTATCATCAATTTTTATTTTCCTATTATATTATTGCTAGATATTATCTTCTATAAAAGTCTGAGGCTACCCAAAATAAGACAGTCAATATCATCCTTTTAATGTCAAATACTTTGTATTGAAAGTCTTGTCAGGTTAACATAACTTCCACAATCTCACAGCGCTGATGCAAGTCAATCCAAGTCTCAATTTTCAGCTGCCATAAATTGAATTACTAATTCTTACGTTTCAAAGAAAGGGCTAGAAATGCATATGACCATTAAATAGTACCACTGGTTCTAAAATAACAGCATTTTGAAGAGAGAGTCTAGAAAAGGCTCGATGTGGTGGAACAATACTCATTTGATTTAACATCTTGAAATATTTTCAGTGGGATAAGGAGAAGTAAAATACAGTTGAGATTTTTTTTTTTCCCTACAATTGCCATGATTGGAGAATTCTTTTAAGCACAGAAACAAGAAGACATGTACACTTGATACAGATGAAAGGTCTGTTTGCACCTCATATATTACAGAAAAGTTCAAAGACACCTTAACCTTGTAAAAATGTTACCTCTATAATGCTGCCAAAATCAGTAGTGGTGTGAATTATTACTTTGACTTGCATACATTATTTTTTTTCAGAATTTATCTAACTTTTGAATTCATTAATTGGTGATTTTCATATTCTGGTGATTTCATTAATTGATGCTACATTTATCCTTTCATTCAAACTCCCACTTTTTAAAACTGCTCATACATCTTTCTGCCCTTGGACTCATAATATTCAACTCAGGAAATATTTGGTGAATATTCCAGATTCAGTGCATTCCAAAGTAGGATTTATTGGAAAATAGTAGCAATTTTTTTATGTCCAATATCTATTATCAAGAGTAGGACTATAATCACGGTCCTTTGTTAAGATAGTCACTGTCTTGAATGGTATAAAGGAGGAAAGTATTTGCTAGAAACAGATCTTGGCTCCCCATAAATCAGTATTTACTTTGCCAGAGTGGACAATATACTTTGATGTTACATCTCTAGTATAAGGAATTATTATAAAAACTGTTCTTCTACTACTGAGAAGTAAGAGACTTTTTAAACTGTGTGTACTGTTAACTTTTGTCATACAGAGGATCTCCTCATCTCTTCTTCATTTTGAAAGTGTTTCTGATAGAGAAAAGCATCCCAGCTTTCTCTTTCAGCTCAGACATTTATGGCACTGTTCCCACTTTTTTCAAAAGCTTTTCTTCCAAACTTCCAAAAGCTTTTCTGAAATACAGAGGTACAGGATCATGTAAACAAATAATAGTTATTCAGCCTAAACTCTAAAGATAACTTACTATAGGCACTGGAGGCTGATATGGGACAAAGTATTTGCATGCAGTACATGGAGAACAGCTCTTTTGCTTTATGGAGCAGCAATCATACTTAGTTTAATGTCTTATAAGTCCCATAAAACAACATTAAGAAATTTTGCTGTTTGGCTGATGAACAATCTAAGCAGTGATGTTAACTCATCATAGCACTACTGCTTTGAATTCTCAAGCCTCATAAAATTTAGAGTATAAATACATCAGTTCAACTAAATGAGAACAGAGAATCTGAATAGATCCTTTAGTGGAATGGCATCCAAAAATCTACTCTTTACCCAAACCTTGTAAGAATTTCTACTGTTTATACAACAGAACATTAATCATGGAAAAATCTTACATTTGCCCTTTTGTTTATAAACATAGTCAGTTGTATGGAAAATTATTGATGTATATAAAGAGGTTTGTTGTTGTTGTTTTGTAAAAGATAGAAAACTTAGTGGATGTGGTACATCATCACAGTACTGGTAGATTTGACAGGAGACCTCCAAATGTCCTACACTTACATTGAAATGGCAGAGAGATATCAGGAAGCATTCTCAGGTCATCTAATATGATTTCAGATTATTTCTGCAGTGGACAGGCTGAAACATAAGGGAATGAAAAAACATTCAATTGCAATAGAGCATAAATCTTTTTTTTTTTTTTTTTTTTTTACAGTTTTCTGTTTTCTTTTGTTTAATGGTGATAATTAATATTTGAGTTTCACTTTAATTTTCACTTGAAGATTTAATGTTGACCTGACATAAATCTGAATAGCAGCTGATGATGCTAATCATGATCTCTACCAGCCTGAAATAACAGCAACTTCAGTTTAGGATTCTTTTGTATACTCATTTTTCATTTCTGTTTTGATTTGTGTCCTTCTTTTGATGCATTAGGAACTTCCAGGTGGTAGCAGGAGGGGTTACAAATGTTACATAGCAAGGACACAGATTTTCCTCCTGGCTAGACTGATAACCTGGATATTTTGCAATGGGAAACAAGTTTGCTAAGCCTGAATGCACCGGCCTTTCAATTCCTTATCAAAACTCCATCTGCGCTATACTTCCTAGTCAAACTTACCGCTTCCTCTTCATGGTGGATGTTAACTTCATACAACTCTGCTCTGTTTCTTCTACAGTTTCACATGACATGAGTAGAGATGCCATCCAACAAATCATTCATCCATGGTAACAATTTGCCAGGAGCTGATACTAACCTTCTGGTAAATCTGAGATATACTGCAAGTAGGACTGCTCACTTGGGGAAGCACACATGGATCACCTTAAACATCTTCTGTATGTTTAATGGACGGAAAAGAAAAGAGAGGTAGAAAAGTCATCTGGGTATGCTATGCAACACTTTGTCTACAGACTGAATTTCTTAATGACATTCTCATTAAAAGTTCCTGCTGCCAAATACTGTTTGCTTTTGCCTTTGAAACTGTCTGCATTAATAATGAGAGGCTCCTCTTGGAAGTTATTTACATAAAGTTTTATTCTCATGTTAGTGCCACAGACAGCATCTCCATGTTGGTTGTGAGCAGAGAATACTATTTGAATTAATTCACTGCAATGTGCTCCCCTGGGGGCCATAGACTTACACCTCAATAAAATAAAATAAAATAAAATAAAATAAAATAAAATAAAATAAAATAAAATAAAATAAAATAAAATAAAATAAAATAAAATAAAATAAAATAAAAATAAAATAAAATAAAATAAAATAAAATAAAATAAAATAAAATAATAATGGGGGACATCATTAAAGTGTTTAGGATAGGAGGCAGTCTGGGCTGTAGCAATTATGTCCTGGTTGAATTCATGATCTCAAGGAATATAGACCTGGTAAAGAGCAGAGCCAGGACCCTGCATTCAGGAGAGTGAACTTCTGGCTGCTTAAGAAATTGCTGGATAGGTCCCTGGGAAATTGTCCTTAGGGATACAGGAATGGAACACAGCTGGCAGCTCTTTAAGGACACCTTTCTGAAAGCGCAACAACTCTCCATCTCCCAGCATAAGAAATCAAGCAGAAAAGGCAGGAAACCTGTGCTGCTGAGCAATGACCTTCTGGACAAATAGAGGGATAAAAATACATACCAGCAGTGGAAGTAGGGATGTGTAGCCTGTGAAGAATAAAGGGATGCTGCCTGGACATGCAGAGATATGATCAGAAAGGCCAAGGTGCAGATGGAACTGAAAGTGGCAAGGGATGTAAAAAATAACAAGAAGGGACTTGACAGGTATATTGGTCAGAAGAGAAAGGCCAAGGAGAGCGTATCCCCTCTGATAAATAAAACTGAGAAATGACTCCAACAGACATGGAGAAGGCTGAGGCTTTCCATGTCTCTCTCACATCCTTGAACTTCTTGGTAGGTGTCAGGGAAACAAAATCCCACCACTGTAAGACCTGATGCGACTGAATGTGTACAAGTCCATGGGGCCAGATGACTTGCATTCCAGGACTCAGAAGGAACTGATTGATGAGGTCACCAAGCCTCATCATATATGAAAAGTCATGACTGCCAAATGAAGTCCCTAGTGACTGGAAAACATCACTCCTATTTTTAAGAAAGGGAGAAAAGAAGACTTGGGATCTACAAACTCATAAGCCTCACCTTTGTGCCTAGGAAGATCAGGTCCTGCACCATGTTCTTATCTCTAAATTGAAGAGATATGGATTCAAAGGATGGACTGTTTGATGGATAAGACACTGGTTGGATGGCTGCAGTCAAAGGACTACAGTCAAATGCTCTATATCCAGGGGTAGGCTGGTGATGATTGGTGTCCCTGAGGGGTCCATCTTGGTACTGGTGCTCTGCAACATCTTTATCAGTGACCTACACAATGGGATTGACTTCACCCTCAGAAAGTTTACTGTTGAGTGGTGGTTGTTGATAGATTAAAAGGATGGGATGTCATTCAGTGAAACTTGGATAGGCTTAACGAGCGGTGTGTCTTCACTTCTTTTTTTTTTTTTTTTTTTTTTTTTTTTAATTAAAATTAACAAGAGGAGTTGTTTTTACAGTATTTTCACTCCAGATGAAAGAACCAAACATCTTATTTTCCAAGTGTTTTACGTTCCAAGGTTTTACGTCATCACCCTTTTTAGTGCAGACAGCTGCACTAAGGTAGCCCCAATTCAACAGTGTTTAGTGGTTCAGATAAGGTTTAACTAAGCACCTATGCTTTTGGTAACTATTCAAACAGTCTCTCAACCTTTTGTGATTCACCTATCGCCAGTTAATATCACATTATAAACAGACAAATAACATTGTATTTTATTGTGACTTGCACAACTTCAGTAGCCTGCCCATTAATTCTCTGCTGCTTTTCACTTGTTCTCATTCTCCTCTAATAAAAGCACTAAAGGTTGTACCCAGCTAAAATTCATTTTTTATTAGACAACTAAGTCTCATTCATACTTAGTAATATTCAACCTGGAGGAAAAAAAACAATGTTTAGGCACTTTGAAAAATGCATTTAATTTGTGGAAAGAAAATATATTTTAACCAAGACAGCAAATTTCTTTATCAATAGGTCAATTTGTTTTTCCTCAAAAAAAATAGCTTTTAATACATCCTCTGCTTTACATTACTTTTTTTTTAAAAAAATTTTATTTATTTATTTATTTTTTACTTTTTTTTTTTTACTTCATTGGAAGTTATTTAATATGTTTACAGAAGATTGAAAAGTGACACTTTATTTTCCTCCCTCCTTTAGAAAAGCACAAACATTTTTTGGTTGCCAAGAGCATGTAATACAAGATATTGCTTTTCCCTGGGAAAGAAAAAGTATTTTCACCTGAGTTACAAGAAGTGTTCCCAGTGCTAATCAGCTCTACATTCACTTGAAAGAAAAAGGTGTGATTTTGGCTTCATTAAAGATACCGAGGAAAGAAGGTGGAATCCCAAGCTATACAGCATGAAATACCCCGTCTTTGAAGTAAAAGCTTTTCCCTTTTTATGGAAGACAAAGGCACTTGAGATGAAAGACCTAATTCTCTGCTGCTCTGCAGTCACTGACACAAGCACAAAGTGATTGCAATGTGATACTAAGTATGAATGGTAATATTTTCACTCCTTTTGCATTTCTGATGAAGGATAACCTGAAGATTAACCTAGGCTTTTCTAAGGCGCAAATACAATTCTTATGTATGTAGGTAGGAGATAATTGAATCTTATTTCTAGTGGATAATTTTAAATACACACATTTCCACAGCGTCTTATTTTCAGCTGGGATGGAATTGTCTTCTTCAGGGTGTCTGGTATGATGCAAAATTTTTGGTTCTAGAAGAAAAACAATGTTGATAACACACTGATGTTTATAGTTGTTGCTAAGTAGCGCTGTACAGAGCCAAGGTCATTATAAGTGAAGGGCACAAGGAGCTGGGAGGGAACAAAATCAGGACAGCTGACTGAAACTGTCCAAAGGGATATTCCATATCTTATGACATCATCACCATATGTACATCACTTGTTATATACATTTGTATATGTGTATATAGTCACAACTATTTTCCTTTTCTCTATCTCTCTTTTCTATCACAAATACTTTTATCTCAACCCATGATTTCTACTTTGTTGGGTTTTTTTCATTGTCTGCCCCATCCCAGTGGGAAGCAGGGGAGTGAGTGAACAACTGCAAGCTGCTCAGCCATTGCCTACTTAAACCACAATACATACAAACTGATAGCCAGTTTTAAAGACATATTCCTAAAAATTGAAAAAAAAAAAAAAAAAACCAACCAAAAAAAACCAAAAACCAGCCAGCCAAGCAAACAAACCCTTTAAACAGCTTTGATCTCTTATGCCCTCATTATGTCAATCTGAGGCTCATCTTTTGTAAATGGAGCAGAGATCTGAATAACAGTGCTGAAGTTAAATCTTGAGGGGCTACTGACTTCCCTCCTGCAGAGCTGTGCTCAGAACACAGGAAGGCAAAGGCAGGCAGAAAGATTCCCTAATATTCAAAGGATTCCAGTAGTCCAAAGAACTATCATTGAAAGCCAATTCTAAGCTCCCTTAAGATAGGCTGAGACAGCAGTACTCCCAGGAGCTCCAGCACTAGGAATGCTGTCTGTGCCTAACACTTCTGTACCCCATTAGTGGCTGATTACCATCCAAAAGCTCCCCACAGGGTTGATGCTAGCTCCAGATCTGGCAAAGAAAGGAGCATGACTACAACACCAACATCCATGATGGAGTCCGGATTTCCAGGTCTATCTCCTCAGCATTATGGCCCCCATAAGCCCCAGTCTCCCTGTTTCTGAGTCTTCATCTTCCTTGTCCTGGTGATTGGAGACGGAGTTCATTCCTTATTGGAGATGATCTGAGAGAAGAAAGCCCAACAGTCCCTTCTTGGTTCCAAAAGATCTAGTTATAGCATCTTCTCCATGTGACCGGACATCCTAAGACTTTCTAGGGAACTTCTAGTTATTGTTGGCATTTATTGCCTGATAGTTTTAGTTTTTTACTATCTTGCTGTTTACAAATGGATCAAAAGGCACTGCAAATCATTAGAACTAGAAGTGCAAAGTTACTCTTTTTGGCAAAATCCCACCTGCTGTCATTTTCTATAGTTAAGACTTTTGCCTGAAGCCTTGAATGTCTCACCCTGACACCAGCCGGCAGTAATTAATCATTAAACACTGATTGAGGCAGTGGACCCCAGAAAATATCTTCATATTCTACCATATGCTGAAGCCAGCTGCAGCAAGTACTCAGAGAGGAACTGCACAGAGGAAAACACTCTGTCTGACAGTCCCCTGCTGTGAAGTCCAAGCAGAAAAATCCTCTAACTAAGGGCTGTAGACAGACTGTTTGCTTTTATTGACCTTCGTTACCTGAGATTGTTTATGAGGTGAAATGTCAGTGTTAATGTGCAAGAATTTTAAACATTATCACATTTTAATGACTATTTCCAGCCTCAAAAATAGTCACAATGTGGAACAAAAATGTGGATTATTGTAATGAAGGGTTATAACAACAATAACAACAATAATGAGGGATGCACAGATGTGTTTTGCTTAATTCTGAGCTCCCCTAGAACATCTTGGGCTTGGAATTAAGACCAGTTTCCACCCACCTGAGATTCATGCATTATTTGGGGCTGGCCCAGTGCCACACCTGGGTGATTGCAGGCTGCAGTATCAGTCAAAAGCTGGCCCTGTGCAAACCTCCAGCTCCAGGGAGCACAACTGATTTTTATAGAAGCACTGAGCCCAGCACTGGGGTCAGGAAAAGGAGATGAGCATCTTCTTGATTATGGAATTACCAGAGCCTGAACATTTTGCAGGCTACACAGAAATGTCCTGGTTTCAGGAATCCCAGAAAGGTCCAGTTGGCCTCCTAAAGATCACAGGTGTATGCCTTCCATGCATTGCTCTGTACCTGCCCTACTCTCCTGTACTCTGTCTTCAAGCATGAAGGAACTAGGGCTGTTTAGTTTGGGGAAGAGGAGGTTGAGGGGAGAACTTATTGCTCTTTTCAAATAACTGAAAGGTGATTGAAGCAAGAGTGGGGTTGGTCTCTTCTCACTGATCACAGGTGACAGGATGAGGGAAAATGGCTTCAGGTTGTGCCAGATGAGGTTTAGGTTGAATATCAGAAGAAACTACTTTAGAAAGGGTTGTTAAGCACTGGAACAGGCACCCCAGGGAGGTGGTTGACTCACTATACCTGGATGTGTTTAAAAATCATCTGGATTTGGTGCTCAGGGACATGATTTAGTGGAGGCTTGTTAGACATAGGTTAGTATGGTTAGGTTGAGATTGGACTTGATGTAAAGATCTTTTCCAACCCAAGCAATTCTATGATTCTATGATAAACTACAGGCCATTTTGTCAAGAGAAACCTGAGATAAACAAATGTCTGTTCTGCCTCATTCTTACTTTATTAACACATTATAATGAATATAAGATTGTAACACAGTAGGAAAAACAAAAACAAAAAAAAAAAAAAACAACTCCTTATGGAGATAAAATCTTATCCTTGGACCAAGTTTGGGGTTTAATATGGGAGTGGCATAGTGGGAAGTCTATTAACAGCATGTCTTTGTTTTGATATGGGAGTTCTTGTTGGCTCTTTTTGCATCTTTCCAATCTTTTTCTTAATTTAATTCATGTAACAGTAGATGTTTCATGCAGCTTTTCCTAAGGACAAGCTTTGATAAGAATGCCAGAAGTTCTTCTCGAAGAACAGCTTTAAAACAAAGATTTAGTGATCCGAGAAGTTAAATGATTTGATGAAAGGCTATAGGTACAATAGGGTTAACAATGAAATTACTGACAGTGAACATGCATAGTTTATGGAAGAAAATAGATAACAAGATAATGGTAGAATGCCCTTTGCAGTAGTACTCAGCATGGATATTATCAAGCCAGAACTTTGCTGAAGTCATAAAAATAAAATAATCAAAAGGATAACAAGCACCTGAGAAAGATATTCAATTGACTGGGGAACACAAAGTTTTACTAGCGTGAGCACCCAACTGACTTAGATTTTTCTTATATCTGAAGAGAAACGTGGATGGCCTTTAAACATGACAGTTTTCTTCAGTAGGTCTCCATTCTCTACGTCTAGTCTTGATCTGTTGCAACTGAGGGCAGAATATACCTGGCCAATGTTATTATCTGTAATCAGCATGGGAGAACAAAGAGGGGAACATGATATAACAATCCAGAGGTCAGAGAGTTGAATTACACTGCTAGATTCTCCCCTCCAAAATGGTTTATTGCCAAGCAGTATATGCATTTCATTCGAAACGCTTCCCTATAGGTAGAAATTCTGGATAATTTAAGACTATCCATAAAGACCATTATGTAACAATTATATAACAATATAACAATAACACAAATCTGAAACATCATGTAAAACGTTAAACTTTCAAGGGACCTTCCCAAAATGGAATCCAGAGCCTGCATCAATGTACCCAAATGGTACGATGTACAATTCTAAAAGAAAATATACAGCATAACATGAAGCACGATATAAAATTACTTTGCCTGCAAGAGGAATTGTACTATGTCACCCCCAGAAGTGGTCTCTCGTTGAAGTCCTATTCTGCACTTCAGCAGGTCTGCAACCTTTTAAAGAACATACTGCATCATATTCATAACCATTATTTTTGTTAAAAATTAAACATAAGCTTTATGCTTATCAGAAACAGAGAACACTGGTGGAATAAACTGTATGGGAAATATCTAGTGGCTGGTAGGGAGTGTATTTTGCCCCTTGTGCTGGGAAAATGATTAAAATTTTCAACTAAACTACCTTCATTTATGGAGCCTTAAGGTATTTTATACATAGTATCCCAAAGTACAAATTACAGCAGCCTGAGGTCTTTACTTGAGGTCTTTCTCACATCTATATATGCGGATGTTCTCTAATAAATTGATTTATACTTCTCTGTTTCATAACAGAATTACTTATTATAAAAAATACCTCTTATCTTAAAAGTGCCTGCTTTTATAAAAGTTGAAGTAGAAAATGTGAATACTTAACAAGTTAGACTCTGCACTTCCAAACAACAGTGCATGTAGATAACCTTTTAATAGAATCTTGTTTACAAAACTTTTTTAAACAAAATATAATGAGTTCCCTCGCCTGTCAATAACTACTTTATTGTTCTCTTCCTCTTGATTTGGGAAAAGTTTTGAGCTTCCCATGGGATCTTTATATGACTGCAGTTTACTGAGTAAAATAAGACTTTGAATGATCCAATAAAACAAACAAAAACATAAAAAAATATATATTTTTGCCTGAAAGTACTTTTTTTTTTTTTCTTTTTTTTTTCTTTTTCTTTTTTTTTTTTTTTTTTTGGCCAAAGAAACAATGGGGTGAAATCCATTCCTTACATATTCCCAACAACACTTCTTTTTTAAAAAGTATTTTAGCTACCCTCAGTGGACACTCATGGCCATGAGTGTCCAACATTTTGGCTTGCCTGGGCTGCATTTAGCAAAATGGCAGATCATCAGAGAGCTTGTTCTTATGCTGCCTGTGCCAGCTGGGGCTGGACAGGGACACCATGCTCCAGTGCGTGCAGCCCAGCATGGGACCCATTGCCATGCCGCTCACTGACTGGCTGATTTGCACTATAATTGGCAGCTGCAGCCAGAGCCACAGTGGCTGAGGGGCCGAGGGCACTGCTCACGGGCAAGAGGACAGACCCATGGCCTCTGCTCAACAGAGAGCCCTCAACCCCACTGCCACACTCTCCAGCAGCTCCACAGGTCCAGATGAGGAGGAGCTCCCCAACACATCTAGTGGGATCCCACATGAGGATGACTATTGCACAGAGAAAATCTCATTCTTACTGAAAACAAAGGTGGTGCTGCCTCATGCACACTGCTGCTCCTTGGACATACTTAAAAAATGTACTGATGTGTCTCTTAGGAACTTCATTTAGTGCATGGGTGTTCAGCATGCCAACTTGCCTGTTCTGCACAGAGTGAGATGGAATTGTCTTGGGCCTCATGTAAACTATAAAACATAATTAATGTGTGTGACTAACAAAATTTCTTTTAGCATATATATTTACTACGAAAATATTAAAAAGAGAGCATCAAGAACATAAAACTAGTGGGATATTTGACCTTATTTTTATGAAACTAACACATCAGTTTGGTTCGACTGAAGTGGTTACAGTTCCTAATGTGTTCTTAACATGTTCACCAGAGATTTTTCATGAAGTTTTTCTCTTCCTGTGCTTCATCCTTGAAAACAGTCATTCACAAATGCGTGTTTTGGCAAAAAGCAGTGACATAAAGAAGGAGGGATTGTGAAGTGAGAGGCATTTCTGGTAAGAGAGGCCTTATAAAAGTCTGGTAAAATTGCATCATCAAATGTTTGAATTGAATGCCTGCAACTCTATACATTCCATTTGAAAATTTGCTGAACATGTATTTATGTCAACTGAAAACTGAGTTGCAAGCATACTAAAAAAAATATTTATTTATTTATGTATTTAGCTGTTCACAAGACTGTGTGTAGCCAGCATATCAAACTGCATAAACTTATTTGCTACAACTTGAGCTGGCATTGCACTGAGCCCTCCCCATGCCCTG
Organism: Coturnix japonica; assembly: GCF_054131305.1. Taxonomy (NCBI): domain Eukaryota; kingdom Metazoa; phylum Chordata; class Aves; order Galliformes; family Phasianidae; genus Coturnix; species Coturnix japonica. Next base: position 64,221,478 of record NC_140663.1, on the reverse strand, counting down.
GTTTTAGCTCAGCTAGGGTTAGTAGGACACTGTGGTTGTTGCTGAGTGATGTATTAGTGCCTGGGGCTGGGGCTGGCCACTCAGTGGGGAAGTGCCTCTGCCATGATGGCATGAGGCAGGGAGTGGCTGCAATGAGAGCTGTGCGGGGCCATGTGATGCCCATGGGCCTCAGGCTGGACATGCCTGCCACATATCACACTCATTTTCTGCTTTTTTATTTATAAATTATTCTCAGTACGAACTCTATAAAGCACCTCTCCCTCTCTTTCTCATTTTGTCCTGGAGTTCTCATTCCCAAACCCTTATCTCAGCACAGCCTCATTGCTGGTACATATTTTTAAATGCTTGAGATCAAGGCCTTAGAACAGGCTTTCTGAGATTAATTAAATTGTTTCTTTAAAAAAGGAAGATGACTATGTTACCTTGATATTCTTTTAACAACATTTTTTTAGCTTGTTAATCATAAATTGTCACCCTATTGTCATCTCACCACAGCTACCTGCGAGGCCAGAGTCCATTCTGAACAGCACAAGGTCCTTGGATTCTCAAGAGCTTAGCCATGTGAGTATTCACCCACATGAATACTCCTTTGAGAATCTTTTATTTAAAAGAAAAAAACAAAACAAAACAAAACAACAACAACAACAAAAAAAAAACAACACATGCTGTGAACTGCATCTCATAATGCACATCCAAACCTGAAAATTAGTGATCTTGACAAATACGATACATACTGTTTTTTAGCATTTTCATTTAACCACCAAAATTTTCAAGCTCATTTAAAAAACGTGTGATTGTGGATAGCAGAATTCTGATGGATGTTAAGCACTCCAGTAGGGCTTTTTATGTGGTTCATATCCACTAAAAATTTTCTCAAAATGAGTAAAATGACTACCAAAGCATCATAGAATATCTTGAGTTGAATGGGACCCACGAGGAACATCAAACTGAACTCCCAGCTCCACGCAGGACTGCACAAAATCCAAACGCTATGTCTGAGAGCGCTGTCCAAATGTTCCTTGATCTCTGACGCTTGTGGCTGTGCCCACTGCCCTGTGCAGCCGGTTCCATGCCCACCACCCTGTGGTGCAGCCACTGTCCCTGACCCCCAGCTGCCCCTCCCCTGGCACAGCTCCATGCCGTTCCCTCGGGCCCTGTTGCTGTCACAAAGAGCAGAGCTCAGCGCTGGTCCCTATGAGGAGCTGCAGCCGCCATCAGGCCTCCATCAGCTCCTCTGCTCTGCGTTGAGCAAACCTAGAGCCCTCAGCCGTCCCTCATACATCTTCCTGTCCAGAACTTTCACCACCTCAGTGGCCCTTCTTTGGATGCTCTCTCATAGTATTTCTTTCACGTCATGTCACATCTTTCTTAAATTATTGTCTCTAAATCTGCATCCAGAGCTCAAGGTGAATCTGCATAGCACAGAGAAGAGTAGAACATCACACTCCCTTGCCCAGTGGCAGTGCTGGGCCTGATGTACCCCAGGTACAATTTGCCCTTTGGGCTGCCAAGGGCACGCTGCTGAATCAGATTCAATTTGCTGCCAATCAAAACCCCCAGATCCCTTTTCTGTGGGGCTGCTCTCCTGACTCTCATCCTCCAGTCCATATATTTAGCCAGGGCTGCCCCATCCAAGATGCAGAATCCAGCACACACTCTTGTTCAGCTTCATGTGGTTGGTGATTGCCTAGCCCTCCAATTTCTCAAAATCTCTCTGCAAAGTCCCTCTGTCCACAAGAAAGTGAACAGCTCCAAGTTTAGTGTCATCCACTGTTCTGGTTTCCACTGAGACAGGGCTGTTTTTTATTCAGAGGATGATGATATGTTCTGGTTTTGGGAGAAATACAGTGTTGATAGTACACACATATTTTTGGTGTTGCTGAGTTGTTCTGCGCAGAGCCATGAATGTTTCTGTTTCTAATGCTGTACTGCCATTAGGAGGGAGCTGGGGAGGACATGGGAACTAGGAAGGGAAGAACCAGAGGGACTGGATTGGCCAAGGGGATATTCTAGGACATATGATGTCATATAGAAGGCTATAACAGTATGGGGAGTTCTTCAGGGTGAGGCCACAGCTCAAGGGCCAGCTAGGCATCAGCCAGTAGTCACATTACGGTTATATATATAATATATAGTCATAATTGCTATTTTATTTTATTTTATTTTCTCATTTTCTCTCTTCTTTTTCTGTCTTTGTAAATAGTTTTGTCTTAACCCATGAGTTCTACTTCCCCCCCCCCCCCTTCCCATCCCACTGACTGGGGGTGGTGAAGTGAGAAAACAGCTGTGTATCTGTGTGGTCTTTACCTGCCTGTCAGATTGAACCACAGCATCCAAAAACTTATTTAGTATATTTTCAAGTCCTTGAAAGTCATTTACTAAAACATTAAAGAGAATTAGCTCTGAGCTGGGAAACCCACTAGTGATTGTCTGCCAGACTGAGATAACCTCATTTACTGTAATATCCCGAGCCATTAGTCAATGGTTAATTCATTGCATTATGTTTTTATCCATCAGTATGCTGGACATTTTATCCAAAAGGATACTGTAAGAAGCAGTATTGAAAGCTTTGCTGAAATCCAAAATAGATTACATCAGTTGGATTCCTTAGGTGAGCTAGTTGAGCATCTTTGTTATAAAAGAAAATCAAGTTCATTAAACAGGGTTTCCCCCCTGTGAAGATGTATCAGCTGTGACCAATGACAACATTGTCTTATAGGTGTTTTTCAGTGACTTTCAGAATAGTCTTCTCCATAATTTTGCCAGGCATTAAAGTGAGAGTGACAGGCCTTCAGAGTTTTCTTTCTTGCCCTGCTTGAAAACCAGAATGTTTGCCATCTTCTGGTTAACTGGGATCTCTCCATATTCCCATGACTGCTGAAAAATAATTGACAGGTCTTGTGATACCTTCAGCCAGCTATTCAGTTACCCTGGGATCAATTCCATCAGGGCCCATGCACTTCTATGTATCCAGTAGGAGCAGCAAATCCTGCACAAGGTCAGCATTGGCTGGGAGTTTATCATTACTGCAGTTATGGACCACCATGATTCCATTGGCCACATGAATTATCTCCATACAATGGAGAACAGTATCTGTATAGACTTCTCGTGTAAATCAGCTTGTCTTCTAGTGACCACATACTTTCTTTTTCTGCAAAGCTCTAGAAGAAGATCCCTGCTCAGCTAAGGGATCTTTCTTTCTGCCCTGCCTGCTTGACTTCTGACATTTTCAAATTGCCTGTTCCTTTGCTATTAAGAGGTGTTATTTAAAGGTGACCAACACTGTTGCCTTCAAAAAAAGGGATCTTACTATTTAGGCTGTGATACAGGGTACAGGTTGACTACCCCAGGTTGCATCCTCCAACCTGAATGGACTTTCATCCATATAAAGTCCATCAAATTCCAGAGCTTGAAACCTGTTGAATAATGGCACTTAGGAGAATGAGGTAGATAGGAAGGAGATTTCTGCTTCCCCAAGCAGAAAGCTTCTTCCATGTCCCTCATCTCTTAGGTTTTCTCCTTCTTCCTAGTGGCAATCAGGCAGGGGATTCTTTGTGTGTGTTGTGCTCCTGGACCCACCCATGCTTAGCAGCAGCTCACATTAGAGCTGCCAGATCCCAGTATCTGTTCTCCCTTTGGGTTTCCCTAGCTAAATCAGTGATAAGTAAGTTCATATGAATATTTCTATTGAATTTTATTGTGTTGCTCATATATGTAAGTTTTTTAAGAACACAAGTCAGTATCAAGTCAGCAGAACATGCGCCAGAAGTGTGCCCAGGTGGCTAAAAGAGGCCAGCAGCATGCTGGCTTGTATCAGAAATAGTGCAGCCATCCTCCTGTACTCCACCCTGCTGTGGCCACCCCTCAAGTACTGTGATCAGTTCTGGGCACCTCCCTACAAGGAAAACACTGAGGCCCTAGAGCATGTCCAGAGAAGGGCAAAAAAGCTGCAGAGCATCTGGAACACAGGTCTTATAGGGAACTTATGGGCTGAGGAAATTAGAATTGTTTAGTCTGAAGAGGAGGAGCTCAAGGGGAGACTTTAACACTCTCCACAACTCTTTGAAAGGTTGTAGTGAAGTGGGGGTGGGCCTCTCCTCCCAGGTAACAGTGAAAGGAAGAAAGATAATGATCCCATATTGTGCCAGGGAAGGTTCAGGCTGGACATTAGAAAAGAATTCTTCTCAGAAAGAGTGTTGATGCACTAGAACAAGCTGCATAGGGAGGTGGTGGAGTTACCATCCTTGAAGGTATTCAAGAAAAGTATAGATGTGGCACTGAGGAACATGGTTAGTGGTCAGGGTGGGGATGCATTGATGGTTGGACTAGAGGATTTTAGTGATCTTTTTTAGCCTTAATGATTTTACAATTCTATGATTCTATCTATCTGCAATAAACACCCGTCACTGTAATATTTACTACAGGACTCAATGCAGTGAGACACCCAAATCCACAAACATTTCCAGGGAAATCAACAGCTTCGTCATGAACATAAGTGCTCCAGAAGATCAAGGTTTGGACTGGCACTGAAAAATATTTCAGATGCAGGAAGCAGCTGTTTCTAGATTTCTCTTGGGAGTTGGCTCCTCCTTGTGAATTTGAGAATTTACATCCCTTGCTTAAGCAATCCCTCTGAAGAAATCCCTTTTCAGAGGCATGACCTGAAATGGCAAATAACTTAGTGGCTTGAAAAGCAGCCTAAACTAAACATATGTCTTTAGAAATGAGTGTGAACATGTCTTCCACAAAGCAGCAAAGTGCCTTTGGACTTTGAGTTTGGACTTATCTCCACAGCTAAGGGTGTACATCCAAAATCTTGTGCGCTGTTCAGACTACACCTGCCTATTCCTTTCCTATTCCTTCCCATACATTTATAGAGAAAATCTGAAGTGCTTTCAACTGGGCATTGCTAGCATGGTCTAGCAGTCCCGACAAGCTCTCTAAGCCTTAGACTCTAAGGGATGAGCAATAACCTCTCCATCACAAACCCAAAAAGGAAAAAATACCAAAAAAGAAAAAGGCTTCTAAGTGCCATGGGATTTGACAAAGTAGCTGCCATTGTACCGAATATTTACAAGCAGTCAGAATACACTTAAGTAGTCTTGCATTTCAAACAACAAAGGACCTGATGCTTCACCAGAGCAATCCCGGATCTGTATCTTAACACTTCTGCCCATGTTTCAATGAGCATGCTGTCTCATCCTTGCACAAAGGAATGCACATTTCAATGCAGAAGGATCCAAACTGTTGCATTCCCACTAATGCTAGTTTACAAAGAAGAGAAATAGAAAAAGTAGAGTTTTGTTTCAATTTAGTTTTTAGTCATTGATATAGACTGGGTGGGAATTTCATGTGCAAGAAATGCACAAGAATTCCTTTGATTTTGAAAATGTGTTTCATTATGTGGTTTCAATTATTATCTTCAAGGCTACTGTCCACAGAATTCTAAACATTTAATACCTTTGAGGGACTTAAGAATGTTGTGGCCTCATAAGGAGTGAGAATCTTTGTGTTTTGAGCCCAAAAGGAAAGCTGTGGCTTCAAATTTTGTACCAGAAGGGGAAATAGGAAAAAAAAAAATAAAAATATATAGGATTTGAGATCTAAAAACAGTCCTCACATGTATCATTTTAGACAGTTTAAAGTACATTGTTGCATATAATTAAAACATTAAATAATAATATATACATATTTATGACTAAAAACAAAAGCAAAGCGACCTACATCTTTTGACAATAATAGTTCAGCTAAAATGATCTTGATCAATTCTCATTCGCATTGACATTACTTCTGCATCTACAGATGGATAATTGCTTTCCCATTTAATTAATAAAAGGTTAAAATATTCAATGAAGAAAAAAAATGTGCATATTCAATACCCATTATGGTGTCAAATTCCAGACTAGTAAGTCCACAGATGAGGCCTCCTACATTCTAATATGGCCCATAGAGTTCTGGTTATATACAAATGACAAAAGGAAAGAAGGGATGAGTAAAAGCAATTTTTTATAATCACATTTATTCCCATTTATAAGAATAGAGAAGGAAAAAAAAAAAGGAAAGAAAATCACACCAAGTTTTAGCAAAATATGCTTTTGTTTGCATATTTCTATTTATTCTGTGAAATTCTTCACATTACCACTATCTTATCCACTTTCCAGTCTTGCCAGATAGTATGAAAGTATAGACATCTTGATGCTATGGCTGCAACACTCAAGGCAATATTAGTCAGCTCCTGAACATAGACTTCAAGCATGGAAAGAAGGAAACTGTAGCAAATTTACTGACAATGCAAATCACAGAAGATGGAAAAAATCTGTTTCCTTGACAACATAACTACCCTAGAGGATAGGTTTTTGTTATTTATTTTGTTGGTTATATATGTTTGTTTTTGGTGAGGAGGGTCTGGAAGGTGAAGGATTTTGATAAATGAGGTTTGAATAATAGCATATTGAAATCAGTATAAAATATATTTTTGTACATATTATCACTTCTTTTTGATACCTGAGACTATAGTCTGAAATGGAGCACTCCTAGTGGTTGAGTTCAGTTCTTGTTATGAAAGTCTATTTTGATATATGAGCTACATTTCTTCCTTGCCAATAGAAGCCAGCTAATAAGCCTAGGCTGTCTGCTATTAATTAAAGTATGTTCCACTAAAAACCTGAAGCACAAATACATGGTAGCAGAGCATGTTCTGTATGCTGTTCCTCCTCATGCGATAAGCAGTGCATTTCCTCAATGGATGCACATTGCTTACATTTTTAGAGCTATTAAGCTGGGATAATTATGGAACAATCTAGGCAATGCTCAATAGCCCATGCAGACGCCTGACAGGGCATGTTGTCTCTTAATTAGGAATCTGAATGCCTAATGCTTGTATATTAACTAAAATAATTGGATAGATGTTTTACATTTTCTTCACTTTTACTGACAACCAAGCTAGGGACCACACGAATCAGCTTATCTTCTCAAAACATCTCATTTCATTTGCACATTTTAGGTCACCTAATATGTTTTTTTAAGTGGAATTTTTAAGAGAATTGGTTCTGGTTACTGCATAAACATATTAAAAGATTTTCCTCAGCAAGCCCAGCAGTTTTAAGCTTTCTGATTCCCATGCTATCATAACCTACACAGTGTAATTTACCTGACTGTATCTTTTTAGCTTCTCAGAAGACAGTTAAAATTACAATAGTCGTTATCATTTCTTATTGTTTCTAAGTGCTGATAATGGGATACATATTGTTACAAACTCAGTTCTGATATCATACTAGGACAATTTGCTATCATTAATGTGAGCATTTTCTTTGCACTGTACAAAGCTGCTTTCCATGAAATGCAGAAATTTTCCGAGGGCTTTCTGGATGGGACTCCAAAGCCATGGCTGCAGAGGGGAGGCCTTCATAGACATCCTTAACTGCCTTTCATTTTCATTAAGTACAAGAAGAACCTCATGAGCTCTGGCCAAACTATGTGGAAGCAGGTAAGACTCAAGGTCCTAAGCTTGTAAATACTCCTGCAAGTAAACCCAGTGCTTCCTGTGTTACCATCCTTAACCCCATTTCCATAAGCTAAATGCCACCTTTGTCCCATCAAAAATAAAAAATAACAATTAAAAAAAAAAAAAACAGTTACAAAATTCCCTTGGGCACCTTGTTTGTATAACTGGGCCCTAAATGAGCAACTCCTTAAATCCATGCCTGCTGTGTATGTGAGGAGTACTGTACTCACCAGTATATACATTGTTTATATTTAGGATGTTTGATAAATGTGTTTATTCACAACTATTAGTATAAAAGCTCCTTTAAAAGCAACAAATTGCTCTCTATTAGTAATGTGCATAATGACCTATTTCCATAAACATTTTTAGTATGAGAAATTTTAATGTGCAAAACCCTGCAGACATTTTATGGAAATTTGACTGTATTCTGCAGAAGTGCATCACAGTCATATTTTGTTCTTTAATATTTTGTTTTGAGAGGTGAATTACTTTCCTTCTGATATGCAGTATGAAAGAAGAAGCGTGGCACAGGAAAAAGGAAAATGAGTCTTAATATGTTTCCGTCTTGCTAATGTATATTTGTTTGATTGATGTAAGAATTTTTTTGGCAGAAAATATACAACCCCTGTTTTTTTTTTGTGGTTGTTGTTGCTTTCTTTTTTGATTATTTATTCCAAAAGTGTGATGGACATTTTATGAAAGCTCTTTAAATGCAGTCATAAGGGAAAAGAATAATAACAGAATGCCTTTATGGTCAAAAGGATGAATAGATCTTATTTTGTTGAATTGGAACTGTACCTGATTTCTATACCTACATGCAGGTTTAAGTATGTAACATCTTATCCAGAAAATATTTAGATGCTTTTTTACAGGCACATCTTCAAAATTAGCATGAGGAATTTAAACTTGTCTTAGCTTTCTGCTTTTGTTTAAAAATCATCAAGCAAGTCATTGACACTGTATAGAATCTTAACTGTATTTCTTAATGGAATGCACTAAATGCAACCTGAACAATAGCAGATGTTCCTATGTATGTCAACTTACTTTAACTTTGAAGTAAACAAGACCTTTCTTTCTGCAGTGAAGAGCTTAAAGCTTGTGAACTATCAACAGTTCCAATAAACGTCTGTAAAAATAGCCTAAACTAGTGCCAGGTGCCAATCACCTCAGTTGTATGAGCAGCTGCACCAAAATCCTGTGGGAAGACTGAGCAATGTTTTAGTCTGAATTAGGCTAATGGCCTAGGAATAAAAAATGTCTATACATGTAATATGGAAAAAAATGTTCAGTCTTTCAACTCAGCTTTGAAGATACTTAAGCAGTCTGTGATAGGAAAACAGTGCCCAAGGTTAAAGCACAGGCAAAGCATGCTTCTGAGTTCAATACTGCCTCTGACAGTAATTGTACAAATTTTGAAGAATCGCCTGGGTGATATTTTTAATCTGAATTGAAAAGATATTCATGTGTAGCATGTTTAACCCATCCCTTCTGTATGCAGAGAATACTTTTTAGCTTTAAGAAATGCTCTACGGATGTACAGGGGGAAAACAAACAAAACAAAACATTATGTGAAGTTTCAAGGAAGTGAAAAAGATTAAAATCTGAACATCTTTTGGGATATCTAGGAGAAAAGCAGGTCCCCATATTTCTGATATAATCCTACAAATATTGATGAACTTTTCAGTATCCATATGTTCTGTTTGAAAACAGAATAATATATCCCAATGGGAATGAAAATCTAAATTAAAACATACATTGTTGAGGAGATTCATGGAGTAGAAATGTAGACATGGATAATCATCTTAGTTATGCAGTTATTTAACTTTTAGCATGTGCCATTGACTTCTGTGGTCTTTGACAGAGAAATGGTTATAAACTTGCTCAACAGCTTGACTGCATATAAGGCTGGACCCTGTTATTTCTGTGGAGAGCCAGCTGCAGCACATCAGTGTTGCAGTCACAGTGATATAGTTGCTTTAAGATCCTTTTTCTTTTCCAGAGCACTGAATATTTCTTAGTTGCTCCCACATACAATGAGAACTGAGAGCACACAGGTGTACCAATGCCTATACACAAGTCTTGTCTTATCTCACAGCAGTAAATGGCTAACTGTAATTAATTTCAGTGGGATCAGGAATGAGAGATATAAACCTTCCAAAGGCAACCTTCTCCCTTCTCCTTCTCCATATTACATTATCTGATCTTTCCTGTCATTAACATCACAGAATGTTAATATGATAGACAGTTGTAAAATCTTAAATGGGAATGAATGAAATCTGAAGTGGTGAATTAGTCAAATGAATTAATGACTATGATATAGTGCTATTTTTGCTGTAGGAAATGTAAAGAATCAGTCAACATTTTCTCCTATGAGAGTTGTATTGTATTGATTTCTTTTTCAAATGACCAAGCAATTAGCATAGTAGAAACCTAGGTACTCAGCACCTTCTCCATTAAACAGAACAAACGTCAAGTCCTATTAATATAGTCAGCTGTTCCACAGTGGCTGATCAGATGCTATCTATCATTATACGTTTATTATCTTGTTGGAATTGTATTATGAGGCTTTCCTGACAATAACTTTGGATGATGCACCCTTATTTATTTTAATCCTTCTTTGTAGTTCAGACACAAACACTTCCATCTAATCCAGGCTGATAAACCATTAATTGTGAGAATCCAGATTTACAGTAGTTCATACTGATACAATAAGAAGTCTTCTTTCCTCATCTCCTCTCCCAAGTGAAAAGAATCCGTATTTTCAATAATAATAAAAAGAGATAATCACTTAATGCAGAAATGTCCATTGCACCCAAACAGCAAATCCAGCTTAAGTGGAAATTTACACAAAGAATTATTTATAGGAATCAATCATAATTACATTTAATGCATACTGCAGCTGTTTATAATTGTGGTTTTCCCAAGGTTATTCTCCTCCTACTGTCCACCCCCACGCACATCAAAATTGTTTCAGTGGAAATGCTTAGGAAGCATTATAATTTTCCTGTAACTTGTTACAATGGCAGCTGACTGTTGTGAGGCAGACTAGATTCTGATTAGCGAGTGCAATAAAAAGGAAGATAAAACTATTAATAGTGGGAGCTATTGGTAATATGTGAACGGTTGGACTGGATGATCTTCTAGGTCTTTTCCAACCTCAGTGATTCTATGATTCTATGATTCTATGAAAAACAAAACAAAACAAAGCAAAACAAAACAAAAACACACACACACACAAAAACAGCTTTGTGGGAAAGCAAAAGTATGGCATACATATTTTTCACGGTGTTAAAGACCCTTGTGTCCAACCAGAAAGTCTGGATGGGAACACAATGGGCAGCAACTCAATGTAAGATATATGGATACCTATAAGGGACTCTGAGTTGCTTTTTCTTACAGAGTACAAGCCAGGAGAAGGTGTAAATTTAAAACAGGGTTTCTTAGATTATGTTCCAGTGGCCTCTCAGTCATCAAGACTTAACTTAAATGTGAAGTAATAGATTTGCTTTAATGGTAGTTAGCTTCATGATAATTCAGTTAGGTACCTAACATAAGAAGGAATACAATTCTATGTTATGAACTTCTTTACATCATATGACAGAAAACCTCACAGTGAAAATAGCATATAGTTGTGTATGATTTTTCCTTAATTCTAATTTAACTTTTGGGACACTGTTGATGGAATCTGTATCATCAGTTGCATAAAGTACTATCTGTAATAATTTTATATATCAAATTAATAGTTAGATAGAAATCTCTGGCTCAGAAAATTGGTAATTAAAGATGGAGTCCTCCTCCTGACACAGTTAACTGAAATGTGATATAGGTTTGCCCCTTAAACTTCAAAAATACATTACCAGGGCAGCTATTTTGGTGAAGATGACCAAGTGACTGAAGAGGTGTCCATCTCTCTGAGCAGGCTCATCTGTGACTGAGACACAGAGGGGAGGGCTGTGTAGGCTCAACCTCTGTGACCAGGAAGGTTGAGCCCCTCACATATCAACAGCTGAGCTTTCTAAGTTTGCAAAGCAGCTTTCTAGGGAAACTCAAAATCCTTGAAAATCCTTCAATTTCTGCAAAGACTTGCACCATAAAAATAGGTACAAGCCCATTCCAAATAAATCCACACTCTTGCTATTTGTGCTTTCATTTCTCCCCACGTACCTCCTAGTATGGAATTTAACTATAGCTGAGGTACAGCATAAGTAAATAACCAACAGGGACCAATAATAATTGCAATGATCCTATAACTTTGATGCTCCAGTATTTAACATTCTGGATCAAACTCAGTCCAGCCTTACACTCTGCAGAACCCCCTGAGGGCAATAGGATTTCATAGGGTATAAATCAGGACAGAATGAGGTGATTTCAGAGTAGGTGAAACTGCTGATGTAATTTCCCTACCTTAAAGAGTCTGTAGCCAAAAAGTAGGGAACTGAGGGCAAGAGGGAAGAAGGTCACAGTGAGATATTTAAAAATGAACTAGAAAATGTTTAGTTACCAGTTATTTGTAATATTTGGGACAGTTTGGCAAGGAAATAATAATAATAATAATAATAATAATAATAATAATAATAATAATAATAATAATAATAATAATAATAAAGACCTTAACTATATAGCTGTATAAAGCATATCTACCTAAAAAGGTATTTGAATATTTTTTTAACTAATGCTACACCACAAGTAAAAAAAAAAAACAAAAAAACCCACAAACAAACAAAAAAACCCCACAAAAAAACAGTTTGTCTAAAGTATATTTAGATAGCTACCATTTGGTGCTTTATTTCTCAGCATCTATGACTTTCAGAACATTGAAACAATTTAGATTTGAAAAACAAACTGTATTCTTATGATTATAGGCAAAAATCTGCACATTAAATGAACATTAGTGTTTGAAGTGGAAGTGTGATTCCATGCAACATCCGCTTTCTATATAGAGGTGTAAACTGAAATCCTATTTGATCCAAGATAATTTTCAAGACTAAAATATATAAAATATACACATATATTATACACATATATAATATGCATATAAAAGACTTTCTTCTACTTTATGAGATTATTCATTTAGAGCATGAAACACCCACATTGATATCTACATTTATTATTTTTTTAAGATAAAAACAACAAAAGTGGCTATAAATGCTCACATTCTCAGTTCTTTTGGTTTGTTTGTTTGTTTGTTCTTTTGGTTTTAAAGAAAGTTTTGACCAGATGGAAGATTTTACTTAAAAAGAAAATAATAAAAAATGTTGTTTCAATAAAAATATAACTTTCAATGGAAACATGGAAAAAATAGAAAAAAAAAAAAAACTGCTGTTGCACTTGCAACCTGGTGTGGGGAATCTGCTTTAACAGGAGATTGGACTCGATGATCTGTGGAGGTCCCTTCCAACCACTACAGTTCAGTGATTCTATAATTTCCTGTTAATTTAAAAGATGATATGATGCACAGAGTCCTGAAATAAAAGATCTGATGTACTGCCCCCTAACAGAATCGGAGCAATGCATAAACTCCACAGAACAGAGTTTTTGTCAGAGATTATTTTTCCTTCCAATGTAAGCTACTGCCTCTTCAACTCAAGAATCTTTCCCGGAGGAAGTAATCCATTGTATTTTCTATGGCCTATTAGTACAAAAGTACATCTTGCAAGTAAACCTGCAGCCTGCATTTTCTCCTGTGAGATGATACTCCACAAGTGTTCTTATTCTACCAGCTTTCCTGAATTCAAGTTTTCAATTCCTCAGTTTTTCCTCAGATAATTTGCCTTGCATATTCCAGAAAAAGTGGACCTTTAAACTGAGCTGTGTACCTCTTTCATCCCCACTGCTGAAAGAAAGTGTCTTTGGTATTTACTCAGTGCTTCAGGCAGAACAGTTCTTGAGTTGCAGGGAAGTGCTGGGAGGCAGCAGCAGATGGCACTTCTGCCGTGTGCAGAAAGATGCACCTGGTGTAGTGTGCCACTCTGGTTCTATAACTGGTTGCTCTCAGGAAGAATGTGAGGTAGGTCCTGTGTATCAGCCAGAGATGGGCTGAGCTCCTCTGCCCTCTCTTCCCTACTGTGCTATGCAGAGACCTGGATATGCAAATAATTCTGCCAGTTAGTAGAAGTCTCAATGGCAGCGCTTTGCTCCTCAGACCAGCAGTGAGGAGATCCAGAGATCCTGGTTAGCAGTGACCATGCTGTGTTTGTACCATTATACATAGCTCAAATGATGTCAGGGATAAGCAGATTTGAAATGACATTTTTGTTTTATATAAGCCCTTTTTTAGTAGTGATTGCTTAGCCCATTTCCTGGGAAACTAGAGGAAATAAATAGTGACAGTATTGCATAAAACCACAGCAACACCTGGGGCCTTTCACACTGCCCTTTAGTTTTCAAACCAGTAAACTAGGAACATTACAGGACCAATATATTGCAGCTTACTTCCTTTCTGAGCCCTCCTCCTCCCACGATAAAAGCTGCCCTGTCTAGCTGCAGGGTCTCCCCAGGCTGGAAGCAGTGGCTGCCTTGCAGGACTGCAATTCTTTCCTGGGAAGTTTTCTAATTACAGACGTCTTTATACACTGGGCTCAAAACAGATCTCAGGCTGTCATTTGAATACCCCTTTCTACAAAGCATTTTAAAGGTACTTGCAATGATTTAAATATATATATATATATTTATATATATATATAAACCTCAAGATTTTCAAAGATGTAGTCACTACAACTATGTTAGCACAGACAGGCAAGGCAGCTACAGATTAATGAATTCATGTACCATTAGCTGTTCCACACAGGGTAATCAACATGAGGTAAATTGCACAAGTTCTTAAGCAGGTTTTACAGCCCACACTGAAATTCCTGCTGTTGAGTCTGGTATGAAAACCAGGCAGAAATAGCTGTGCTTTAGTAAAGTGTTGGAAGAACAAGAATTGATATGTATATAGGGCTCACTGTGGTCTTTTCTCTTGTTTTCATGAGGAACTTTGCTTTTGCAGGATACCCTCTGGGAAAAAGAAATAAATATATGTGCTCAAAACCAAATTAATTTAAAAAATTAACCCATGTCATGTACACAGTTCCCCTAGAAACAATGAAAAAAAGCAAAATTGCCTCTGACACTGCATCTGAGGTTAAGAGTAAAAAAACATTATTTGTGGATTTAAAAGAATATATATATATATATACATGGGATTTGTTTTCTAAGCATTTTAAGGCAATATTTATTACAACAGAATACTACTTTTCTCATGTGTAAACTGAGGCACTATCATAATCAAGAAGAAAGTTTAAGACAAGACTGATAAATTTCAATTTTCTCTTAGATGCTTTCTTGGCAATACTGAATGAAGCAGGTACCTCAGCCCCTCAAACAAAAAACTTTGATAAGAAGACAGGGCAAGAACATGCAATATTTTATAAAGAAGCTTAGAATTACGACCTGGATGAAAGCATAGAATGCACTCTAAGCAAGTCTGCTAATGATACAAAGCTGAGAGAATTGGCTGACACACCAGAAGACTGTGCTGCAATTTAACAAGACCAGGACAGATTGGAGAGTTGGGCAGAGAAAAACCTGATGAAGTTCAACAAGAGCAAATTTAGTGTCTTGCACCTGCGGAAGAATAACTTCATGCATCAGTACAGGTTAGAGGCTCATGTGCTGAAAAGGAGCTCTGCAGAGAAGGACTTGGGCATCCTGGTGGATAATAGCAGTGTGCCCTTCTGGCCCAGAAGGCCTATGGTATCCTGGGGAGCATTACAAAGAACATTGACAAAAGGTCAAGGGAGGTGACCCTTCCCCTTTACTCTGCCCTGGTGAGGCCACATCTGGAGTACTGTGTCCAGTTCTGGGCTCCTCAGTTCAAAAAAGATAGGGATCTTCTAAAGGATGCCAGCAGAGGACTTCAAAGATAATTAGAGGCCTGGAGTTTCTCCTGTGTGAGGAAAGTCTGAGAGATCTGGTTGTGTTCAGCCTAGAGAAGACTGAGAGGGGATATCATCACTGTTTATACACATCTTAAGTACACGAGTTAAATGGATGGGACCATGGTCTTTTCAGTGGTGAGCATCAACAGGACTAAGGGCAAAAACTGAACAATGAGAAGTTCCATACAAACATGCGTAAGAAATTCCTAGTTGTGAGAGTGACAGAGCACTGGAACAGGCTGCCCAGAGACGTGGAGCCTCCTCTGGAGATATTCCAGACCCACATAGATGCTTTCCTGTTCAACCTACTCTAGGGACCCTGCTTTAGCAGAGGGGTTAGACTTGATCTTCACATCTTCATCTTTTCCAAACCCTATGATTCTATGACTTAGATTCTAAGACTGTTTTCAGTCTTATCTGTCAAAGGTTTCAATGCCCATCCATGCGTGGCATATTTACTTAATCAGCCATTTGCTTTAGGAAGACTGAAGAAGATAGGGGAAGAAGAAAACAGGGAAAAAAAGAAAAAAAAAGAAAGAAAAAAAAAAAAGAAAGAAAGAAAAAAAAAATCAAGATTCTGATTCCAAAGTCCCATTCTACCTGTGTTGTTTTACCATCCAAGCCTGGGCACTAAGAACTTAAGTTTTAGGAAGTGCAACAGTGTACACAAAAGCACTCAGGTATTTGCCTTCCAGTTGTGAAGGTAACTAACAGATTCACAGTGCTTTTCAGATCTTAGAGAAGGATAGATCCTTATCTCTCTACCAAAGATGCTGTAAGTAAATCTAGGAGAGGATTTTGGTCAAGAAATTCCTTTGCAGACTTCTAGTTTTGGGGAAAAAATGCTGCATTGTCTGTTTTGTTGGTAAATGGAGAATAACATAACAAAAAAAAAAACCAAAACAAAACAAACAAACAAACAAACAAACAAACAAAAAAGGTGGAATACCTGGCATGGAATTTGTGTATTTGTTTACAGTGAAGGTTGCTATTGTGCTATTGAGCATTCTTAAAAATGGTGGTTACCTCCATGTAGAACAGATGCCATGCATCTCCTTTTTTTTCCCAGATACAAAAGCTAAACCACGGGTGTGTGCTTGTGCCTGTGCTTGCCTGTGTGTCTGAGTGTGTTAGGCTTATTCTTCCTGAGTGGTGAAAGCCTTGCCAAAAATCCTCTCATTCTCAGTGAATTCTAGACCAAGGCTGGAAGCCATGAGAATTAGCTGCAGGTGCTTTGGGTTTAGAAACTGCTGAAGGGACGAAAGACCAAGGTGTTGGCTCCAGGTTAGTTCTTATGATCAACTATTCTTTTTATCTTCCCATAAGACCACCTCACTCTTTTGTTGGCAAGGGGGAGGAAGAAGGGGAGTTGAAGGGGGGGAGGAGGGTGCAATAAAAAAAAAAAAAAAGAGGCTGTTTGATTTCAAATAGGAGGTGGAATTCCTCAGAAGACGAGCCTGTAGCGATCAGGAAAAGCAGGTTAGGAAAAGGAGATGTGGGGAAGAGGGAAAATAGAAAGGGGAGCAGATTTATTCATGCAATTTAGGATATTAGCAGTAAATTGAAGAGGTGGTTTGTTCTGTGTTTAGTCTTAAACAAATTCTGCCCCCTTTTTCCACACATTTTCCCTTTGTTTATCTCCTGAGAGATGCCCACATGTGTACAATACAAAGAATCAAGTCATAAAAGTGCAAGCCTGTCAGCCTCCCTGAGGACCAATTAATGGTGTTCCAAATCTTGTGGGCAGGCAGATGAAAAGGATACAGAAAGAGAAGGGGAGGTAGATGAATACTCAACGAGAGCAAGGCAGGTTTTTCAGATGTTGGTAGGAACTTCTTTTGGTATTCTTAGCTAACTTATTTGGGGTTTGGCTTTCTCTCCCACTTCTGTGTCTCCCTGGTCATAACTGTAACTGAAGTAAAAGCTACACTTCAAAAATATCAATTAGGCTTATATCCAAACCAATAACACAATGACAGTGTGGGAGAGGGGGCAGGAAAAGGCCATTTAGAATTTTTCCAACCCTCCTTTCATATATTGGCAGTTTTATTGATAGGTACTTGAGTTTATATTACCATTTGTATCTCTGAGCTGAGCATTGCTCTGAATGCAGCAGGCTTTGTAGTGCAACCTTTTACTCCTATCTCACCCCCTACGTGTCCACAGGCCTTTGAACAGCAAGCGAGTGGCACTTTGAAATCAGGAGTTGAAAGTGTTTGACATGGAAAAGGGAGCATGAAAGTCTTGCTCTTTGAACCTTTTCTTTTCAAAGTCCCACACAAAGTACAGGCAGGACAATAATGGACAGGCTAGGGGCTCCCCGGGTGAAGTAGGGATATGTGGTAATGAGGTTTTAAGTGTTTCAGCAATCGTTCCGCCCCACAGTTTCTCCCTGATGTACTCCCAGAGAATTAAATCTGCTGCCAATATAGCACAGAAATATTTAGTTACATATATATTCTTCTATACTCTTTCCTTGTTTAATTCCTTCCTTAAGTTCTGGAAAGGAAATTGAGCTTATGGAAGCAGGAAAGAGCGGTCAAAATTATCATTAGGTTGCTGATTATTAATGGAAGATCCTGTTTGTTTGTTTGTTTTTATTTTCCAATTAAATGAAGCCAGATGCACAGTAAATGCAAGTTGCACAAGAAATGCAGCCAGCTGTTGCATCAAAGGTCAGGCATAAGCCTCTCCACACTTGCATGCAAACTCACTGTCTCTTATCTGGTAAGGTCAGGAAAAATGTAAAGTAAACTTACCAGCTGCTGAGATTTGCTTCAGTAATTTTACCTGCATCTGAAAGCAGGTGGCATGGAGGGAAGGAAAGAAACTTGGAGGACCTGAAATGAAACATCTCATCTAAGAGCTTCATTATACTTAAGAAGGGAAGATGCAGCAGGTTAGGTCATTACTCTCTAAGGTCCATGAGCTGAACTTTCACTCTTTGGAGAAAGTTATATGAAAACCAAAAACTCAAGCCCAGAAACCTTACTATATTGCATCTTCTCAATTGTCTAATCCTCCACCTGAGAAGAAAAAAATCCTTTCTGAGTGATGTAGCAATCATTTTACACACTCAAGCATGAAATTTCATCACCATTATCTTAGCTTGGATGACTGTACAGATGTTGTTTGGTCATAAAATGTACTCAGCCCTTTTTAAAATCTAACTGTAGTATCTGGCTCAATGACCTCCTGCAGCAGTCGGTTCCACGGGTTGGGGCTATTCTCTGATGAGGAAAATTTATTTGTATTGATTATAGAATTTGCCAGGGTAGGAGAGTAAGAAATGAATAAAAACTCACCGTCAAAAAAAGCTTCAGAATGTTCCGATCTGTCTTTGTTTTCTAATCTCCTTAGCTTCTTCTTTAGTATCCTGCCCAATATTGTCCTTTTTTGAAGCTGGATCTAGAATAGTTTAAAGGTTCCATTCTTTCAAAATTGCTGAAGCTAGAGTCCTCTCACCAAAAGGTACTTAAAAAGAAAAATACAATCTTCAGTTTGAATACTGAGTCCACTTTTATGTGCCATTCAGATACTTAAGATAGAGCTGTTGCTTTTCCTGCTTAGAGCATGCATAATGCAGACATTTATCTGACCTGGCCTTGCTTTTCCATGAATGCAAATAAAGCTAATGCCAACATACTGCTGGAAGTGCCACGCACAACACTTCAGCATCCTGCAAAACCTCAATAATGCCCTGTGGCACTGCCCTGCCTCAGGACCACTGTGCCATCCTCATGGCTGGATTAGGGCCTGAGAGGCAAATATACAAGAGGACATTACAAAAGGACAGCTCTGCTTCAAGGATTAGGGGCACAAATGAAAATCTCCCTTTCTTTTTCGTAATATAGTTTTCTATAGACTCTTCAAGGAGATTGATATGAAGTGTGGCTGTGCATCCAGAGCTAGATTTTCCTCCTGGTGAAAGGCTGCAAGTACTGTTGACCATGCATCATGCTCATGAGGTGCAAAACACAGTGCTGTGTGACATGGAGTAAGGAAACAGAACACGAGGCCAATACAATCCCCCTGCAGCCCAGCTCAGCTCATTTCACCTGTCTGCTTTACTTCCACCACCCTTACATCAAGGATAGTAATGACTGACTACACTGTAAGCATAGGTATACCAAATAATTGTTCTCTATCCAAGAATAAGTTTATATACACATATGCAAAGTCAGGTATCGCCTCATCTGAACCAGACTTGTGGTAAAATACCTGACCACATTGTCTAGGATTTGCTATTCTTCTCAATTCCTATGCCAAAGTGTAACAGTTCTCAAATACTATGTGTGTTCAGGAGCTGCCTTGGAGATCAGGGCCACAAAAATTATATATTGTAACACTTTCAGTAATGATGCTTAATAAACAGGATCACTGTGACTTTTTTTTCTTTTTCTTTTTTTTCTTTTTTTTCCTTTTTTTTTCTTTTTTTCTTTTTTTTTTTTTTTTTTGGCTTTGAAAAGCATCTTTTAAATGATTTTTTTCTTTCCAATGTTTTGCTTCTTCCTATTTTGAAAATGTGAGTACTTGATAATGTGATGTCCAGAAAGATATTCAGGTATGCATTCTTAAATCATGCCTGTTTGGCATCTAAATAACCAGACTGAACATCAATATTTAACAGGCTCTTAGTAAGAGCAACAGTATTATAGGCAATACTTAACTATCTGGCAAGAGAAGGAATGAATGAAAAAGAAAAGGAAAGAAAGAATGTTGTAAATACTAGAGTACTTATGACCTCATAATTTTGGAAGTAGACAATGAATGCAGCTGTTTCAGTCATACCTGTCTTAAACTTGAGTCCTGCATCCAAGGCACAGAACTGCACTTACTACCATTGACTCTTATGTGGTCCACTGAAATCTGCATTATGTATGCTCTGGACTTTTATGCCAAAATTTCTTCTGCTTTTTTTGAAGTAACAATACAATGTGCCTCAAAAGCATGACAGTCTCTGAAAAATGTTCTGTTTTAGCTTGAAGAACTTCAGTGGGATGTTTTACCCTGAAATTACTAGCCTGTTTACCTGTTATCTTAACGTTTATGCTATCCCCGTAGGTGAGCTCCTTCAGCGTACTTACTTGTGTTTCTTTCTCAGTACTTCAATTCATTTTCTATCAGCTCCAGTTGCCGTGTGTCTCTGTTGTGATTCATTGTCAGCGCCACTATGTGGTATGATACCTGTTGAACAACTGATTGGGCACTGTTTGTTAAGTTTTTGATTCTCTCCAAGAATGTACATTAATCCCATCACAGTAAGCACAGTTATTTCAAAAGTAATTTCCAATCAGCAGAACTGATTTCCATGTATTTTCCCCAGATTTCCATGTATTTTGAAAGTGGAAGCTGAATGGGCAACTCTGGAGCATTTAAAGCTGTATGGCACTTATAAACTTTCACAGGACTCTAGAGGGGACTTTGTCCCTTTGGACAGTGTTTCGCAGCCTAACTGACCTCCCTGCCAGGGGTCTGTTGTCAAGATCCAGATATTTTTTTTTGCCTTGTCTTCTTTATTTGCTGCTCTTATTTTAACTTCGTATCCCATTTAATTTGTTCTTCTCCATTCTCCACAAAAGATTAGGAACACTTGTAGAGTCTTAACATATACCCTCTCTTAATTACCTCATGGCTAAACCACACATATATAACTCTTTTTATCCTTCCTCATACATAAATTCCTTTGGTCCCCTGACCATTTTTGTTTCTCTTCTCTGAACTCTTTCTAATTTGTCAATATGTTTTTGGTAATTAAGATTCCTGCAACTAAATGCAATGTTCCATTTGCCTTCATGCCAGATCCCTACAGACTTTCAAAGGGGGTCACTGCTCACAGCTGGGGCCAGATTTCCAGAAGCACTTTGAACACTGAGTGCTTTTGAAAATGACTATAAAATATAACGATGGGTACTGTTGGCTAAGGAGCATTTTGAAGATCTTAGCTTTCGTGTAAGTGTCTAAATGGAGCTGGAACTGATAAAAAAAAAATATGTGATGTCATTAAAAATAATTAAAAACACTTTAATATTTACTTTCTAACCTCTTTCAGAAGTCTGTCATGAAAGTAATTTTATTATTTTTCTTTCTGTACCTTGTGTTTTGTGGTTTCTGTTAGGCTGCATTTTGCATGTGATTTTAAGTAGACAGCATTTAGCTTCAAACTCTGTCTAAACAGGTGTATGTGTGAAAGTTTTGTGATGGTTTTGTCTGAGGAAAAGCTAGTTTTCTTCATAGTAGTTTTCATGGTGCTATGTTTTATAATTTTTATTTTAAAAGTGCTGACGATTGACTTAAGTCCTAGTTGTTGCTGAACAGCGCTTACAAAGTCAAGGATGTTTCTGCTTCTCAAGCTGTCCTGACAGCAAAGAGGCTGGAGAGGCACAAGGAGTTGGGAGGGGACACAGATAGGATGGCTGACCTAAACTGACCAAAAGATGGCCCATATCACGAGACAGCGTGTGTGCTCAGCCATAAAAGCTAACGGGAAAGAGAGAGAAGGGGATACATGTTCAGAATACGTGCATTTGTCTTTCCAAATCACTATTTTGCATAGTTAAACCCTACTTTTCTGGAAGTGGCTGTACATCTGCCTGCCAATGAGAAGTAGAGAATGAATTATTATACTTTGCTTGTGCGTGTAGCTTTTGTTTTCCCCATTAAACTGTCTTTATCTTAACCCAGGAGTTTTCTCAGTTTTACTCTTCTGATTCTCTCCCACATCCTGCTTGGGAGAGGTGAGTGGGTAGTTGGGTGGGACTAAGCTGCCTACTAAGGCTCTCTCAGCAATCTGCATTTTGTGGGAAAGATGGATTGAAAGTAGTTAATATTCATGAAAGAATGATGCCCAAAGATGCAAGCTGATAAGCTGCATATCTGTACTAGTATGCCATATTTTTTACATGGCACAGACAATGCAAATACTGAGTAAAACTAAGCAAATAAATGAGACAAAATGCTTTGTTCAATGTTTATGTTCCTATGAAAGCTCAGGTTTTTTTTGGTTTTTTTTGTTGTTTTTGTTTTTTGTTTTTGTTTTTGTTTTTGTTTTTCAAAATTTGTTTGTCGAAATATTTTCTCACAAAACTGTCTTTCTTTTTAGCCAGTTTAACCAGCACTGTCTTAGCATTAAGTTCTGGACCATCATGAAGATGAGTCCAGCTCTTAACTACTTTCTTTCAGGTCAGTCAGGATTTCATTTTTTCTGTTTTGGGAGCACAGGGGAAGACTATCCCATCCTCTTTTTCTAAATCTCCAGAGCACTCATATAACAGACAAAAGAATTTGGTTAGCAAGATTTTAAATACCATGCCTCTGGGAACCAATAATTATTAATGTAAGGTGCAAAATACTGTGCTTTAACAACAGTACTGACAAAATAATAATAAGAATGATCATTCTTTCACCTTTTCCCCTACTTAGGTTCACATCAAATAGTCCCCAAGAAGAGGGAAGGGAGAAGCACCCTTTGGGTTTTATTTTAAGAGGGAGCTTAAAATTGCAAAAGAACTGCATTGAGAAACAAATTACATCAGATTAAACAATCTGGATACTTTTCTGTTCTGCAGTAAACATATTCACTAAATAGTTAAAAAAATATATATGTTTATGATGTGTCTAACAGAGCCATTCTAATGTATCAGTTAAATATGTTTTCATAATGTTTTAAAAGGAATATTATTTACCCAGAAGACCAGAACAGTTTCTAAAAGAGCTTTTCCAGTCCATCGTGTAAATATGTATTTAGGACAAGTGCTGTGTGTACAGGATTAAAAAAAACTCCTCTGAAAATCTCTTTGAAAAGTTATTACACATGTCCACTGCTGCAGCAAAATTTTAAATATTCATATCTCAGCTGTTTCTTTTTTCAGAATTCTCAATTTGGTTTGAATATATTGCACTTGAAATGCTTTGCAAGAGCTTCATTTGTTGAATGTTAACAGGCTTGTGTCCCAAAGCTCATGTGTGTGAAGCTACACATATGCTTAAATCTTTACCAAATTTTGGGTTTCACTTTGTTAGGCCAAACATTCATGTTTAAAGAATTGTCTTCTTTACATGCTCACAAATAAGGTGAGATAGTTTATCAACCTCTTTTCTCTCTCTCTTTCCCATTTACTTTTGACAATTATCTTCATGCAGCAAGGTGTCTCCAGGTTTTAGACTCCGATGTGAATAAGAAGGTCCTCATTGCCCAGCAAAGCATCAACAGATAAAGCACTCCAGGGGTTGTTTCAGAGATCTCAAGTGCATAATGCTGGAATACAGCATAAACAGACTTAATGAGAGGTGTATATCTGATATTTTGAAAATCTGAGCTTGTACCGACCTTTCACTGTAATACCAGTTGTATTGAACAGGCAAAAAAAGTTGACAGGGAGAATTATTAGGAGCAGGGGGGAGAAAATTTACAGTGTCAGAGTATAAAAGCATAAAAGTATGAAAAAACTAGACTTACAACAACATGGCGGTTTCAAGGGGTAAGTTTGAAGTGTCTAAGCAAACATTTAGTACACTTTCATTAGAAAACTTGTTTTCAAGCCACCTTATGCACATGGCACAGAACTCTATTTTGATGATTACCTTAATTAATTTTTACTTGAAAATTATTAATAATGTTGTAGCTTAGCGTCTTGTGCTTTTTATGATCCTTTAAAGCTTTATTAGTTCTCTTATATTGAATACTTCGGCTTAGATTATCTCCTGTGGCTTTTGTCTTGATTTGGAATTTTTTTCCAAAAGGGCTATCTGCTTAGTTATTCCTAGGAGCTTGCTGAGCCTACTTAAACACAAACATATTACCCTATTTAATCACTTTCTTGATCTTCTATGTATTGCGTCCTAGTTGTTTTCAACATCAGCAGTTACTGCAAGTAGCTTGAGGAAACATTAAACTGCTAAAGCCATTCTAATTCTAGATCACTGGCTTTCATCTATATAAAAGTTGATCACCATCAGATAACTGTTTTTTCCCCACTTCTCTCCCCCATCTGAATGGGGAGGGGACAAGTAAGCAAATGACTGTGTGGTGCTGAGCCACTTGCTGGGTTAAACCACACCTATCGGTCAGTTTAATCCTGCAGATCACACTGACTGCA
Organism: Coturnix japonica; assembly: GCF_054131305.1. Lineage (NCBI taxonomy): Eukaryota > Metazoa > Chordata > Aves > Galliformes > Phasianidae > Coturnix > Coturnix japonica. The sequence goes on along the minus strand of NC_140663.1, from coordinate 64,196,957 downwards.
ACTAAATATTTTGTGAATGTGTTGCTACAGCCTGTTTGTGTGGGGAACAATTGAAGTACTTTACCTTCCTGTAGACTAGGCTTCTTCCTTTGCCAGAAACTCAAGAAGGGAAGGAGATCTGTCCAAGTCCCATGGGACTCTGGTGAATCTGTAGAGGTTGAGCTGGTGAACAAAGCTCTCTACCAAATGTTCCTGCAAATGCTTTCCTTTGCCAGAACTTCCACCATAAACTTCTTCATCAATTACAAGGCAGTTTCCTCTGTGACCACACAAAATGGTTTTCATATGGTCACTTTCCACCAGAACCCAGATTTTTTTTGTGGGAAGCTGAGCAATGAGAGCACACTGGCCAGGCCAGTGCTTTCCTCAGATGAACTCTGAGGTAAACCTTTTGTTTCCTCCTCACTGGGATATGTTTCTGAGCATCTTTCTTCCATCATATTTTTTCTCCTGCAGCATTGCCAGCTGGTGCTTGGTCGTATCCTGAACACTGACTAAAAGCGGAGTTTCTCCAGATCAGAAGCAGAAGCTGTTTCAGCTGCAGATGGCTCCATTTCCATTTCTCCTGTCTGGTTTTGAAAGAAGGTTGTGCATGCAGCCATCTGTCCAGCAAGCCAGATGTCTGCCCCCCACCTGCTGGCAAAGGAAATCCATCAGCACTGCCTGGGATTTTGGTGGTGCTGGATCACCATGATGTCCTCCCGTCATCACAGTGACATCATCATGTGGTGTCCAAGGCCGGGCTGGCTGGAGCCACCCAAGCCAATGTCACTTGTTGCTGCTCCTGCACAGAGCCATAGCTGTTCAGAGTTGAGTCAAGAGGCAAATCAATCTGTGTTGCAAGGTGATCACCCCTCCCCCAGGCCTTGCTTCCCCTTCCCCATGTGCTCCCTAAGTAGCCTTCCTAGTGTCTCTCTGGCTCTCTAGATGGGCTGGAAAACGCTTTCCCAAGCACTGGTAACAGAGGAGAATAGCCATCTCTTCCCAGATTGTGGCCACCCCTTGCAAATGCTCCGTGGTTTCCATCACAGAGCTTGTGCAAGGGAGTAGCTGTGCAACCCAGGCAATGCTCTGCCATGTCAGCAGTGGTGCAGAGGCTGTGCTCTAGGCCCAGCTTGAACAAAGACAGTAAATACAGGAGGTGTGCAACTGCCATTTGGTTCCTTTGCTTTTGGTTTTGTTTTTTAGAAATAAAGAAAGCAAGACAACAACATCAGACATGTTCTCTAAGCCTTTTAAATCACAGCCCTGTGTACAGGATCAAGCGCCTTTTCTGTAAAGGCAAGGTTTGATCTAGAGGCAGTGTCTGGATGCAGGTCTGGAGTTCCTGCTAAGTTTGAGGACAGCACAAGCCTGGAGGAGCTATAGAGGATCTCAAATGCAGAGAGACCTTTTTGAGGTCTTTGAGCAACCTGGTTTAGTGGGAGGTGTCCCAGCCTCCAGTAGAGGTGTTGGAATTAACATGGTCATATATTTCCCTTTCAACTCAAACCATTGTGGGATCCTATGATCTGTGATTTAATCTTGGTCACTAAGAAGACTGAGCAATCAGCAGCCATATGAAGTTCACCAAAGGCATGTTCTGATTTGTGCCTGTGGGGCTACTCCAGCGAGAGCTCTATGAACACAGGGGTGTAAGGATGTTGGAGAGTAGCCCCAGGAAAGGGGTATAGGGATTTCGATTGATGGCACATGGACCAGACTTGATCTAAAACAAATGTAGTTCAAACATCCTATGGGAACTCAGAGCTGTCAGGGCTGAAGGCTCACTTGCAGTGGGAAGAAGGAACAGTAACAACAGAAGGGTCATCAAAGAGAAATCTGATATTAACTTAATCGTGTTATTACAAGTTCAGTTTAATTGTATTCTGGAAGCATCCGCTCCCTTGGAGAATACAGATTATGGTAATGTGCATCCGTGGGAATGGAGGTACAGGAGTACAATGACAAATTGCTAACAAACAATCTCCCAGTGTGGGGAAGTATAATCCGACCCACAATTATCTGACACAAAAAGTACAGTCCTGAAATTCTGCCTGAAAACGACTCTTTCTCATTTGCCAGAGGGAAGTGCTTGGAGGACTTCTGTGTAAATAAAAGGAATAAAACAAAGGCTGGCAGATTGTTTCTCTATTTCTGGGCAGTCACTGCCTTGTGCTACAGCTGAAGTTTCCCTTAGAATTGTACCTACGTCTGTTTGCTGGCTCAAACACACCACTATGCAACCATGAGACTTTTGCTTTGGCACTGCAAATTGGGCATTGTCATAGTTCCAGTTCCACACAGAAAATATTTCAGTGTAATACTAATAAGCAACTTTGTCATGAGAAATTAGAAAGGAAGTAATTACGTTTATAATTTTCACTAAACAATGGAATTATTTTCTGTGCAATCCTTGTTCTTGTTCTACCCAGTATGTGATTTGAGATGCCATAAGGTTACTGTCACAATAATAGAATCCTAGAATCATTAAGGTTGGAAAAGACCACCGGGACCACCAAGAGGATCACCCATCCCTGCCATGCCCATTAACCATGTCGCTCTGTACCACGTCTCCACATTTTTTGAATAGGCTGGTTTGTAAGCTAAGTTCCCAGGATTTTTGAAGAAACAATCAAAAGAACACACAACTAAACAACAAAAAATATAAATATGATTCAAAAGGGAGATGTTTCAGGACGTGATCATTGGTGGACCCTTGTGTACATAATGAGGTTCAAGAAGGCCAAATGCAAGGTCTTTCACCTGGGTTAGTTGCAATCCCAAGCACAGATACGAGTTGGGCAGAGAATAGATTGGGAGCAGCCCTGAGGAGAAGCATTTGGGAGTGTTGGTTGATGAAAAATTCAGCATGAGCCAGTAGTGTGTGCTTGCAGCCCAGATGGTCAATTGTATCCTGGGTTGCACCAAGAACAGTGTGACCAGCAGGTTGAGGAGGGTGATTCTGCCCCTCTACTCTGCTTTCATGGGACAACACCTGGAGTACTGTGTCCAGTTCTGGAGCCCCCAACACTAGAAGTTGGAGTTGTTGGAGCAGGTCCAGAGGAAAGCCTGGAAGCATTCAAGGCCAGGCTGGATGGGGCTTTGAGCAACCTGGTGTAGAGGGAGGTGTCCCTGCCTATAGCAGGGGGCTGGAACTAGATGAGCTTAAATGTCCCTTCCAACTCAAACCATTCTATGATTCAGTGCTTCAACCAAGCAAAGTGCAAGCTTTTTCCCTTGGGTTGAGGCAATCTCATTTAGTGTTTTGGTTGATGAAAATCTCAATATGAGCCAATAAAGTGTGCTTGCAGCCAGGAAGGCCAATGGTATCTTGGGTACCATCAGAAGAGGGATGGCCAGTAGTATAAGGGAGGGGATTGCCGCCTCTATTCTGTCCTTGTGAGGACTCAGCCAGAGTACTGCATCCAAGTCTGGGGCCCCCAGCACAGGAAAGATGTGGAGCTTTTGGAGAGTGTCCAGAGGAGGGCTATGAAGACAATTCAAGGGCTGGAATACCTCTCCTTATGAAAATAGGTTGAAGGGACTCGGCTTGTTCATCCTGGAGAAGACTGCAGGGAGAGCTCATTGCATCCTTTTAGTATTAAAAAGGAGTTTAGAAACATGTGGTAAATAAACTTTTAACACAGGTAGATAGTGATAGGAGAAGGGGTAATAGTTTTAAACTAAAGGAAGGGATGTTTAGGTTAGATGTCAGGGGGGCTTTGTTTTTTGGTGGTGGTTTTTTTTTTTTTTTTTTTTTTTTTTTTTCTGAGAGAGTGGTGAGGTGCTGGAACAGACTGACCAGACAGGCTGTGGATGGCCTGTTACTGGAAGTGTTCAAGGCCAGGTTGGATGGGGCCCTGGGCAATCTGATCTAGTACTTGATCTAGCAGCTGGCACCCCTGCCTGTGGCAGGGGAGTTGGAACTTGGTGATCCTTGAGGTCCCTTCCAACCCAAGCCTTTCTATGATTATGCCTTGAGTAGCATTTTTGGCATTTGGGCTGTAGCACCATCTCTTCAGAGAGGATTGATAGATTTAAGAAAAGACTTAGAGGAACATTCCAAACATTTTTTGACAATGGTGGCATCAAAGTCCTCAGTTTGCAGAAATATCTGTCTTGCAGTAATCTGCTCTCCCACTTCGGTAAATAACATTTTATTCAATAGCTAATTTGACCTTGGGAAACCTGCAAAGATCATTTTCTGCTGCTGAAAAAAGTGTCAGTCCTTTCTATCTTGTTACTTAACAGTCCAATAAATTGTTCAAATTTTACTTAAGATGAAGTACCTATTTCCATTACTTTAGTATATTCACTCACCTATTTCTTATCACCTTTTTCAGCCAGAGGAAATTTGAATTGAATCTATTAATATACATACATCTAGGAAGAACTTGAACACTGATCTTTCTATTGGCTTTGAGTATGTGAAGAGTTTGCGAATATATATATATATATTTGATAGAAAATCATAGTAAAAATTAACACATAGTTAGCACTTCTCCCAAAATTTGTTTATTTGTTTGTTTGTTTTCCCTACTATTTTGTTTCTAAATAATGAAAACAAAAACATTCTAGATAAGGTCAGGATATTTTTGTTTAGAAATGCCACTGTAGTCTCTCACAGTAGAGCTCCTTATTGACAGTTCTGCTTCCTTTTCAAACAATATCTACTGCTAAGTCTCACATCCCTCCTTTGGGAAAGTATCATAATAGGAATTTCTTTATATGTTGTTTTGGAAAAAGAAGTGACCGGCATTTCTAGTGACAGGTGATAGTATAGATTGCAGTTGCCTTGAAGCACTGTGATATTAAAGATCAGTATTTTTAGATGGGAAAAAGTAAATAATAATAAGGTAATTATTGATATAAATTAAAAAAAAAAAAAAAAAAAAAAAAAAGCTAAAATATTCATCTAGTTGAAAACACAAGTTCCTCTGGGTAAAACAATATAATTGAGAAAAGTGCATTTATTTTTAAGTAGAATTATTCATACTTTAAATTACTGGAATGCTAATCTATGAAAATTGTTTACCCTCCTTTTAGAGTACAACAAAAGGTAACTTTTCCATCTGAAGTATTCCTCTTCGTTGAAGAGATTTCCGCACAGGAACAGCTAGGATTCTGATTTTTCAATGCTATTTTGCTTCTTAGAAGTAACTTTTTTTTTTTTTTTCTTTTATTATTTTCACTCACAGACTGCAATAATTCTCAGGGTGGAAATTATATGTTTTAAGAAAATCATAAAAGCACAGACAGTTTTGTAGGGCTATGAAGATGGGGAGAGATCTAGAGAGAGGTCAGGATGTGTGAGGAGCAGCTGAGGGCCCTGGGTTTGCTCAGCGCAGAGCAGAGGAGCTGAGGGGAGACCTGATGGCAGTTGCAGCTCCTCACGGGGAGCAAAGGGGCAGTGCTGAGCTCTGCTCTGTGTGACAGCAACAGGGCCCGAGGGAACAGCATGGAGCTGTGCCAGGGGAGGGGCAGCTGGGGGTCAGGGACAGGGTCTGCACCAGAGCATGGTCAGGCTCTGGAACAGGCTCCCCTGCCTGTCCACTGGCGTTATCTACGCCTAACAGTGTAAGGCATAGTACTCAAATCAAGGTCATGAGCTATGACTGGAAGTTGTCAAGTGAAACAGAACGAGCTGCCTTTGGCAAAAACATGGAGACCATAAAACCATGTGATAATTAACATATAAACAGTCCCTCATGATTGTATGAACTGAAGACAAGGTCTTAAGGAACCAGTGAAGTTTCTCTGCAAAGTCATGTGTTTTTTATACCCATGCTTATATATTAGTCTGCACACCTTGCAATCGTTTGCCCTTGCCCATGCTTATCCTGGCAAACCACATGTAAAGGGGGTATAAAGTCAGGATGCTGGAGGACAGCTTTTGGAGTTCCCCTTAACCATCCTGAAACCCAACCCCAGCTTGCAGGTACTCCTGCCCCCCTCCTATCCCATGCTACAACAGAGACATTGATGAGACAGGTTATATAACCTTTCCTACTCTAATTTACCTTACCTGGAATTTGCATAACCTTATCCAACCTAATTTACCCTTACCTATCCTAATTTACCTCCCGCAACCCCCAAGATACTAATTAGTCATACACAAATACATATATTGCTTAGAATACATTGTGATTATAGATCACAGGTGCAGCAGTTTGGTCAGAAACATTAAATAAATTGTTTTGGTGCACCTGATTTGTGTTAGTGAAGTGTGTCATAGTCACTGTCTTCTTGCTGGGTGAAACAAACCAGGGAATGGAGTGGGATATTTCCAACTTGGGATATTACACAGATACTCAAGATATTCTATGTTAATTTTTACTTTAAAAGAAAAACAAACAAAAAAACCCACAATTTCAATTTACTTTTACTATTTTTCATAATTTTCTGTATATTGATGAACCCTTAATTCATTTCTATGAGTCCTAATGTATTTTGCACAAAATAATAAATAAAGGAAGACTGATGGAAGTGAAGACTAAAACTTAGTAATCTTCTGTGCCTTAGGATATGACCTACACCACGAGCAGAGTTTCTGGTACCTAGAAGCTCCTAAGACCTCCTTGGAACATGAGGTAAGAGAACAATAGCTTTGTCATAGCATAGCTACATTGCATTTTGTAATGTGATGTGAGTGGTGGTGTGCGTCTGAATCTTCTTGAATTAAAGAAGACAATGACTCTAGACCTCCTTACCTTCCAGAAAGCTGTCCAGTCAATGAGTCACTAAATATGAGGAACTGTGGTGACCTTCTCAGCTCTTTTGACCAGATTTTATAATTAGAGGTGATAAAATCATCTCTCCTAGACCTAATATTGTCACTATATGTCAGTTTTTCTTGGCACATACTGAATGGAGAGTGCGCAAACCTCTGAACTGTTGGTTTGTGGTTCTCATTGGTTTTAGTTGATGGGGAATGCTCAGCTGAGATTCAGATCAACCAATATGAGACAGCCTTGTTTTCTTCAACAGAAGAACTTTGTAGCCTAAGGAATATTAGTCAATATTAGCCATATTAGTTAATAAAAATATGCACCTTCTTACAATTTCTCAATGACTATAGTGAAATATATAGAGGATTTGTGAATTTGAGCGCTTTTTGACTGTGCAGAATGAATGTTTTCCTTTATGTTTCCTAAACGTTTTTGTTCCACATTTTTACACTGGACTTGTAATGATAAATATATTAATTAAAGATTTTGATGCACTTAGGAAGCAGATCTTCAAGGCATATAAAAAAGTAATATTGTGTCCTATTTTCTTGCATAGTGCCACCTGTAGATTATTCTAGAAGAAATCCCAATTGTGTGTTGATGGAGCTATCGTAAGAAAAGCAAAAAAGTATTCATATGTGCAAGAACAATGAATTCACCTTACTGATGTATGCAGTCCCTTTATTGGTTTATTTAGGAGCCTTTGGGTGATAAGCACATTTCTTTCACAGAAATGTCCTCAGGAAACAAAAGCATCCCAGATGCTTACACAACTGGTAGCACATTTATAGAGCTAGCCTCTCACAGCCGCATAGGAAACCTCTTTTTATTATATCTTTGTTTAAGAAGAAAAAATAAAAAGGGGATTTAATTGAATAATTATGTGTTATAAATGAGGGGTCTGACACTTCCATTGGGCAAAAAGATGTGATACCATCTGATATCCCATACTGATTCTGACCTCACAATACAGAAAAGGCCTTAACAAGTGTTTCTGATGACCAATATGGGAGCATAGCGTGTGCTAATCCTTGTGCAACTGTTTACTGAAGAACCAAAAATAAGTGCATAGTCTCAGGTACATTTTGACCACTCAGAAGCACTGTAAGGTGATAAATTCTTAAGCTACTCACAAAGATCAGTGTTACAAAAACGTTGTAGGCCCTCGGGCCATTTATTCTACTTTGTGTTTTTGGGGCTACTTCTGAACTGGGTCGGGAAACTCATTAGGTTATAAATAATTCATAAACAGCCGCAAACAGTTGCACAAATGTTTAAGAGGGACAGCGTGTGGTAATAGTGGGAGGCAGGATGGCTCAGAGGCTATTTACACTGACCTGTCGCTGAAATAAATGTTCTTAAAACTGTTACTTAAGCCACCAGACTCCATTCTGTCGCTTGCTCTCTACGTTTTCATCCTTCTTGCAATTCATATCCCCTACAGTTATGTCTAATCTTAAGAATTTCAACTAATCATTAAGTGTTAGATTTTTACCTTTTCTATAACAGGAGAATTATTTTTTTTTCTTTTTTTTTTTCTTTCTTTTTTTTTTTTTTTTTTTTTTAATTCAGTTATCCCTAGTTGGCCTGTGGAATGTATTTCAACAGATGGTCATGGAGTTTTAAATGCTGTGAGTAGATTTTTAATAAGTCTGGCTAATTTTATGGTCATTGAAGTTCATGTGTATTCAGCATTCCCACTGACTTCAACAAGAAGGGATGAATGTACAAAAAATTTCAGATTGCACTCAGCTGTTGTCAGTGGCAGCTTAGATAATTAAGGGAACTTTTACATCATGCACTGGACAATAACAACCAGGTATGATTGTATTCCTCTGTTTGGTTGGCTTAAATGTACTTTGGGGCTTCTTTCCTCCTTGGCATCATTAGATATTGGCCACAGCTGGAGGGAGAAGTGAGAGTAGCTTTCTTATCAGCTATGAAAAAGTCTGTGTTTCTTAAAGTGGTGTAATGTGTGAGAAGCTCTGGCTTCTTCCTTCACTGCATAGAAAAGTCCACCATCACTGTTAAAAACTCTGGTTCATTTTTCTTCTTTCTCATCCGAGTGTTTTTTTGTTTTTTTTTTTTTCTCCCCCTTTTTTAAATTCAGCGAAGGAGATCACAATGTCTCTTTGAAACCTTACATGTTGTTTCTGTGCCAGAAGGTGATACGACATGGAGAGATGGCCTACGGTTATGCCTTACAAAGCTGAGTGGAAAAATGTACCTGATACTCTTCCTATTGTCAAGTACACTTCCTGCAGAAGCACACAGAGCTGCAGTGTCCTTCTGAATTTTCCTCCTGTTGACAAGTCTGTTTCTCAGGCTATCTGTCCTAATTTGATAAAGTGTTTGGTCACACTGCAAATTAAAATGGATCACCAGGTCTTCCTGAACTGCCTACTTAGAAAACTCCTAACAACAAGTACACAGAGCAGTAAAATTTAATTGTTAGCAAGAGAGAACGCCTTCAAATTTCTTTGCTGCACATTTGTTGGGGTTTTCATGAATTTTTTTTGCCAGTGACAGGCACAATATAGCAATACATTTCAGACTCCTTTTGGCAGCCTTAGGAATATATTTCAAACAGGTTTTGTTTGATATCTACAAGAAATCTCTGTTTGGTTTATGTATAAGACAAATGTATGTAAATCTATCCTCCAATCCTGTAAATTATATGCCTGGAATCAGTAAGCAATACAGTAAAAGCTCACTACGTTGCATTTTAGCTATCCGCATATCCCATAAAACTGACATAAAAAACAATGGTTTCTTCCCCATTTCTCAGCAAATATTTAATAGCACATACAGTGTTTTGCAAGGTCTCACATCATTACAACCTCCTGACTTTTTACAAAATATAGTGAGATTGATTCTTTATAAAAAGATACAGCATTTGTTATTACTCTGCAGTGCAAATATAAGTGTAAATAAATAATTTTGAGCTGCATTATGAGGCCGATGTAGCTGTTGAGATGAATACATTGGTTTTGTATGAGTGTTTTTCATCGGCTCTGAAATTTTTACATTTCAGTAATTAACTGATAACTACCAAATTATTTTTCAGCCTCTTGGAAAAACATCTTCAGAAGGGGATGTATGCTTAGGACTAGATCCACATCCTTCATTTATGGCTAAACTCACGACAGATCACAATACTGGATATTTGCAGCACCTCTAGTCTCGAATATCTGCTGTGAGGATAATGTATAACCCCAGCTGTACACTAGGTTGCTTAATATGAGAAAATTTGGACACCAAAAACTGGGATCCAGAAATCACAGAATCATTAACGTTGAAAAAGACTTCTAAGGTTATCTAGTCCAACCATCTGTGGATTTATAAATGTTAAGCTAGGTCACCCAAACCAGACACTGCAAACTGCAGCTAACACAGAAGTGTCTTAAGCTTTGATTCTTTTCTATCTTTTAATTAATCCTGAGTCTTTTAGGGTTTGATATCAAGTCATATAACATCACAACTCATCGTTGAAGGAGAAGCCATTTCTACTCCTTTGTTTGTATAATGTTGAGAAGTGCCCAGTGGATTTAACCTAGCCAGTGTGAAGTCTGGACTTGTATTCTTGGCTTGTTAAAAAGGATTTGAATCTGTGACTGCAGACACAGTGTTTCTGGATTAAGGTTTCATTGATGCACCCTTTGAACTTTGCATGTCATGTTTAACAACTTGGTGTAATAGAAGAATAAGAATAAAGATTAACATGGCTCTCATTTCTCTTGCTATTTGTAGGTATCCGGAGTATGGACACCTGAGCGTGACTTTCTGCTCCAGTGTATACTTAGCTCAGTATGTCTACAAATCTATACACATACATAGACACACACACACTTGTGCCAGTCTGCTAAAAATTGGTTCCAAGGACTTGACCACACATTTTTTCCTCTACAGCCTTATGTATGTTTATTTTTCTGTACATAATTTCGTCAAGAAGGATTGAGATAGATCATCATTCTTTAATATCTGTTAGCATAGTTGTTGGAGTTTTCCCCTGGAAGTTGCAAGTTTGTTTATGATCAAAGAAAATAATTGAACTCACACTTCCCGTATGAATGCTCTCAACAGTGAACCCACTGATGAAGAATGGAGCCAATCTAGCAGACCTGCTTAGAGAATGAATGCTGGAATGGATTCTGCCAGCCAGATAGGTCTTGGTGTCTTCCTTCTGCCCCTGAACCTGAGCCTTATTTCATGCTTTGATCAGGAATCCTTCCTTCCTACACCAAACAAGGGTAACAGGCTGTTTGCAATTACAAGGTGTGAGAATTGACCCTACTGACAAGATTTTGCTTTGCTGGTGAGACTGCTAGGGTAGACTTAGCATCTACTGCATACTGGTTTTTTTGTTGTTTTTTTTTTTCCTGTTACTCCCTCCCCTCAGCATATTTATTTCAGAATAGCTCTAAGAATGAGTAATACAGTTCTGGTCTGGAAACAAGACCTTGTCAACACTCCCAGGTGGAATATCTTCTATTGTTGAACTGCTGCTTTATTGAAAACTAACTTATCACCAGTCACTTTGATCCAAGAAATACAACTAAAAACTTTTGTTCCTCTCACATATCAAGATAATAGAAAGTATTCAACAATGGTGCAGTGATGATCAATGTAGCATATCTGTCCTTATGGGAAGACATGTCAGCTTGTGTCCAGTATTGTAATAAGTCACAGATAGTGGATTCCAAAGCAGCTTGGAGCATGAACTCACAGTTTTGTGGATATATTTTCAGTTTTCAGTTACTAAGTTGGGTCCCTGTTCTCCTGATCAACCTACTAATACTTTATCAGCTCCAAACTGCACTCATAATTCTTGCACAAGAGTATATTTAGAGCATTTTGTGTTTCATCACATTTTCTACACTAGTGCAGTATTGTTAATCATTTCTCCAGCTGAAATGCCTGCTGTATCCTAGGTCTATATTTCCATATCCTGTTGCTGCATTGCACTGAGATTCAGCCTCTTCTTTCTCTTAATCACACTTACAGCAAAATATACAAATAATTTTTTTTAGTTTCTAAGAACTTCACATTTCTAATAGTTTCTAATAGTTTCTTCCTCATTGTTTCTAGATGTTCCCAATCATGTTCCATACTGCCCTACTGTGTCATCAAATTTCTTTTGTATTTTTTTTTTTTTTTCATATATCAAGTTTACCAGCTAGAGCATCAAATTACCAGCTTTGATCATTACTTCTCAGAACAATGTATCAGTCTTACCATTATGCACTACCTTGCAGCATTGATCGGAATGGCTCCCCAGTTCAATGCCTCTCTTCTGATCCTCCTCTCAGGCCAAAAGCAAAGTGCCCAACCTAGTATCAACCCAGTGCTCCCTGGAGAACTTTCATCCAAATACTAAACACGCCTGACTACGTAGCTTCCAAGATCTGGCAAGCTCAGATGCCACCAGAGTGAAATAGCTGCAGGCACCCCCTAATACCTCAGCATCCCTCCTCACAACACCAGCTCTCCCTTGAGGTTCATTCTATCCAAAAAGTACATTTGAGCATGTTGCTTTTTGTTCCTACTTGTGGGAAGGTGATTGCTCAGATCATTCTGCACATTATTCAGTACAGGCACTAATTTTACTATTTTGTGAATAAAAATGATGGCTTACATTAATGTTCAGTCCATGTACCAGCTCTATTTGGAATTGAGCCCAGTGATCATCCAGTTTTCTTTGTTTAAGCGTATTAACATCTTTAACTGTGCATCACTGAGATTTTTTTTTCCTGCCTGTGTAAACCCTTAGCTTCCTGATATCCCCTTACCTGCTTTATATTTTTACCATAACTGGGAGCTGATGTCCGTTTCTCTCTCAGTTGACAGACTACATTTTAATCTTTTTTTTTTCCTCCAAAAAATAAGATGTATTTATCTTATTTTAAAATATCTGATGCTCCTTGGGGACAAAACAGTTCTAAAAATCAAAAATATTAGAACTGAAAAATAATAATTCCTCTTTGCAGGAGTTTGTCAGAATAGTATCAGACACCACAGAAGTTTATACAACTACCATTTTGTGATTCATAATTCTAGAAAATCTTCAGGGCTATAGATTCTGACAAAACACACTATACAGGCAAGCTAGTTCCCAAAAAGTGCAGTGTTTATGAAGTTGTTCTTATGCAAAACAGTGAGTCATTCAGTAGATTTATGCTCACTAACAGGTAAATTTGCAATGAGTTTATCAGCTGACAGAAACACCTACAGAAGACAGATGGTAAAAGTATTTGGTCACTTCCAAAAACCTGTCTCAGCCCCAGATTTACAAGGTAAATTTCAACAGTAATCCCTGGAAACTTCTAGTAACTGTTTATATACAATAAATGTTTTTGGCAGTTGTAAGAAGTGAAATGGGAAATATTAAAATCATTCCACAGGGTTTCAGCTACATATCTTACATTCACTTCAGTGGGAATCATGCAGTGAAATCCCCACTTACTGCTTTGAAAATGTACCCCTTAGTGTTTCATGTCATGCTGAGAGACAGAGCAGTGATCCAAGGTCCAGATTCACAGCAGGCAGCAGCACAGAAAATGTGCCGGAATCCTGTAAAGCACAACTGTGCTAAAATATGCAGGCTTTAACTTAAAATGTCAGAAATCAAGGGCACTCCAAATTAAGCTACCTGAAATACCCCTCTCCTTTGTCCCATTAAGTGACGGTTATAGCTTGAGAGCTCTAATATCTGAAGTTTATGTGTTTTTTGGTGTTTCTTTTTTTTCTGTCTTCTTCCTTTTCTCTTTTCTACCCTGCCCTCTATATGACCTCTCTTCTAATTGGAATATATCTTGTTTTTCAATAATAGAATTTCCCCAGGAGATAGTCAATTTTTAGAGCTGAAAATTAATTTACAGACCCTGCTTGATTGCATGCGTCAGATATGTTTGTCTTTTACTGCATAGTGACCTTCTCCTCCCCTCTCTCTTTACATCTTCATAGCCAGGAACTTGCTTCAGAGTCTGATAACATGCCTTTATTAGTACTTTGTGTCATCCTTTTTGCATGTTACGATTACGTCCCAACAGTACTCTTGGCAAGTTGTGTTCCAGTCAGATCTGTTTTTCTAATACTCCCTTCTCAGCAGCTTGTAGAACTGTAGCTGTTCTGATTTTGTATCAGCTTCCGCTTTATGCATGTCTAAATGCACAGGGCAGAGATCAGGTGCGATCTGGGACACACCAAGATAATTTTCCAAGATAATTGTATTCCTTGCTGGTCATGGGACTGCAGGACCTCTCACTGAGCTGTCTGAAACAGATGTAAAAGACAGGTCTAAGGGTTTGTTGCTACAAAGTTTGGATATAGTGGATTCTTCCTTCCAGTCCCTATAACTTTCCTATTTAAGAAAAGGCTTCTTCATCTAATAAATGTCTTAGGAACAGAAACTTGAATAGACTAAAATTTCTGTGTTTTTTTTTGTTTTGTTTTGTTTTTTTTTTTTTTAAAGATTACTGTCATGCTTCCACAAAATATAGTCCTATATAGAGTCAGTCTTTTATCTGTTCATCTGATGATGTACTGTACTGGAGTGCTCAATTTGAAATGAAAATTTGAGCAAATACAGATGCTATTCAGAGCTGTGCATTTCCTCACGTTTGGTGTTAAGGACACTTGTTCAATGTTATTTTGATGAGCTTATTTAATATGATGAGTGTGAGATTTGTTTCACCTAGTCTTAGGCAGACACAGCATAAATTGTTACACCTCAGCCAGTCATCCTCAGTGCCCTGTCTACTTGATAAAGGGAAAAAGGCACATTTAGCTCATAACTTATCTGACTTAGTTTAGACATTTCCAATTCTTGAATCCTAAAATCACTCCAATGAATGTAAAAGCAGTCTAAGTGGCTACATCAGATCTAGATGTCAGCAACTGATGAATTTGCCACTGTCTAAATGGATCCCACTCAAATTTACAGGGCAGCTTATTTCAGAAGGTGAAATCTATTTGTTATCCTTTGATTCTGAGAACTTGATCAGCTAATTGTGTGATACACATACAGTGGTTTCTTCTGGGGCGTAGCTCAGAGCTAACAGTTTCTGGGCTACAGAAGCTTTTCAGAGAATTTTATAGCAAGTCTAATTTGGTGACTGTTTTTTTTCCCAACTTTCAAATGTTTGCCTAATCACAGGGCCTGCCACTGAGTCCCAACACAGGCAATAAGCTGTATGTAATGCATAAAATAAATAAGTAAATAAATAACCTTCCAGTTTTTCCTCACTTTCCCTCTTGCTGGCTTTCTGTCTGTCTGTTTTGTTTTTTATTTTCTCTTTTTGTTGTTTGTTTTTTTCCTTGACATAAATCTACTTCTTAATGTTCTCACTCAAAGAATATCTTTTCTTTAAAAAAAAAAATATAAAAATTAATGTTTATAGAGTACCTAGCATTATAGGGTCTTAATCTGTGATTGCTCGTCCTCTTTTACTGTTATAATATGAAGAACTTCAAAACAATTTCAGAGTATCTGACATCTGAAGAAATTACATTGAGTGAATTCAGATCACCAGCTTTAAAAAAATAGTTATTTCTTTAGAAATTTCTGTGGATAAAAGTAAAATTAAAATGCAGTTTAAAAACAACAACAACAAAATACCATAAACTCTCTTTTATGTAATTCAGTGGTAGAAAATGTTTGCTTCTGGTAGACAGTTTGTATGCAAATGAAAACAACAGAGCTGTAGCCAGTGCTCTCCTGTAACCTTCCCAGTTTTGTTCACTTGGTGCTTTTTCAGTAACGTGTGATGTTTTTTTTTTTTGTCAGAATTACCACCATTTTTAGCGAAGTATATTGTATAGAATTCAAATGACATTCCATGCTTTTAACAGGGCAATGAAGGGAGGAAGAGAGGGAAATAATAGAGTAAATCAGTGTATTTTTGTTTATTATAAATAAAGTATAATTAGTGAAATCAGGGCAATCTGCAAAGTGATCCATGAGCTAATACGTCAGTGCCAGTGTTTTGAAAGCCATGCATATGAAGGGGAAGAGCGTTTTCTTAGCAGCCACTGACCACATCCACTATGGCAGCATCCCTGCATTACTGACAGATGACTGAACAGAGAAACTGAAAGGGGGTTAAGACCTAATTCTGCACTCAGCTGAGTGCTCCCATCTCTCTCCAAAGGAAAAAGACCACAAAGCTTTAACAGATTTTGTAATTCACAGGATACTGAATCACACACTTCTAGCCCTAGAGGTCCTTAGAGAAAATATCCAAAATTTTCCAGGTGTGTGCATCTCCAACTTCAGCAGAAGCAGAAGTTTCAGCTGCTGCTTCTTATTTCATTTTACTGTTTTACATTACTGATTTAGAAAGCATCACAGTGTCACAGAATCACAGAATTGTAAGGGTTGGAATGGACCTCTGGAGACCATCCTGTCCAGCCTACATGCTAAAGCAGGTTCTCTACAGGAAGCTGCAGGACATACACTAAGACCCATAATAATAATAGCAGAGGATGTTATCAATGCTTAAATGAGTTTGCTTTAAATTTGGTATTTTGGATGTGTTGCACATCTCAATTTCTGTCTCTCAGAACTAATCAGACCAAAGCTTGAAATGACATACAGACCTATATTATTTCACTGTTTTTGTGGAAATCCCTAAAGTTTATGGAGATTGAGGTTCAAGTTAACAAAGGATATTATGTCCCGTAACAGCTAGCTGAACAGAGCAGGCTTTCCTTACTCACCACCTGCTGGTACCATTGAAATGTGTAAAAAATAATCTAATGATAGCTGTGTAAAACCTTGATACAGTTTAATAGTAAGGATAATCAAACTCAGAGGTAACTCCCCAGAAAAAGACTTTGTACCATGTCCCAGGATGGAATTCAGCAATAATTTTGCTCAGATTTTGGGTAGTTCTGCTAGCTGACTGAGGTTGAAGCAGGTTAGCAGGTTGAGCTAATAACAGATAATAAACTGAATTTTAGAACTTACAAAATTGTCTCTCAGGTAATAGATAATGATGAAGAAGGACAAAAAGAGCTTTATTCTTCAGGCTGAACTGAGTTATGAAGGGGTCCAATTGCCCATTCATATCTCAGGGTGAAAAAGATTCTCAGAGTTATAAATGTAGTGTAAATCAAGGCATTTTGCGGGGAGTGTAAAGCCTATCTCCCTGGCTTGCTTTTACATTCATGCTGACACCCAGTGGCTTTCCAGCACAATTACACACTGTGATGCATGCTGTGTAACATCCTTATTAGCAAGGAAATAATAAAAGACATGCCAGCATTTCAGGGAATTTTGGTGGCTGTAACTGACCAATGTCCTGTTTATTTTTAGTTATTTTTCAGGGGAAAAAGTATCTAATATATGAGAAGAATACCTCTAAAGATATAGTGCACAACATTGCTTGTTTCATCAGTTGGAACTTGGATCCATCTCTAGAAAGCATGAAGGGTTTCAGCAAAAAACCTCAGAGGAGAAGATCCCATTGACTTTTGGCTTTTCATGCAAGACAAGTTGAGGAATTGCTTTCTGACTGGAGAAAGCATTTGACCACAAACTAATTTTTCACTGTACAATATGACATCACTTTCTTATGTACAGTTTAGGAAAAGAGAAAAAGAGAAGAGGAGAGAAGAGGAGAGAAGAGGAGAGGAGAGGAGAGGAGAGGAGAGGAGAGGAGAGGAGAGGAGAGGAGAGGAGAGGAGAGGAGAGGAGAGGAGAGGAGAGGAGAGGAGAGGAGAGGAGAGGAGAGGAGAGGAGAGGAGAGGAGAGGAGAGGAGAGGAGAGGAGAGGAGAGGAGAGGAGAGGAGAGGAGAGGAGAGGAGAGGAGAGGAGAGGAGAAGAAATTTTAAGTCTTGCCTATTATTTCCTTCTTAAGAGCAGCACTTTCTGCTTTAGGAGACAGCTGTTTTGTAACTTAGAGCTGAAGGTGTATGGAATCCCAGGCATCTATATGAAAACTCATTAATGTGCACGATCTAACGTTGCACACATAAACCAAGGCTAAAAAAAAAGTCTTTGTAATTTCTATTCCAGAAATATGGCAAAAAGGGGCAGACTGTGTAAAGCACTCAAAGTAATTCACTCAAACCTGACCATACAGATGTACTGAAAGTAAAGAGTGATATGATAAAAGAAATATAAAGATATTAAGAAAAATAAAAAACAAACAAACAAACATCTCATAAGAATACCAGACCCCTGAACAGCAGTTCACAGGCTAAATGAAGCAGCAGTGCAAAGACTGTGCAGGCACAAGGAGTGAGCCCACATATCATGCATTTTAAGGACTCACCAGCTAATATTTCCTATCTTTTTCCAGAAGCCATACGGTAAACAGATAGCACTAACAAAGTCAAATATTAATAACCAAGAACTGCACATCTCCAAATCCCCTTCCCCCAACCAGCAAAACCCATAGAAATTTACACTGACCAAAGCAAACAGAAAATAAAAGTCAAAGCACTTACATGGTTGACATTTAGGGATAGAACCAAGTACCCTTTCTATCGTTTTGAATTTCCTAAGTTATAACATTAACAGAAAATAAATACACATTGAAATGGAGTAACTCATGATCGTGACATATAGTCACTGAGAAGTTACAGTAATAAGGTCTTAAAACAGAACATCCCAAGAAGAAATTTTAAGCTGTCTCCAGACAGCCCAGATCAATTTAACACTTTGTCGCACACCAAGTGACCTGGTTAGCTTTGTCCACCCAGAACTCAGCTTGCTCAATATAATTACAGTTACACAGTTCTTTCTTTTGAGGGGCAGCATACTTTCAACTCTCCCAACATTGTGATTGATTTCTTGTGTGAGAGAAAGAGATACAGCTTGCGGAAGCATGAAAACAAATCTATGAAAATGTTGATGGAGGGAACGTGATTCCACACTTCACCTAAAATCTGGATGGTGGGGCACTGAAGAGCAAGACTAAGGAGAAATAAAAAGAATCTGATTCTTATTTTCTTGATGTTTCTGAATATCATTCAATTTCAAAATAAAAATGGAAAAAAAATCCTCTCAGCACCAAGACTCATCCTTTCTAGCTCATGAAAGTGAGTAACTGACATCAGAACCCATCTCTCTTTTTTCCTGGTGTTCAAGAGCTTGTCCATTTCCACAAAGTCTGCTCACAAAAACGTTGGTGACTATGAAGATGTACCTCAAAGTCTTACACTTCGGTTGTGTAAAATACAGTGTTTTATCATGCATTTTTGTTACTTATTTTTTATCCTCTGTCTTCAGCTCCTAGCTCCTCTTAATTGAAAACTGTTCATCTTCTCACAAGAGCAACAATATGCACTTAACTGCATATTGAATATACTTTCTGTAAGTTAAGACTGAATGGAGATCAGTTTAGAATACCCAAGTGTTGTGAACCCAGCTCTGTTTTTGTTCAGATAAAATTTGGAATATGACTTGGATGTGTTATCACCAGTTGTTAACAACTCCCATCTAATAATACTAACATACAATTGGTGCTAATTCAGCCAAATGGGAAAACTTTAAAAAACAAACAAACAAGCAGATGTGCCAAGACAAAAGACAGACTTTTTGTCTTAGTAGAAGTATTGTCTTTCCTTCCACTACTTCCTCTCTGTTACTTTTCATTATATCATCCCATGAGATGCTAGTTTGAAAGGAAAAAAGGAATATGATAAGAACTTTGTTTCCTGCTTTTTCAGATTAACTCCACAACTGAACATAATCTATCCTCTTCTGAGGTAGGTTAGGTGCTGCTAATCACTGTCTATGTGGTCTCATGCAAAGAGATGCATTTTACTGTTCATTAGTCATTAGAAAAGCTGTATCCTTCTCTGCATAAATATGCATACACACACATACACACACAAAAAGACACACAAACAAAAAAAGTCACCACTGTTTTTTGCTACATAAATACTGCCAGCTTAGTCTCAGTGAGGAAGCAGGTTTGCCATCAAAAACATATTTTACTACAGCTAAGCAAGGCTCTCTTCCTTTTTCTTTTCTATCTTCTTATTCATTGTTATTGCTGTTCTTTCTTCCTTTGGCATTTCTTCATTGGTTCATAATTGTTTCCTTAGTTTGGATGGAAGTAGTTCTGTTTACCTGCATAAATACATTTTCCAAGCAAACAAGGCAATAAAATAACAACCATCTTTTCAATATAAATAACCACTGATGTGAATGTAAGTGTTCATCCAGGCAGAAACTGCTGCCCAGACCAGGGATCCAGAGCAAGATGAGTGGCACTGTATAACTCTGATGATGAGTGCTCGCTAAAAGTGCAGTTTGTGCTGGTTCAGCTGGAGGGCAGCTGGTCCTCAGTTGGAGGACTTAGTAAGAGTTTAACCCAGTGAGGACATAAAGAATCGAAACAGATTTATTCTCTCTGTTTCTCTCTCTCTTTCCTCCCTCTCATCCATTATAAGACATCAGGAAATAGTACTAAGCTGTACCAGGAGAGATTCAGACTGAATATTAGGAAAAGTTTCTTTACCATCACATGATCATATGCTGGAACAGGCTTTCTAGAGAGGTAGTTGATGCCCTGTGCCTGCCAGTGTCCAAGAGGCATACGGACAATGCCCTCAATAATATGCTTTCACTTTTGGCTAGCACTGAAGTGGTTAGGAAGTTGGACTCAATCCTTATAGGTTCCCTCCAGTGACACTATCTAAATTCTGAGTGCTAAGAATAGCAGTTTACCAGGAAGCTAGGGCAATAAACTTTATTTGTGTGTCTGCTTGCAAATGACCATCACAAAGTAGTATTGATCACCGTGAACAATCTTCCCAAGTTCAAAGGAATACCCATACCTGAATATTGTTGAATCATTCAGATACCTGTAATGCTTTATGATTTGCCGCACAGGCATTAAATGTATTTAAACTTTTGGTATTCATTAGTTTAGCAAACAGGGAAAGAGAAATTCTGGACTCTATTGAAAACAGAATCACAGAATCACAGAATGACCCAGGTTGGAAGGGACCTCAAGGATCATGTAGTTCCAACCCCCCCTGCTTAGCAGGACCACCAAACATACGCCTTTACTAGATCAGGTTGCCCAGGGCCCATCCAACCTGGTCTTGAACACCTCCAAGGACGGGGCATCCACAACCTCCCTGGGCAGCCTGTTCCAGGGCCTAACCACTCTCCTAGTGAAGAACTTCCCCCTAACATCCAACCTAAATTTTCCCTCTTTTAACTTAAAACCATTTCCCCATGTCCTGCTATTGTCAGTCCTTTCAAAGAGTTTACTCCCCTCCTGGGAGTAAGTTCCCTTCAGGTACTGAAAGGCTGCAATGAGGTCACCCCACAACCTTCTCTTCTCTAGGCTGAACAAACACAACTCCCTCAGCCTGTCCTCGTAGGGGAGGTGCTCCAGCCCCCTGATCATCTTCGTGGCCCTCCTCTGGACCCTTTCCAAAATCTCCATGTCTTTTTTCTACTGAGGGCTCCACACCTGGACACAGTACTCCAGATGGGGCCTCACAAGAGCCGAGTAGAGAGGGACAATCACCTCCCTACCCCTGCTGACCACCCCTTCTCCTGATGGAGCCCAGGATCCCATTTGCTTTCCAGGCTGCCAAAGCACACTGCTGGCTCATGTTGAGTCCTTTGTCCATCAGGACCCCCAGGTCCTTCTCTGCCGAGCTGCTCTCAAGGACCACTCCTCCCAGCCTGTACAGGTGCCTGGGGTTCTTCCGTCCCAAGTGCAAAACCTTGCACTTTACCGTGTTGAACCTCATTAGGTTCACCCGAGCCCAGCTTTCCAGCCTGTCGAGGTCCCTCGGAATGGCATCCGTTTCTTCCACCGTATCGACCGCACCACTCAGCTTGGTGTCGTCAGCAAACTTGCTGAGGGTGCACTTCATTCCCTCATTGATGTCATTAATAAAAATGTTAAAGAGCACCAGTCCCAAGACAGACCCTTGAGGGACACTGCTCGTTACCAACCTCCACTTGGACATAGAGCCATTGACCACCACCCTCTGTCTGCGGCCTTTCAACCAACTGCTTATCCATCTAGTTGTCCACCCATCAAATCCACTTCCCTCCAATTTGGAGATGAGGATGTGATGGGGGACTATGTCAAAGGCCTTGCTCAGGTCCAGATAAATGACATCGATCGCCTTCCCTTCGTCCACCAATGTCATCACTCCATCATAGAAGGCCACAAGATTAGTTAAGCATGACCTTCCCCTGGTGAAGCCGTGCTGGCTATCTCGGAACTTGAACTCAAATAATCTGTTTTTTTTTTAACTGAACTTCCTTCCACATTTCCCTTTACACTTGCAGCTCTCTCCTCCTTCTGCATATTTATCTGCACTGGGGCAGTGTATGGAAGCCCAGTTTGTTGACAAAGACATTAGTCAAGTATGAAACCCTTGTACAGATATGGAAAGACCATATGGAAAAGACTCAAGACAGCATATTTGCATCAGCCTTACTCTTGTGTTTATTTAAAAAAAAAGGAAAAATTCATCTCTGTTGCCAGCATCTCAGAATTTTCAGTATGTACTGAGCATGTAGTTACTGAAAAAGATTTCTGTTCCCCTCCCTGAAACTCCGAGGCTTCACATATTTTGAATACCGATATGAACTGTATTTGCAAAGTCAAGATCTAAATTTGAATTTCTCTAGCATATGGAAGTTGTTCAGCCTAAATTAGGAAATTAAGCCAAATATCAGTTAAAATTCACCAGACATAATTGGAGGGGATATACTGTGCAAGTACTTTTAGTAGCAAATATAAATTTCCTAGATTTTGTTGATAAGATTTTTGTAGCAAGAATCAAGTTTTCTCGTGACAGAATAAGGATGGATGCTATCAACACTCAGTATATTATGACTAATTATTCTCAAACTAGGTGCTCTATTTTCAGTTAACTACATGTACAAGATAATAATACCATTAAGAAAATGTTTAATGTGAACCTCATTTTAGGGAAGGGATATGCGAAACTGAATCTAAAATGTCCTAACGTGTGAATGTATAGACAATCTGGGCAAATGAGGTAGAGGAACTATCCTGACATATACAGGACTAGGTGCTTATTTACCAACAAATAAATAAATAAATAAATATTCTCCCCCATCATCCCTGCATTCTTAAAGGATTAGGGAAATTTGTTGTCTGTGGCAAGCTGCTGTTGGATCCATTTTTCTGAATTCATTTGGTTAATCTATTATAACAGATACTGCTTTGCTTCTCATGACATGATTGAGATCTATAGCTGAACTAATAATATATTATTTCAAAACCAAATAAATGGAGAGAATCCCTATTTCTGGGTGACAGTTCTTAGGCAGATAAGTAATAATAAGAGGAATGCATGTGCTCTAGAAATCCATTTATCCAGAAAGATCCCAAAGCTCTTATTAGATTATTAAGAGAAATCACTTGCACGACCTCTTCAATAGTGGCAATGTAACAGAGCTACCCAGATGTATGCAATGAGAGCAGAAGAATATCTTATCTCAGTGATTGTCTCACTGTAGTCTATAGATCACCAGTAACCTCTTCAATTGCTACTATTAGTAATTGGTCATAAATATCTCTGCTAGAGTCTTAGACAACACACAGAAAATCAAGGATGTCAAAAGGCTGAACATCCAGAGACTTTAATAGGCTTTGACTCAGTCTCTTGGCTCCTTCCTTTCAGTGTGACTGCTCAATTGCTAGAAGATAACTGTATTTTTCAGAACAATACTATTTTGATATGTCATATAAACTATAGTTCAGAATGTTTTGATTTAAAATAACAGCAGGGAGGAGAAATCATGAGATCTCAACAGCAGACCTAACATAAGAATGGAATATCAAAGCCCTGGCCGGAGCAGAGGATGATGGTCTTGAAACAGGTGTGGTAATGCAGTAGGAAAAGTTAAAGTCTGTGACTGTATACCCACAAGTCATAAATGGGAAAGTAGTGTAGTCCTTTATTAAGGAAGGCAAATATATGGAATCTGTTGTTCACATATATTATCATTAGCCAAGACTGCTTTTTAGCCTCTTCCAGCCTAAGGTTTTCATATACCTTGATTCTAGAAGTACAAAATGGAGTGCCTGAAGTACCCCCATAAAGTTCAAGTACCAAATACAGGACCCAGGAATATACATTAAAAAAATAAAAAGCAGTCCCGCCCCTTGTCCCTCCAAAAGGAGAAAAAAAAACAAACAAAAAAAATTCCTATAAATTAAAGCTATCACAGTCTGAATACAATATATTATTTTTAGAGAATACTCCTTCCCCATAAACTGAGAAAGGAGTATTTCTAAGCAGAATGTGATTTTACACACATAAGCACATAAGTTTGACCAAAAGCTCCCTTGAAAGTGAACTAAGTACGTCTTGACATTGCAGCAGTGAATTTTCTTTCCTCCAAGTAACTGTAGCAGCTAAATGAGCACTGCTTAATTTACTAGTAAATCAGTATTTCTATTTTCTTTTTTTCCCCCTCTTTCCCAAGCTTAGCAAGAATTTTGTTAAAAACACACTACTGGAAAGTAAAGAATGCATAAGTTATGCTGAAATGTATGCACATTTGAACAGTTTTATCCACCTTAGCTATGAGTTGGCCCCCAAACTCAGCAGAGGCTGTTAGGTGCTTTTGTAATACAGATTAACGGTAATACTAAAGTTCCTTCCATATCTCATTCCTCCCAAAGAGAGAGACTTAGGCTAAGATACTTTAAAGCTCTCCTTAGGCTGTTGTGAGTTCTGTGTGAAAATACATCCGTTGCCATCTCATGTTAACACTTACTGCTCTAGAAATAGGGGCCTTTTGCTTTTACTATAGCTTGTCAGATTATGGAACTGAAGGAATCATTGATCCCCAAAGGATAAAAATCAGTGGAAGGCTCCTTAAAAGAAAAATACACTATATTCAATGAGTGTTAGAGAAAGTCCTCTCTTTGTAGTTTGAGATGATGAAGGTCAAGGAAAAAAAGAGTCCTACATGAAAGTTTTTTTTTTAGGTTGTTTTCTAATTATTTATTTATTTATTTATGTATTGGTTTTTTTTTTTTTTTAGGTTTTTTTAGTTTTTTTTTTTTTTTTAAGGAAAAAAAAATGAGGTAAAAGAGCCATTGCAAGTTAAAGTTGGAGTAAAAAGGAAAGTTTAAAGGTTTCTCTGTTATCTCTCTTTTCACAGTGTAATCTATTACAAATTAAAAAATAAAAATAAAAAAGCCCTTTCAAAGTGTTGTCTTAAAGTGCTAATAGGAAATATGGTTTTTTTATTTGTTGAACAGCAAAAATGTTGAATTCATGAAAAGACAAATGAAACTTTTAGAATAGTAATTGGTGAGGGGTTCTGGAGGATTTTAATATCTAATTGAAGAAAATGCCATCATTTTTATCAGGTGGTAGGAGGGCAGCTTTGGAGATATTAATATCAAGCTATAGTTATTTTTAACTGGGGTGGCACTTTACAGTGAATGAGAAGAAGCCTGGGGCACTTGAACCATGCACTTTACCACATTGACTTTGAATTTCACCCTTCTGTTTTATATTGTGATCTGATGAATGTTATCAGTAAGAATTACTATTTTTAAGTCAGAAATTTGTTGGAGACTATGGCTGGGTGGTGGTGGAAGCTTTCTGTGGTGGGAAGGAGAGAGAATGGGTCATGTTTCTAACAGAGGAGTGCTCTAAAAGCCAGGGGGTGTGGATCATCATAAGTCAACTCTTAAGGGTCTAACCCTATCAAGGAGCAAAACCAGAGAGGAGAAGAAGAAACTAGAAACCATTAAAACCTTTAAAACATTTTTTTTTAAGTGCAATAGGACTCAGGGAAAACAAACAAACAAACAAAACAAAAACAACAACAAAAACAAACACTACAGTCTTCTGAAAAATAACCACTAGATCCAAGTCTCATTTGAGAATGGTATAAATTTTTTCCCTGGGAAATCCATTTGAGTTTTCTTTTTAAGACCTGCTCTTTTAGCCTTTCTAAGCTAGAATTGCAATGTACTTACAGCACAGAACTGATTTTTTTTATTTTTTTTATTTTTTTATTTTTTTAAATTTTTGACACACCAACCTCTGGCTTTCGACCATGTCCATAGTGCGCTCACTTCATGCCTGTCAATTCAAATGAGTTTTGTTTTAATTTTTATACCAGATGAGTTCATGTAGTGGTCCTCATAAAGGGTAGGCAAAGAGGTTCCCAGAAATCTAGCATTTCCAACTAGCATTTTCAAGTGGAATCATTACTGCAATTTAAATATTCAGGCACTTTTGTTTCAAACTTACTATTGTTTATAGGAAGCAAATGCAAATAGATGGTAAAAACCTTTTGGTATTAGGTCATTAAAAATCCATTTTTGACTTCCTGCCCACAACTACATCTTTTTTCAGACCTGCCACCCATTTCATTTAAGCACTTAGCTTTCTCCTAATGAATGAATTGGCATTTCATATTACCTTATTATCCTATAAAGCAAAATGCATACTCAATAACATTAACGGTAATTTCTCATAAAGACACATTATCGATCCGGGTGCTACCTGTAAGCATTGAAAATTGCAGCCTGCACACAGAGCCTTTCACATCTGGGCCTGAAGAATTAAAGAAAAATTAAATTTGACAGCAGTAAATTCACAGGCACAATCTAGGCACCAATTTATATGCAAAATGAAATGCTTTATGAAAATTTTCTCTATTTTCTCACGGAGATTTGGGAAAAAGATTTCACTAGATGCTTCTTTCTCTAATATCCCTCTACTTAAATATTATACTGCAGTCACTGTAGACTCCCTTTGATGTATAAATAATCAAGTTAAATTATGTGCAGCAAGGAGACTAGTGCTCTGCCATTCTTATTTTACAAAGTAATATCTACCCTAGAGGGTCAAATTTCCCTGACAAATTCTTAATTACTATGTTGCAACAGAAGCAGAATCTATTTGTGCATAAATCCTGGGCATTCCCATGTGGTAAGTAACTAATATTACCAACCATTTCACTTGGCCTGTTCACTGAACTCCATAATTAGATAATACTTTTGATGATGGTACATTTGAAGTCTTAATCCATTTAATTTTTTATGAGATTTTTTTTATTTTAATAGGGATATGTTAGTGACCGCTGCCTATTTAAAAATCATTAAAATTCTGTCCACAGCAGTAATAAAGATTAAAGATTACTAATATGGCATTCATAACCTTGCTGGTTTTCTGGAAATCTGGGGCTTAAGGTAAATGTTAAAGGTCATTTAATATGTTAGTCAGTAATTATAATCCTAGGTAATAGGTTCCTTTTCTAATTATCCTGGTATAAAAGTTCCATTGTTTGGGTCTATTCTTCTGATTTTCTTATTTGGGCTTTTGGGGGGATGAGTAATCCTGGAATTAAGTTTCCGAACATTGATGAAAGTAGGTAATGCTCAATGATTAACTGGATAAAAGCCATATGTTTGAATGCCACATAATATCTTGCCTTGAAGTTACTTGCAAAAGATGCAGCATCCCTTTCCAGGAGAAATAAAGCAGAAAGGTCACTGCAGAGATTAATACCTTTTTTTATTTTAATATCAAACATTGACAAATAAGATAAAGGCCTTGTGAGCAAGCTCAGAAGAAACTGAGAGTGGTTAAACACTAGATGGGAGAGAATCTTAAAAGAATAATCTGTTGCTCATTAGAGAGGCAGGAAAAGGAGACTTCCTCCTTGAGGCTCCAATTCAGGACACTGCTCAGACGTGTACCAGATTTAGATACTGGGAACTGAATTCTGGACTAAACACTTAAAATTGTATTTAAGTTCAAGTCATTTGATTTTAAGCTCCCTTTAAGGTAAATATGGACAAAAATGCTGTTACTAGGTCACAGTGCAGTGCTGAACCCAATGTAACCTGCAAAGGCTCCAAGAGGCCCCCTACAAAGCCTGGACTTCTGGGTGCAGATCTCATATCCCACATTTCATTTGAGCGTGATCATGCTCTAATTGCAGCAGGAAAAGGTAAGAAAAAGCAGGAACAGTAGTGAGGCAATGTTTCAGGGATGTTTTATGCTCTTTATAGTGTTTTTTTACTTTCAGTATGACACAAATACATAATAGCATTAAAAAATAACCCAATGTCACTAGCTTTTATTTCAACAATAATTGTATTTCACTAGCTGGCTTTGGGCAAGTCACTAAGGTTGCATTTGAGAAGTGTCTGCAGGTCATGATTTTTCTAAGGGCGCTGAGAAGATTCTTGACATACTGATTTGTGCTGGAAATGGTGCTCTGCACTTCTGAAAATCAGGACTCCAAATGTCTCAGAAAAAGAGTTAAAAAATGAAAAATAAATAATAATAATTAAAAAAAAATCAAACATTCACAAAGCTATGAAAACTGCTCTTAATATTTCCATTTATATATATATATATATATATATGATATATGTGTATATATATATATATACACACACACACACACACATATATATATATATGTATATATATATATATATATGAGACAGATATATTGCCTGTTGAGAATGTATAAAGCTTAAACAGTCAATTTGTATAAGGCATTTCAGTTTTCCATAGAGAAGGCAAACAATCATACACCACTTATACACCAGCATAGTGTATAACCCTAACACTAGTGAAAATCTTAGCCCAAATCTTCATCGGCCTCCTTTACTCTTAAAAATTCACAACCTCTTATACTTGGAGTTATTTCAAAGGTGCTAAGTTGCAGACTGATTAATGTAATTTAACTGTGATTGGTGACATTTGTAGGATGCTAAATCAGAATTGTTTATAAAACTTTGATAAAGAAATTAATCCCTTACAAACATTTCCTTCATATTGAAACCCAGGTAGCAAAATCTAAGGCTTTCTTGCAAAGAAGCAATAAATGACTTGGGAAAAAGTTAAACTTCTCGATTTTATCAGTACCTCCATGTAAGCAGCCTTCTTTCACAGTGCTTTTGAAGAGAGCATTTTACAATTCCATTCTATTTTATACTTTTCTGTCTATTTTTTCCCCTTTTCCTTGCTTCATTTTCCCAATGACTCCTTCAGATAAAATACTAAGCAACATCTATTTAAATGAAAATAAAGACAACAAAAACTTCATGGTTATATATTTGCACACAATTTATCTATTCCCTCACAGTCTTATGCCAGATAAAATTCATGAGCAATTCTCATGGCTACATCTGATCCAAAGCTAATTGAGATATGAGTGAATATCTCAAGTTTCCAAACTTGGTTAGAGTTAGCGCCAGTTCAGCTATTACAGATATTCTCGGGAGCTTCTGGTTCAGTTCCTACCCAAAGAAAATATGATCAGATGTTAAGCTTTTCAAAGTAAATATCTGTCCAAGATAGGAGCACTGATAATAGAAGGAATGTGTGCATCACGAAGCAAACTTCTGGTCACTTGAGCAGCAGAGCCATATTATGTTTACCCTCTTCATAGCACACCAGAAGCAGTATGTGAGCTCTATGTCACCTCAGTGCCAGTCAAAACTCTCCAGCCCTTCTCAAAAATTGGAGAAGCTTCAGAGTTCTATCTAATTTCTTTTTAGTTATCCAGAAATAGTTTTGCCAGCAAGGGAAAGGAAGTGATCATCCCTCTGTACTCAGCATTGGTGAGACTGCACCTTGAGTACTGGGCCCCTGACTACAAGAAATACTGTGAGGCCCTGGGGCATGTCCAGTGAATGGCAATGAAGCTGGTGAGAGGTCTGGAGCACAAGTCATGAGGAGTGGCTGGGATTGTTCAGTCTGGAGAAGAAGAGGCTCAAGGGAGACCTTATCGCTCTCTACAAGTACCTGAAAGGAGGTTGTGTTGAGGTAGATGTTGGCCTCTTATCTCAAGTAACAAATGACAGGACTAGAAGGCATGGCCTCATGATGTGCCAGGGGAGATACAGGTTGTATGTCAGGAAAAATTTCTTCTCCAAAAGAGTGGTCAGACACTGTAATGGGCTGCCCAGGAGAGTTGTTGAGTCACTGTCCTTGGAGGTGTTCAAGAAACCTTTAGCTTTTGTACTAGTGGACATATTTAGTGGGGAGATATTGATGGTAGGTGGGTAGTTGGACTGGAAGACATTGGAGGTCTTCTCCAACCTTGGTGTTTCTATGATTCTATGATTCTTTGTCCTGGCTCAAATTTCCAGAGCCTTCAGCTCAGTCAGAAGTCATATGTATGTAGCATGATTTAGCAGTCCTAGTGGATAGATCATCCAGGTCCCAGGAAATCCAGGAGGTTCAACTCTTCTTTCTTGAATTTTTTCATATGAATCTTCCCTTCTAGTCATTCCTTACGTTCTCAATCATCTTAACAGGCAAAATTATGAAACTAATAGCTATAGTTGAATTTGGAAGTAGGAAACCTGGTATGTTCTACCAAACCTGGTATATCCTGTTTCTCACCACAGATATTCACGCTCAGGTATTAGCACTGACCATGGCTATCAATTAATCTGCAGCATCCAAAATTTTCTCCTGCTGATAGAGAATGTTATATTCTCTATCCAGTAAGAGCCAGATGTGAAGAACTGGTTCCATAAAGGTGACATCTGGTAAAGGCTGAAATTGTAATGTAAACAGATCCTGACTTATAGATGTAAGCTTTGCTTACTTGCTGTCTCGTTTGCTGAAGGAAATGATGTTTGAGAAGTCTACAGGGAAACACTGGAGCCTGTAACTATTACCAGCAACAACAAAAAGAAGTACTTCTTGTGTCATTCACTCTACTGTGGTGGCTGTGTGGCTGCAAGTGGAGTCTACATGCCTTGCCATTAAGCTTGTCTGAGCTCATTCTTTCAGCCACTGGTGGGAATGATGCCACTGGTCTTGACCTTGCTGTATGAGACTCCTGATTCCTGCTACCCTTTCTGAGGATGGAAGTCAGAGGTGAGAAGACTGAAACTGTCTGTTTTAAAGATGCCTTCATGGCTTTTCATGTGTATTTAGTTTAGTCATTACCTCCATGTTCTTGTCTTTAAAACTACTTGTTGAACTGGAGTATCATAAAGATTGCCTCAGTGGTTACAAACTCCTTCTGGAATGGTACAGTTATGAGTATTCTTTGTATGCAAGGACCTACAAGGGGTGTGTGCTGTATAAACTAGAGCTACTCTTTCACATTTGTTTAACTTATATATCTAGAATATGTAAGTAAACACAATTTGGAGAGCAAACATTTGATAGCATGATGCATGAGAAAAACCCACAGGTATATAGGTGTATCCACACGTAAAAGGATTAATGAACATCTTAAATAAAAGGGTAACCTTTCTGTTCAGAAATACCAGCAGCCGTCTGTGTCATTTTATATGTATGCATATATATATTCACATATGCACACATTGCCACATTCTCCTTCAGCTAACCTTTATGCAAGAGAAACTTCTGCTGATGTCAAATGACCAAGAGGATAGCAGCAGCTGATCATGGTGCCTGTCGGGGGCTGTTGGGTATGTCTCCCCAGCACCAGGCTGGCTTCCCTCACTACTGCCACTGACCTTGCAAACAGCTCCGACAAAGGTCGGAATGGATTCATTGATCAGCCAGGCCAAGCATATGACAGTCTGTGCCTTAATTGAATCCCAAAAGGGGGTAGACTGGGTTTTTATTACAGAGGCCAGACGATTGCACTCATTAAAAGCTCCACAGACTGTGTGGTTTACTAATTAGTTTATTATACAGACACCTTGACGATGGGCAAAGTTGTCATTTTGCCCTTTATCGCACAGGGGATGTTGTTAAAAGTTTAATCAGCTAACACTGACCAACTTAGCTTGGCAGGCTGTGGACAGTCATTACTGAGGTCACCCCTGCTGTAGCAATCCTGACAGGGTCACAGCATGAATCTCCAATAAAAGCACGTTACATAAGGTAAGAGTGCACCTGAAAGGGAACCAGGAAAAGAGATGTGCTCAGTGGGGAGTGGGAAACAGATGGACTGTTAGGACAAGTGAAGCCTGTTACAGTTTCTTTTTGCTTACATTGTTTAACATATGCTTTTTGGAAATATGGGAAGCTCTCAGCTATTGCTGTGATAAGTTCATTAGAAGGCAAGGATAGACTGAACCAAGTGATGTGTGAACAGACATTCAGTATCTCAGGATCTGAGGAAGCAGTGTTGATTTCCCTACTTAAGCAATTCCTAAATGCAGATAATGGGTTGGTCCAACTGGAGTCTGGGACAATGGAAGCTCCCTTCTCTTCTTCATTTTCTTTCCAACAAATGAAGGGCAGTTTTATACTGTACCTTGGCCTATTTATCCCCTTCAGGTGTGAGCATGTGATAAGCTTAGGAAAACTTTTTGTAGTGTTATTATTATTTAGTTTTTCTGCAGTGGCAGAAGTCCCAGCAGAGTTAGTACTAATAGCCCGTTAATACTGAGCCTTACACAAATAAAGCCCTCATTACATTCCACATCAGAAGACACAGGGAATACATAGATATAGATAAATGTGGTGTAGAAAACTGAGCCAAAATGACTGACTAGAATCCCACATCACCTGCAGCCATGCTGCATCTTGACCATTTTTTCTTAAGAAACTATCTACAATGAAAAATACCTAGGTCACATTGTATGACTGTGAGTCACACTTATATATAAATATATTTATATAACTTCAGTTAAATCTGACTGGATATGGACTCCTGTTCATTTGAATCTTCTTGAAGAGGGTGTTTTCCACAAAATAAAAAAGCTGGCAGAGGAGAACCATTTCTAATGGTTCCCTTGTGGGAAGGTCAGAAAATCAGCAGTCATCCTTGCACTTTGTTGTGTAGCATATAATATCAACATGGCATGTGCTTTCTCATGTTGAGCCACAACCAAAACACTCAGGTATGGAACACAAAGTACGTGCAGTGCTTATGATGGCCCATGTGGAACAAGGGGGTATTTGAGTGCAGGCTGATAAAACACCACAATATCATTAGGATGAACTGCAGAATGGGATGACAATGGCAAAGGAGTTTGGAACAGAATCTTGAGTAAGAGATGGAAAGAAAATGAGTTTATAGAGGTTGATATTTGTAGAGGATATGGGACAAAATTCCATATAAAATGAGACTTTGTCAAATGCAGCACAAAGAAGAAATTATTTATTTAAGTACCAAGCATTGTGATATGAAAAGAAAATCAGAATCCTGTCCTTGCACAGGATCATAACAAAAACAGTGTGCCGACTTTATTGCCTTAATACAATATTGGGATATTTATTATTGGCTCCAAGTCACCTAGGACAGTTTGCATATTGGCTTTGCTACATAGCATCATCTGTGTTCTCTCTTTGTGACCTAAGAGTTTGGGTCTCTTTTTTCAAACATCATGCACAGCATTCAGATGTAATTCCAGAGCATCACTTCACTAGCAGAAAAAAAAAAAAAAAATTACAGGATGTACTATCCTCTGGGAGCTGGAGCAGAACATGAGCTATATAAAATTTGTTTTGGTTCTAATTTATTTCTTTATGTCTTAGACATCATCTGAAATCCTGGCTTTTGTGGATCAAAATGGCAGATGTTACTAGGAACCAGAGCAGCAAATTTCAACAAGAATATCAGTATCACTGCATACTTTTGAGGCATCCTTCTTCTGGCCATGTGCCATTTACAATTACATCACATACTGAATGAAGATGGAAGGGTAGGGGTCATTTTTTTCTTTCACATCAACTTTTTTTTCCAGTTCTAAATATCTGATGTATCTACTACTCCTCAGTCACTGAAGACTTAAATGGCAGAATCCATGTCACTCACGTTCAATCCAGCCCTACTAAAGGACTGTTGCAGTCTTATTTAAACATGAAGTGCAGCCTTGAGATGAATAGGCTGGTATTTGTGTTCAGCTATGGCATAAATCATTGCTCCAATTATCCCATGCCCAGAGTGAGAACTTTGTCAAAATACTCTGTAGCTTTTTTCAACTCAAAAAACTTGGTTTCTTTGCCAATAAGCAAATTTCCAATGTTGAGGAGTTCACATACATCAAAATACTACACTGTTCAGAATCTGAGATATAGAGGTGGCCTAGAGGACTGCTATCACCACTGGATTCCAAAATAAATGTATATAGGGTGATAGGGAGGTGAAGTACAGCCTGGTGTGCTGCTGTGTGTACTATTCATTTTCATTCAAACATTAGCATAAGATGCAGTGGCAGCAAATTTATATCTGTCAACATATGGAGTAAAAATCAATGAGTGTGTACTTACAGTACATCCTGAGTGCAGTGCACTATGGGACATGCAATAAAGGGGATGAGAGAGGGAGCCAGCTCCATGACAAAACACAACAGATGCATTTCTATTCAGGGAAATGTTACCTAAATGATGAGGACAAGAATAGAAGAAGAATAAAAGTTGAAGACCTTCAACTAGCATTCATTAGCACAGTTCACTTACCTTTAATTTTTACTAGCTAGGCTTGTCCCTTTTCTCTGTTTGAAGTGTGGACTCATTCACATTACCCACACAGAAACCTGGCCAGAGTACGCTGCAATACCAGGGCGAGCAATGGGTCGTGTAAAATGAAGGTACCACCAACAGTTAACACATCTTGGTAGTCACCCCAGGAGTCTTCTCAGAGTGACAGATTGCTCTGTTAGAACCACATAGGCAAATGCTCCATCATTAGCTGACTTTAAAAAAAAAAGCTGCCTTAACTGTGAAACTAAAAGACTCCAACTTTTCCTTTTTCTGTAGCTCCCTCAGGCAATGAAGGAATTTGTGATGTGTGTCAATGAGACATTTGAAATCTCACACATTTAAATCGTCCTGACTTCAACAGCATTTTAAGCACACTGAAACTAGCGGCATTTCTAAACTCAAACACTTACCAACTTCTTTCCCATAAGCTAGCTCCTATGAGCCTCAGAGGCAGTAGAAAATGTTATTATGAGAACAAAGCTTCTCTCTGTAACTGAATTAAATATAAATGCATTAAAAAGAGAGAGATAATATAATAATTAATACTTTGTATTACTCTATTACCTTTCTATTGCAGACTAAAAGTATTAATTCAGCCTTAGCACACCATTTATCTTGCCATTTTATAAACAGAAAAATTGAGGCACAAAGGGGCAAAGTGATTTAACTGAAGTCACAAGGCAAATCAGCATAAAATCCTGGAAATCTGTTTGTCAGTTCTATACCCTCTGTTGTGTTACTACAAACCAAAGATACTCTAGAAAAATTTATGCCACTAGTTTTGCTGTACGAGAATAGAAATACAAGCCACTACAATGAAAAACAGTGAGTCTCCAATCTCAACCTCAAAATGGTGTATATCTCAGTGGAAGATCTCTAAGTATCATGGACATTATTTCAATCTATAACACCAGTTCAGTGGTGAGCAAAGCATGACGACTTCTCTACATCTTGTGTGGTATTTTTCCATGTACATGAAGAAAATCTCATAATCCTGTCCTCTAGTCTTTTACCATGTAAGTCAGCGAGAAGCTCCCATTACAATCAGCGGTGTGAGACTGCAATTAAGCAGTGATTAAGAGTCATACAATGCAGTCCACTGGAGGGATGAGAAGTGTTCTGGCTAACAGGATCGGCAAACACACTCTGTTGAAATGCTTAGAGATACCGCATTAGAAAAAGCATCAGTGCATGGAATTACTGTTCTGCCTGCACACAGACATAAATCC
This sequence comes from Coturnix japonica, assembly GCF_054131305.1. Taxonomy (NCBI): domain Eukaryota; kingdom Metazoa; phylum Chordata; class Aves; order Galliformes; family Phasianidae; genus Coturnix; species Coturnix japonica. The sequence goes on along the minus strand of NC_140663.1, from coordinate 64,161,640 downwards.
AGGTCTCACTCAGCTCTGTGTAAGGATGGACCTGTTTATCCTCCAGAGGGAATTTACATGGCATCATCAGGCTGTCCACAATGCAAAATCAGTCCTTCAGTGATTGCTCGTGAGCACTCAGGACGACAAAGCATTTCATTAATCATCCATTCCTAATCAGTCTCTTAATAGATCTATAAAAGAATAAATACCCTAGAGAAATTGCTACTTTAAAAAAGGAAGAAATTGGGTACCACTTTGAATATTGGCAGGCACAAGAGTTGCCTTTTAACTCTGGAGTCATTCAACTTTTGTTGGAGTGTTACATAAAAGCTTTTAATTTACCAAGTACCTTTTTGTGAGTCGAGGGGATCATTTGTGACTAATGAAGAGCAGAGAACATTTTAATAATAGTGACAACTGGCTTTGATATTAATATTGTCTCTAAAAAACTCTCTTTTGAAGTCTCTGAGATTAGGAAAACCCTTTATATTTTATCCAACTGTGTTAATAAAATTGCCTTGACTACATAATGCTTTCTCCAAAGAGAAAGTAATTTTCCCCCATTTAGTTTCCTGTGCTATCCTTTGGATATTTATATGTATATATTTTCTCACTTGTCATTTTTCTGTGCAGCAACATTTCTAATTATTTTATTAAACGGATTTCTGAAATTGTATTTAAATAAAAAACCCAAATGTAATGTTCTGTTTCTTACAGGAACCTCAACGTATTTCACATCTTTCCAAATGGCATTCTTTTCTATATGTCGTAAATATTTCTTGGGTTTTTTTCAGAGGGAAGATGGGATCACATTTCTGTTCATGTTTAATGTTTCTCAGATCTTCTGGAGCCTATTAAGGGATCAAAAGAGCAGGCCACCTGAAACAAAATGTCATTAGGTGAAGATCTTTTCACACATTTACCTAGGGCGGGAGCTTTAGTTGATATTCAGATTTACAAACATGTAAAACGTTGTTGAAAATGTTCAGCTGCTGCAATACGATTAGCCCTGGAAATGAGAAAGAAAGCCCAGATTAATGTAGAAGCCTTATCCTCCTAAGATAACATGATGTCTTCATGTGCTAAAGGATGCGATATTTCCAGACTTACTAGTAGGCTTTTAGGATTCCTTACTACTTCTCACTTGAAGTTTCTAAGATGGTTTGTGGTCCTAGAGGCAATTGTTGTTTGTTTGTTTGTTTGTTTGTTTGTTTATTATTATTAAATTACATTTACATTTAATTTACATTAAATTACATTTTACATTCTTCCTGAATTTTTCCCCCCTAAATTCTTCCTCTGTTTACAAAAGGAGCTTGTTGTCTCTTCTTTTTCATGAACATGACAATTTTGTGAAGTATCTTTTGTCTTTCATTTCGTGTTGTAGTCTTCCCCAGAAATACTGCATTGGAGTTTTAGATATGGTGTGGTCAGGCTCTTTTTTCTGTTGCATCTTTCTTCAGGAAGGTCTTTATTTTGTAGAAATTGTAGCAGAAGAAAAGGAAAATATCAATATCATTGTGTTCTAGGTCTCTTATTGTATGAACAATTACATACAAATCTTAATTAAATAGGGTGCACCCAAAGACCATATAATCTATCTAGGTAGACACAGAGATAACCACAGTTGAAAGTAAGTTACTTCTGTTTAGTTGATGACTTATGCACTCTATCATATCTCACTCACTTTTTTGTTAAATTCAAATGGGAAACAAACCATATCTGTGTACTGAGAAACAACAACGTTTAGTTCCAATAAAGAAGGTAAGTTACTGCGGTAGGACAAAAAAATTGATGTGAAAAAAATAAAATAAAATGATACTGATGGAAACAATACAGTGGAAATAACTCTTTAGGTCTAAGCTCTGTCCTTGCTTAGACTTTCATTTCTCAAATGAAGCCTACTCAATTTGGCCACAGTTTTCAGAGAGGGTTATAAGTTAAAGCAATACACTTGCTTAAGAATCTTGTTGAATCAGGCCTGCATATGATGTATTGCAGGCCATGAATCATTTGAAACATAAACCAGAAAAAAATCTTTTTCAGTTTCTTTCCTGCTGCCCATGATGTATTCCCTCAAGCTCTTCCCTAATTAGGGAAGTTAAGACCAGTAATTCATCTCCAGTTGTTTCTTCCTGCCAGAAGCAGTAGGGGTATTAGCATAGATGGAGTTCCAGACATTTTACCATGTGCTCTAACTCTTGAGTAGGCTTCCTTCAGTCCCAAAAAGTATTTAGGTTACTCTCAGTACCTTTTTCAAAGAACAAACATAAAGCAAGATACAAGTACAGAATGAAACAAATCTCCCAACTTATGCTGATTTCTGAAGATGCCCTGCATTCTTGAAACACATTAAATTTGGTTTGACTTGGTTATGCTAAGTAAGGGCCAGAATGCTGTCAGCCACCTTTCTCCTTGGCAGAGCTATCCACAGCACACATTTTAGGTGGTTCTGACCAGATCCAAGTGTGATTCTGTTCTTTCATAAGTTATTTTTACTTGCAAGAAAGGTTGCAAGTTTTCTAGCACCCTGAAGCAGAAACTCCAGGGATACTTTTAAATATGTGTAATTTTAACACAAATAGAAGTTTACCATAGTATAGCTAAAGGTAGGCCTACAGTTAATATTTACAGACAAGGGTCTAACACAGAGATGATAGGGCTAGGCTGCTGACTCAGCCATCCCAATCTGTATAGAGATTCTGTAGCTTGAGTAAAGGCAACCAGAAGGTTATAAAGGGTCACAGAAGCCCCTGTGATCTTCAGGAGTTAGAGTGCCCGCAGAGATTCATTCACCTCTACCACACCTCAAAGTGGGAGGAAGAAAGCACCTTGGTGAGCATTCGTTCAGATGAAGAAAACTTTCATGGGAGTTTCTATAATGCTTCATCTTGAGTGACTATGGGGTTACAGGAGCTGGATGACTGTATAATAAGGCTCACTGGCTCTCTGATAGAAACTTTCATAAAGGAAAAAGTTACTGATGAAAGTAAAGATTTGTGTGTCTGTGTGTTTCTTGTGCAGCTTGAGGATTCATCTGGATTTCAGTGCCTGTAAGATGAGGGACAACAGGGGAGCAGGCCACAAACCTGAACTCCCTGTGCACTCTTCCTGAAAGTGAAGGAAGAGCATCAAAGGGAATGAGAGTGACAGACTCTCTCACTGAAAGGCATTGTATATTCTTGCTTTAGGTCACAGGCATGGTTTGCATCACAGAGTAAAGTCTGTCTAATTTAACATTTATGAAGTCCTCAGTTGTAGGGCACAGTCTTAAGTAGGCTTGCAAAGTTGGGGTGATGTGCAGAGTAAAAAAAGTCATAATTTTGATTTATTTTTTATTTTTAGCAGATTTAAAATTTGTCATTTATGCCTATATGTTGGATGCCTCCTTTATTATAAACTCTTATTTCCCTTTCTTTGTGTGTCTTCTTATCTGCTTACCAGGCTGAAAAAGAAAAGCGCTTATCATGGCATCAAGTTTATATCAATACTTTTACATATAAACCTCTTTTGTTCATATGATACACTAAAACATTACAATATGTAGAAGCAGAGAAGCCATCAAGAAAACAGATGCACCTGGATACACCTGGTTCCCACCACATGCAAAGAAGAATCTTACCTAGTTGATATTTCTACATTTGTGTGAAATTCACATTTACATGGAGTTCAATAAATGAAAAAGCAAAAATAATATGTATAAAATGTTTATTATAATAGAGTGGGACCAACATTGGACAGAACTATAATTACTCTTTTTGTATACTCAGAATATGCCTAAGCTATTTATTTTTCCCAATATTTTAATAATTTTACTGATGGCTTGCTTTTTTTTTTTAACAGTTTTCAAGCTAATTCAGTTTTTCAAGATCTCAGCGTGCAGTTAGTTATATACATGTTTGTACGTATGTGTGACTGTACTATAATCACACAGTCTCAGTTATGAGATCAAATGAGCTCACTTGAGTAAGTATGCACATTTACACTGAAATTGTGAACCAACATACTGTGAATGCACTAAGGTGGTGTTCCACTATTGTACTCTACTACAAGGCTTCAACAATAAGATGTCTTCTTTGAAAAGAAAAATGTCTGGAGGAGGACTTCCATTGTTAGATATTCTTAATGAAAATTATAAAGGAAAGTGTGAGAAAATGTCCATTATTGAATTGTAGAGCATCTAAAGACAAATACACTAAAAGCTTAATAAAGATATAAGGACAACAGAAATACATGATACAGTGATAGTTTATTATACAACAATCAATCAGGAAGCTCATATATGCAAAGCTTTCATTAAGCAACTAACATTATCATCTGAAGGATAGTGATGATATTAATAAGAAAAGCAATTAAGTATTGCTATTGATGGTTTTGATTCTACTCAGTAGAGAAATTGATTGAAAAGGTGCATGAGTAAATCAACTGGGTGATCCTAAAATGACAAAAATAAATTTGAATAGGCCATAAGATGATAAGATCAAGCTTAATTAACATATTATTTATTATAATTTATTATTATTATTTATAGAGGCAGTAGTCCTATGCCTTTATTAACACAAATTCAACGATTCATAGCTAAGATTTAACAGGAAAGGAGTTCTTCTGGAGTTTCTCCAGGAGAAAATAGACTGGAAATTTGGCAAGTGCTAAGGAAAGATATAAACTTTCCAACCCGCACGAGACTATCCAACCCGCATGAGACTATTCCAACCCGCACGAGACTATGATACTATGATATGATGAAACTGAAGACTCGAGAAGAAGTAATACAAAGAATGGAAAATATGCCAAGTTCCTAAAAATGAAAAAAATAAAAGGAACTGTATAAACTAGTTAAGCAAAGAAGAACAAACATGGAAAAAGTGAAATAAAATGCTACTAGTGAAAGCCAGAAGGCTGATAGAAAACACTACATATGAACAAAACCAATAAGAGTAAGATGAGAGAGCTTTGGAGGGCTTTCTCTTTCACCTCCTCTCCCTTTTCCCTCCATTAGCTACTGGTCTGAGGGTCCCTAAAATAAAGTGTAATACAAAAGTGGTTTTTGCTCTATTCTTCACTTAAAAAAGATAAACTATAACAACAACAATGAAAAACACAACAGCTTCATATAAGCAAAGAATAAATTAGAGATCGTTTAGATAAATATAAACTTTTTCTACTGTTTCTGTACAAACTGAAATAACACAAAAACATGTCTGAAGAATGTGTGAGTGGGAAAAAGATGGAGTGAGTGTAAACCTAGCATAGAGAAAATGGGTGATAGTATTTAGTGATTATTAGCCAGGGGAAAATTGTAGATACATGGATTATAGACCGAGTAGATTAGGAGCAATACCCAAATAAATATACCAGTAAATAAAGAATATAGAAATGATAAGACACAATTTACAGATACTTCAAAATATAAGTTTGTCACATCCATCAAGTTTTCTTCAATGGCAGAACAACAGGATTCATGAAAAGATGTGGTTGTGATTCATCATAAGATTCTGACATGATTTGAAAGACACTGTCATAAATAAAACAAGTAAATGCAGACTGAGAAGCTACTGCAAGTACCTCAAAATCGAAAACTGAATTAAAAAAACAGTTATAAATTGATTGCTATTAGATTGTAGTAGTGCAGAAAAGAAAGAGACAAACATAGTTTTATCTATCCCAGATTTGACATTATCCTTTGTTTCCTGTAATGGTGAGTTGAATTGAACATGTTTAATAATAATAATTGTATATTATGTCCAACAAGGATGGCTTGGACAACAAATTTAGAATTTAAAACAGTTTTAGCAAATTACAATAATATTCTTGAATAAATAATAGGCAGTTTAATAAGGCCCAGATCGAGTTACCATAATTTTACACTGAAAAAGGGGAGATTTAGATTGGATGTATGCTAGAAGTTTTTTACAGTCAGGATGGTGAGGCTCTGGTGCAGGTTGCTCAGAAAGGTGGTAGATGTCCCACCCTGGAGACACCCAAGGTCCGGCTGGATGGGGGACTCTGAGCAACCTGATCTACTTGTGGGTGTCCCTGCTCACTGCAGGGAGTTCGACCAGATGGTCTTTAAGGGTCCTTTGAACTCAAAAGATTTTATGATTCTATCATATAAATCATGGCAAGTAATCTTTTAAACCTTCTATTAAAGCTCTCAACTCTCATCTTCTGGTCAGGTTATCACATTTTAAATAAGATTTAAAGAAAGAAGAGATGATCTAGAGGAAAGTTACAAAAACAATCAAAGAGCTATAGAAAAATGTCTTACAAGCAAAACTTGAGAGGAGTGGGCCTGTTTAGCCTGAAGATCGGAAAACTGAGGGGTGATGAGTTAACAATACTCAAATCAGTTTGTTCCCACAAAGAAAAAGACAATAAATAATTTTTTTATATACAGTGAAAGAAAGAGGAAAAGATAACAAAGAGAAATTAAGTGGGCTACCCAGGCTCTTTCTGCCTATGATTTTTGTTCTTTTTCTCTATCCTTTCTAAATTAAAATTATTCAGTAGATTTGTCCTGGATCCTCATTATTTAGGAAAAAGTTATACATAAAACGGTCCAAAAATAAAAACAGTCTACTCTCTGTTCATGTGTATGACTAAATTTAAGATATTCAAGCAATTTCCCTCTTTAAGTGATTGAAGCAGAGTGATGCTTGTTAAAAACACCTGAACTTTATCTGAGGTTAAGCTAATATATGTGGACTTTGTTTGGTTTGTCTATATCTTCATAATTTATATATATTTAAAGAGAAGATATGCATAGATGAACTAAGCCCTCAGATTTCTGAACATATGTCTTGCAGACCTTCATCTCTTCTTCACTGTCCCTTGCTGGCAGGGGGTCTGTACATCAAGAATTTCTGTTCTGACCTTATAGTTTGAAAGGTATTGAGTGTTTCAGCCTCCGCTATTGAAATCATTGGATGTCTGTTGCTGACTCAGATAGGAACAAGGTTAAGCCTGTAAATAGTAACATTATTGAAAATCACTTCCTTAACTCCATTTTTTTCACTAACACTGAAGATCATTTTATCAGACTTCTCCCCTAAAATCATGTTTGATGCCCTGTATATCCACAGAACTATTAACACATTGCTGGAAAATAGATGGCTTTGCTTGCTTTTCTGTGAGGATGGTTCTGAACATGTAGCTATTAAAACAGCAATTTCTTTGTAATTCTGTCATCTTGGAAAGTCACTGCAGAACAGCCAGCCCTACACTGAACGTGCTTGCCCATGAAGACCCACAGAACATCTAACTTAGTTTTCTAAGTAATTCCACACTAATCAGACATTGCTGTTCATTCATTCTTCCTTCACTGAAAAGAGTGGACAGGAATAGAGGAGTTACTGCATCCAAAACAATAGGAAATAGACTACACCAAACAACCTCACAACATCCTATCTCCAAATTGGAAAGGTATGTATTTGATGGGTGGACCTTAAAATGGGCAAAGAACCAGCTGCACGATCAAGTCCAGATGGTGGTCAGTGGCTTAGTGTCTGGATGGAGAACAGTGACAAATGTTGTCCCCCAGGGGTCAGTGCTGGGACCAATACTCTTTAATATCTTCATCAATTACACTGAGAGTGGGGTTGAGTGCACTCTCAGCAAGGGCACTGGGCCCAGGTGAACCTCACAAGATTCAAGAAATCCAAATGCAAGCCCTTGCATCTGGATCAAGGCAACCCTCACTAATAATAGAACCTGGGAATAGAACCAGCTAAAAAAGACCTGGGGGTACTGGCATATGGCAAGCTGCCACATGATCCAGCAGTGTGCCTTCACAACCCAGATAGCCAACCATATCGTAGGCTGCATCAAAAGAAGTGTAGCCATCATTTCAAGGGAGGTGATCCTGCCCTTTACTCTGTGCTGGTGAGGCCTCACCTGGAGTACTGCATCCAGATATGGAGTTCTCAGTACAGGAGAGACAAGGACCTGTTGGAGGGCATCCAGAGGAGTGCCACATAAATGATGCCAGGGCTGGAACACCTCTCCTATGAGGGCAGGCCGGGAGAATAGAGGCTGTTCAGTCTTGAGAAGAGAAGGCAACAAAATAACCTCACAACAGCCTTTCAATACCTAAAGGGGAGCTACAAGAAACAAAGGAACAGACTCTTTAACAGGGTCCCTGATGATAGAACAAGAGGAAATGGCTTCAAGCTTAAAGAGAGTAGATTTAGGTTGGATATAAGGAAAAAGTCTTCAAGAGTGTGGGTGGAGAAGCAGTGCACAGGTTGCCCAGGGAGGTAGTTGATGCCCCATCCCCAGAGACTTTAAAGGCAAGGCTGGATCAGGCCCTGGGCAAGTGATCTACCTGTGCATGTCCCGGTTCATTGCAGGGGAACTGGACTAGATGGTCTTTAAAGACCCCTTCTAACGCTAAGGATTCTATGATTCTATGAGATCTGTGGAATAGCTGTTGCTGTAGAGCTACAGGAAATCATTGAGGCTAGATGGCATTTGCTTATAGACTGTGAGGAGCAAAATTTTACAAGTGAGGTGCCTGGGGTGGTAGGTAGATGCATAAATGTCTTTGTGAATCAAGGCTATAACGAAAAGAAAAAAAAATCTTAAACCCTCTATTAAATTCAAAACTTCTCCATGAATAATCTTTTAAAAATTGTTATCTTTGTAAATCTTAATTGCAAATTACAGAGTATGCTAAATTACAACAGTGGGATAGAGTCACATTCTCTACCTTGAGATAAAAGGTTGTTTTTCTATTAAAAATAACCTTTAAAAATATTCTAATGTTGCCGCTTTACTTACTTGTTCTGATTTTATTTTTTTATTTTAATATTTTTCTAATGTTTTTCAACATTTTTTGTTCTTTATTCTCAATTGAAGACTGTTTTTAAATAAAAAACAGACTGCAATGTTGTCAAACTAATATAGCATAAAACCTGTCTGTGGGGGGGAAAAAAAAAAAGAAAAAAACCGAAGAATGTTTTAATTACATTGTAGAAGTTGCTGCTCTTTGTTATTTAGGCATAATTGTCTTCGCTGCTTGAGAACATATGTAGGAAAAATGAAGGTCAGATTCTCGTCTGATATAAATCAGCATTTGTTTCAGCATGGTTACAAGCAATTGCATCTTCTGAAGTCGGTGGCATGTTGTCAGTTACCTCTGTGGGAAACCACTTTTAAGAAGTTCCGCTCTACAGTATTTAATGTAATGTTATACAAAGACTTGTGTTATACATAAACGACCACTTGAAATATGTTCAACAAGCAGGGAAAAGCTCTACCAGACCCTTCAGTTGTTGGTGTGAATGTTTCAGGCAAAAATCTGACTTTTAGGCTCCATCTGTATGCCACTGCACAGCCCAAATTGTTGTCCTGAAGGGATGCTTGCAAGCCACTTTGGGAGCAGTAGTTTCTGTAAGAGGCATTTTGGTGACATGTTGTGCAGAATCAAAGGCTGAAAAGGGGACTTCAATATTGCACAATTTCGACTGTGGGGGAATGGTGTCTGATGATCGACACTGCATTTATGCATCTCTGCCTTGGCTCACCACCCTGTCTGCATGACCAGAATGATGCACTTCAGGTGCTGAACGTGCACATTGTTTTGAACACTTAAATATATATATATATATTTATTTATTTTTTCCTATTTTTTATTAGTTGGAATTTTGCTCCTGGGAGCAGGCGATTTTGGTAGAGAAGAACATAAGATTTATTTTTTTGTTTTGTTTTAATTGATTCACCTTTGAACAAATTCCTGGTTATTGGATCATCTCCTCTCTTATCTGATCTGATTGAACAGCTACAGTCTTGTACCAAATGTCAGTAAATTCAAAAGCTGTTATGAATAACTAGTGATAGCATTGCTCAGAGGATGTCCCCAGGTATTCCATAATAGAAACAAACATGTTCTGGCAGTACAATATTAAGACATACAGCATTTCAGCACTTTCTGTGCTTCCAACAATTAAATTACAGTCTACCCTGAGCTGGGCTACAGGAGGAGGAGCAGAATTCTGTTCCCATACGACTCTGTGGAGTATTAAACCCAGTTATTTTATTAACTAAAAGCCCTCTTGGGAAAGCCAACTAAAATTATCATATCCTTTCACACACATAATGTAATTAAGGCCCCCATACAAAAAGGTATTTAAGCACATGCTTTACTTTAAGCACAAAGGTAGACCTCTTGATTCAATCAGGATTACTGCAGGATTTAAAATTAAGTACATGCGTAAGTGTTTTATACTTAGCTTCCTATCACCAGAGCTATCGGGAGACAAGTTTTGCTTTGTTATACAGAATTAAAATGGGTGAGCTACAGTGCCTTTTCCCCTCAAGTTACTCTTGATGCCTGCTCAGAACTTTCTGCACAGTGAGGACTGCAAAATCTCTGGGTCTCATCTCAAAGGAAAAATGTAGGATGTTCTTGTTTTTTTTTTTCTTTGGACATTTCTGTATTTTAGTCCTTTGACTGGAATTTCATTGATTACAAAGACATTTAAAGGTTATTATATATTATCATTGAGTTATTAAACAGCTGTTCTAAAAGACCTGCATTAAGAAAGTTTATGAGAATAATTGCTCTGGATGTCAGCTTCTCAGCATATATGTTTCTTTATATATGTTTGTATTTTTATTTATGCACGAGCTTTGTATAATTAGCAAAAGGTAAGCCTCAGTCATTTAACGTTTCCAGAAATTTACATTATGACCTTGAAGGCTCGAAGTGGGACTATACTTATGTGTTTATGGGCAGTGATGTAGTGTTACTGGTCAGAATGAGAAGTTCAGTCATTCCCTAAAAACACGACAGGGAACCTTGAATTGAGACTAAAGAAGAAAGGATTTGAGTGGTTGCTCTAAGTTACCTGTTCTGGAATTAAAGTGTTATAGTACAAAGATGAAGTGCCCTGTATTGTAATGCTGACATCCTTAACCATGTTTTACATGCAGGTAGCATTGTACAAGTACACATACTCATACTTACCTACAACCTACACATAGACACTCTAATCTTGTTAAATGTTTACATGTGTATTATGATTGGCATGAGATTGTCAGGGTTTTTCCAACAAATGCAAGGAAATGAATTAAATCAGGAGGTTAAGATTGTACATAAATTTATTTCATTTTTATAAAGTAGTTTAAAAAAAAAAAAAAAAAAAAAAAGCAACACAAAAACTACTTTTACCCTTTCTAACAATGGGAGAGGAGAGAGGAGGTGACTGACAAAGGAAGGTCCAGAATTCAAATTAATATTAACTTGATATTGCTTTTTGCAATATGTGACTTTCAGATGTTATTTCCATGGGTCACAAACAACTAGAGATGTCATGAGGAGTCTGTATATAAATTACTTCAAAAGTAATGCCTCCTATTTCTTTCCATGGAAACCACAACTGATATAAAGAACACTATTTTTTTATATAGCAGAATCTCAGCTGTGAAGCACTATCTTTCACCATAGTCATCATCTTTAGTTAAGTATTTATGCCAGCAATGAACAAGAGCCTGTACGCCACACTAATAAAAATCTTGACCAGCAGGGATGGCCCCCTGTCTCACAGCTGCTAGAATAGCATAATTGCTAGGAAAATGTTACAGTCCATCTTTCTCAAAGAGATGGAAGTCAGAAGGCACCAAGTCTGGAACACACAGTGTGTGTGGCAATGTGTTCTGTAGTATTCAAACTGGTATGAAGCCCAGCAATTACCATGTTGCAAGAAAGATGTTGTCTTTTTCTCTGGCCCAGCTCTGGACTTTTGAGCCTTCAGCTTAGTCACAGAATGACCTGGGTTGAAAAGAACCTCAAAGATCATCTAGTTCCAGCCACCCTGGTCATAATTTGCTGATTTGCCTGGATGCTCTATTTAAAATGTTCTTCAGTTCATGGTGTGACAAATGTACATGACCAGCTGGAACATGGCTTGTCTTTCACATTGCTGTTGTCACTGCTGAAATGCACCATTCACTGCCTCACTGTGCTCAGATACACTCCTTGGTCTCCACAGATATTCATCAAGCATCTGTGAATTTCAATAGGTGTCATTTTATCTTCATGGAGGAATTCAGCGACACATTTTTGCTTCATACACACCTCCACATCAGATACTATTTTGTCAGGCTGTCTCTCTGCTGCCATCTATCACAGAGCAACAAACTGTAGCAGAATATTGGTGGAAAGGTTCAACTCCTATTACACATATCACCAACATCTGCCTCTGGCACCATGGGCCAACATAATCAAATAGGAGGTGTTACTTTCAGAGCAGACTTTGTACTATCCTTTCACTAGCCCCAGTCACAAATATTAAGAGTTTGAGGCATGATGGAGGTATGGCTGTTCTGTGGTCATTGTCTTCTGGATGCCAGAAATTTTTGTGCAATCTAATGGAGGTTAGACAGAGATGCTGCTGATCATATTTTGCTTTCCCTTTTGACAATTTTGTTTTTTCCTTTGGGTTGCCAGAATCCTACCATGAACACAAATTTTAGATAGAAAATGTTGATTGATCAACTGTGTGAATTTTCATCTGTGCTTTTACAACTACCTGCTGCTTCTTCAGTCTTAAATTTATTTTTTCCACATATTCCCCTTCTGGTTGTCAGATGTATGTTATAGTTCAACTGAAAGAGAAAATTCCTTATGCTACGATGCCACATGTTCAATACAATCAAAAGGAAGTTGGCTTGTGTTAATCAAGGTGTGCTATATTGTATGCACCTGGCATATGAGTATGTAGATGTGCCATATTGAGAAACTATATATTACTTACCTCTGAGCTGTAACAAAGAGAAATAAAGAGCCATATGGCAAATGAACTTCATTTTTTACTGCTTAGTTTTATTTGTTTCAAAATAGTGCAGTGCCACAAATCCAGAATATTAACAATGCTCCATCTGGAAAGTGGACATTTTTGCTGCTTTGCCAGCCTAGCTTGCTAGTGTTCTTGCAAAACTTTGGTTGCCTTGCTTGCTTCCCTGACTTCACCCAAGGAATTTAACATAGCCAGGGATTTCAGTAAGAGCAGCATATCTTTCTTTTGCCTTTGTTGGGCTCATTAAACCTCAGATACACAATGCAAAATGTCAGGCATGAAATAAAGGAAATCAAATCAGACGTGCTGATTGACCATTTTTTTTACTCCATGATCTCTTTTAAAAAAGAGAATGAAATCATTTCTTATTCTCATTACTTTGGCTCAAAAAACTAGAAGAAAGTCAGTGGCCAGCACTGTGTCTTTGTTATTCCAGTATTATATGGAGATGATTCCTACTACTACCTAATACCTAATACAAAAAATATTGGTTATTACAGTGCGCAGCTTTCATTTGTTTTTATTTCTATATTGAAATGTATATCTATATAGCCAGATATATATGGATTTATGTATGTATGATTTAGCAAGATCTGGATTATTCTTCACTGTATTAGCATTTCTTTCCATTTAAGAATGTCACTTTGCCATAAAAATCACTTAAATTTTGACTTATTATTGGACTATACTTGTAGCCACTGTCTCCCTTTAAAGATAAAAAGTCATAGTGATTAAGATCACACTGTTCTCTTAACCACATGTTGATATAACTGTTTAATTTTAAATATGAGAAATTTAAAATAGCATTTAAATACACCTAAATATAAGACAATGTAAATTTGCGAAGTTTTGTGTTCAAATTATAATTCAAGAGAAAAAGTAGCAGCATAATTCCCTTGGATGAGATGGCTCCCAAGAGGTATGACAAATAAAGTATGATTCAGAATTATAAAAATACAAGAGGATACATGTTTGAAGATCCAGATTAATACTTGCCAAAAATCAGCTTGCTTCAGCTCTTTGTCATCATTTGAAAGCAGAGCAATGGCAACTGGCTGTGTGGCCATGTGAATGGCCCCAGATCTGCTGCAAATGCCATGTATAGTGTTGAAAGAATGTTCACTGTCTGTGTGAAAAAGAGCCTGGAACAAATCGGGAGCCAGCAAAAATGCAGAAACATAGTGTAGAACAGTAATTCAAGTGTTTCTGCATGAAAATGCATTTGACCATATTCTTAGCTTAAGAAACACATGACATTACCTAAGATCATTTCCAGTTCATTAACCTGAAGAAATTATCCTTTTATTTTCTTCTTTTTCCCTTATTTCTTCTTTCTTCTTTCATTCAAGTGGAACTTGCCTTTCATATCATAGAAATAAACACTTTACGACAGTGTGTATTTACTTGTGATCATATTCGAAGTTTCTTTAGCACTTTTCATCTTTCTTCAAGCAACCAGAGCTGTGAGTGAATTAACTTTTACAACCATGAACAATGCATTTCTAATTATAGAAAAGTGTCATGCTTTAGTCAATCTCTCAGAAGTTCTAATTATAAAACATCATCAGATTAAATTAATAAATAATGAAAGTTAATTTAGAAGAAGTTCTGCAAAAAATGTAGAATTTGTACTTAAACTGAAAAACGTCATACAATAACTTCATAGTTGCATGCACAAGTTTTTGAATTCTTTGCTTTGATCTTTTTCCCCAGATGTAGTAGCATATCATGTAGGCTGTCAAATGGAAATGTTAATTATCCATTTACAAAATTTCCTCTGCTTAGCAACCAATATAAACTCAAAACTGTACAGGAATCTACTCTAGACACAGAAAGCAGCACTTTGTCCTCTACCTCTCTGCTAATCCTTTCTTTTCACTTGTTGACACTTCTACCTTTCTGTATTTTACAGTGAATGTGCCTTAATAAAAAAAAAAAAGTGATTCTATGTTTTTTTCATGATTAAATATTTTATTACAGTATGCAAATTCTTGTGTATTTCATTTACCTTTCAGTTCCTTTCTTTATTTTTGCCTTCTTGCACTCTCCCAAAATCAATACTCACTATATCATTCTGTCTTTAAAATGGTATCATGAAAGATAAGGTACCTAGCAGAAAAAGGACCATTCTGATGCCTGTTCCATTTCATTATTATTATTATTATTATTATTATTATTTTCTAATTTCTGCTCTAATGGATCTATCCCTTAAATCAACTGCTAGAAGGGAAAGGTAAGATGTTCAAATGTGACAAATGATATGAGACGTCTGGATTTTTAGCTGCCAGATTTTTTTTTTCAGCATTTCTTGGAAGTCACGTTGTTTTATTTTATGAAAACCAAAGTAAGTATTCAATTCTCAAACTTCTGGTCAAATGGAGAAATATTATCTTTCTTTACAGGTCATTGTCAGACAATATGTTTAGCAAAACAAACAAACAAAAAACACTTACTTATAAAAGACATAATACTTCAAATTACCAAAATTTCTTAGCTCCGATTTACCACAGCATTTTCCGGAATACTTACTCATTCCATCATAGTTGTCAGCCCAGGAGGTAGGAGCTTGGAGCTGACCACAGTCTCAGAATGTTTAACAGTTTATAGAATTAAAGGAAAGGAATTTGATCCATATATTTTCTCCCTGAAAGTGATGAAAGAACAGGTAAAACTACAAAGTATGGTCTTGCCTTCACAGCTTAGTAGGGGATAGCCTTTAAAAATATGTGCCGATGGTAGCTTTTTGTCAATATGATGCTGTATTTGTCTGAGTATTTTCAGTGGTAATGAGAGGGAAATAGAATAATCATGAGGAAGTAAGGGCATTTATCTTCATCTCAAGAGTTCTAGCTACTCTTCCGTATTCATAAAACTCAGCATCTGAAATCATGACAGACAGACTGACAGATTCTGCTACTCTTGATGCTGTTGTCACTTCCATCACCAGAGTGAGATCAAAGTGGTCTTTTAATTTCGTATAAGCACTTGCTGGACTGCAACACCATCTTTATTTCACCATTTCTGTGCCTTCTGCTCTAAATTCAGAGCCAGTGTTTCCTGGAGGGACTGTATATTTTATATTCCTATAGCACAACTGCCAGGACACACCCTTCCTTTTCACCCCTTCCACAGGTCCAAATTGCTTCCAGACTGTGACCTTAAATATAAGGGATTGGTAAACTCTCTAAAAAATCTTATTTCTGATTTTGAAGACAAGTGAGTTAGCAGGAGCTGAGAAGGAAAAATAGAAGAACATTCTTTTTTTGCTTGTTTGTTTGTTTGTTTTTTAAAACTTGGTCTCCATTTTTTTTTCCTATGTAGTTTCATGATTTCCTTGGAACCTATTTTATAATTTCTGAATATTTTGGCTATGGTATAAACAACCAGCAATTTGCACCGAAGAAGAATAAAACCTCACTGACTCCTTGTATATAAACTATAATATTATCAAGCATTTCGTTGGGTCTATGTTAATGCATAAACTTGAGGGGACACAGGGAGAAGATGATACTTTTTTTTTTTCTTGAATGAATACATATTTATATTATCAGATATTTCTACCTTCAGATCTTTAAGGTTTTAGTCTAGTTGTTATCATGGCATCTATTTTGTAGAAGAAATCAAAAGATAAATATGTAAAATAATCCAGAATGCAAGTTCCAGAACAACATAGGTTTCCATGTTCTTGATATTCAGCATGGTATTTCACTGGCTTAATACCTTTATGTCCAAGTAGGATGTTTTGTGTGAAGTTAAATAGAAGTTAACACTAATTAAATTCACATAAAGCTTACTCCAAATATTGAACTTTGTGTGCATCAGATTATGTTGCTTGAGTTCCACTGTATATGAGCGACATGGTATAAAATACAGCCTATAAAAAACAGATTATCCTATTCTTCTTAATGAATAGCTTTCTTCATTTAACTACATGTAAAATTGATGTTGTTACTTCTTTTCCAAGACACCTGTGAAAGTGGATCATATTTGGTAGACTTCCCTGATAAATACTGTTTTAGTGCAACAGTGCATTTTGATTTGTCATTGTAAGACTGCAGTAACCAGTACAGTGGGAAAGATGGTTTTGTTCTTCACAGGTTTGGAACTCCTGAACATTACTGTGTGTCCATAGACTTATTGAGTATTTTTGGGATTGGATCCTCCACAACAAATTTTAATTTTTAATCTTGGTCAAGTTTAGTTAACCATCCAACAGAATGATGGATGTAAACTTTAGCTTTCTTCTCCCTCTCTGCTTGCAATTATATAATATATCTCCTGCCTACGCTGGATGCAAATCCCTAATAGTACTTCTTTGCAAATTGTAAAAATATAATGCAGATTTTGGTTCAACTGTAGATATTTTTCATTTCTTATAATAATAAATGTGGATTAAAATGGTAACAACAAGTACTAATATAGATGTTAATTTATTTTGTGTGTGTGTGTACACGTGTGTACATGTGTAAAATGTAGTTTGATATCCAAAGCTGGCAGGGGGAGCTATTACACTTCAGTAATAATAGTGAGCCTAACTTGCTGAGAATTCAAGATGGATATTTTTGCTGTATCTTAAGAAAAATAGAAGATGGTAAAGGCAAAAAATGTCCTCTTCTAGCCTCGTGCACCTTCTCTTCACACCCTACAAGGAAGCTTTCTCTCTCTTGAATGGAGTTTCTCACTTAATTTCTGGCCTTGTGGTTCAGAACAGTTAGAAATATATGTTTAAGTGTTGGTTATATTCACAGCTGATGTGAGAGCAGAAGGTAGAAATCTATTCTGTACATTGCCTGTTTTATTTCTTTTGGATTGAAGACCATAAGAAATATACACTACTCAAAATATTAGATGGATTTATGAATGTGTAAGGATGATGCTGCACATGAAAATTTGAAATGGGATTTCAATTATCAGATAGTTTAATAATTTATCTGTTACAACCAAGTATTGGGAAATTTTGAAACTTTATAGTTAGGACTGTTTTGAGAACAGGCCCTTGAATGTGAATAATTCTGAAGCAAGCTTTGCAGCATGGCTCTTGTTTAATATGCATGTCTTCAATTCCTACAGGAACTGTCTCTGAACTGCTAACAAAGATGGAAATCCATCCCAGTTTCACTGGATTTGTGTGTGTTTACAAGTGGAAGAAAATCGCATAATCCAAAATTAGAGAAATATTTCTATTTAGAATTTGCCTTCTGAAGTTCTGCTTTTACTTGTGTTTTCTATCTCATGCTTTAAAGAAAGATTCAAAGCCAATCGAAACAACAGTGCTCCATGAATAAGAGGAATCCTCGTTTATGTACCAAAAAAAAAAAAAAAAAAAAAAAAGAATGCTTACTTCTCCATTCCAGAAACGCTAAAGCTCAGATGGTTTTGTGTTTGTTTTCTTCCATTAACACTCCATGAAGAAAAAATAAGAATACTTTAAAATATTCTTTTTTCCATTGGTCATCTGCATTGTCTTTTGTAATGTTCTCTTTGACTAGTCCTTGCAACGTAAAGAGTGACAAGAGGTTTTGCATATGTGACTGCTCACAAAGAGTCATTTAGGATGTTTCCTTTATTCTTGTCCGTAATTTATATTGCTTTTCTATCTTATAAACCACAATGTCTTGACGTGCCAGTCAAATTATAGCCAAAATCGTTAAGAGGAAAATTTGCCAATTTTGACACTTATCTTTGTCTTCCTGTCTCTTCAGTTGCATAGGTTTAAAAAAGTCACTGTGCTGGAACCTCATTAAAGGGAGTAAGTGGTCTGAAGCTGTAGGAGAAGGCTGTTTTGTTATTTTGAGTAGAACACTGGAAACCTCCCTCATGTGCAGTACCATGTGTGTTTTCAGATCAGTTTAGTCTGTGAAATCATCCTATATCTTATATGCATTTTACCTGGCAAGAAGGTCGTGATATTGGAAAAGATAGTAGAGGAAAAGAAAGAGGTTTGAGGTCCTTGTTCTTCACTTCCTTGGGTTTTTTGTCTAAACAAGTAAACAGGAATATGTTCTGCCTATGCATTCGGTCAGCTGTTCTCCAAAAATCCTAGCAGCAGAAAGCTTGAGTCTTTCCATCTCAGCAAGGCTCAGTAATTTAGGCTTAGCCATGCTCTGGCTGTGTGACTGTGTGCCTTCTGGCTCAGAGCTCATTTGTGTCTGGCCTATATGCAGCACAGGAAGGATTAGTCTGTGGCCTGCCATATGTAGGCAAAGTCTGCAAGCATTTCCTCAAACCTGGGAAACCTTCTTTTGTTTTAGAAGAACGCAGAGATCATCACCTAATCCCCTGACCACAGGTGCTGGGGTTTTAAGAAGAATAATAAATGTCACAACAGTCCCAAAGAAAACAGTGAGAGCTGGCATTGCTGCTGTTGGCAATTTGAATTTTTGAACAAAGTTCAGGCCAACTATTGCTTTCAGTCTCATTTTACATTCAGAGAAATGTTGATTCTTGAGTAATTCCATAGTGTGACCTGAATAGCTTTTACTATACTAGTCAGGGTGACTGCATCATTGATGCAGACTGTTGCCCATGTGCTTGGCACCTAGATAAGCCTGGTGCCCTCAGTCCTGTGTAAAAGGCCAACTTTTCCCAGTTACCACAATTATCATTTCTATAGAATGAGCAGAAAAGCCTTTGTGGATAAATACAATGTCTGCTCTAAGCCCAAACTCTGACTACACTCTGCATTCAGACAAGAAACAAGGATTTCAGACTCTGTGTGCTCCAAGTGCTGTTCTGTTTTCCATCGATTTGGATTAAAAGAAAAGTTGGGTCTGTAAGAAGGACACTGGACCAAGAATAAAGAAAATTTGTTGCTATTCCCAGTTTCATTATTGGCTTGAGGAGTAAATCTATAGAAGTCATTTTGCTCCTTGGTACCAGCTTTCTAGACCAATTTTGCTCATTTAAAATGTAAATTGGAGATTATTGCTGACTCTGAGGCAATTATGTGCTTCTAGATCCAACCCTAATAAACATGCTAAATTAAGATATGCATGTGTGCAAGAGAAGCATTTGTACAACTGCTTAACAAATATTTATACAAAAGTGCCCATTTAAAATCATGAATTCTGAGCTTTATTGTGTTTTGTTTTGTTTTGTTTTTTAAATTATCTACCTATTAAATATTTTATTCCCTGAAAACAAGAGTAGCAGAAAAGCCATCACCAGCTCAAAAACTGCTGCTGTTATTTGGTTGCCAGTTTCCCCCACAGTTACGATTATTTGAACAAATCACTGATTTAAAATAAAATAAAATCAATATTCATCATCCATTAACAGTAAAAATTAAAGATAAACTTTTTAAGTTCCTACATTTCATATCTACTTGGCCCAAAAAGAACTCCTCTCTTCTTCTCCCTGCCCTCTTTTGAGACTAATCCTTTAAACACCGGAGAGGTGGGTGGCTGGCATGCTCTTTGCTCTATTTCCTTCATTCCTTCCTTCTTGAGAGTAGTATGCCATTTATTTATTTATTTATTTTACTTCTTTTTTTTTTTTTTTTTTTTTTTCACATTTCACTTTGTCTTTTTTTCTTAAATCCAGTGGGGAATGTCAACTTTTTGGGAGTGTAAGTGCGAGGCCTCTTGAAAGGATTTCTGAAAAATGAAGCTTTCTTTTGTGAGATGTTGTAATGTTTACGTGGAGTTAATAAAAGGGAGGATGTTACAGATGAGGTTGTGAGAGACAGCTGCAAAGGCTGAAAGTATGAAATAAAATATAGAGGAAAAAGCGGTATGAGTTCAAAACAGAGAAGTTGTTTGGTGGAAGACGGGTGCATTGCACTGAATAAATCTAAGCCTGCTTTGTAAGTAAAGAAAATGAGTGCTACTGAGAATACAGTGCTTTTCCAGGGCTATATGTAATACAACTTCAGTGCTTTGAACAGTTGAAATCTGAAGCACTGGGATTTATAAGTGTATAAAAGAAGTGGCTGTAATATTCAAAACACAAAGCGATTAGGATTGTGACAGGACTGCAGGAGGAGGAAGCTCAGGGGAAGGGCAGATCAGCCAACTTCTCAGACGTAGTGATAGGTTTTTTATCATACAGAAACTTTGTCTTTTTGCTTTTTTAATTTGTTCACAGTTTCTATGTTAATTTATCTTCTCACTTGAGGCCTCACCACTAATGACATACAAACAAAAGTTTCTTGGGAGGGAATGTCAGCTGCTCAATACATTGAGCTAATTCTTGTTCTAAACCATTATGTGCTACTATGGCATGCTGTGAAACAATGCACCTCAGTCTCCTCTAAGACAGCTCTGTCTCAAGGATGGTTGCAGCAATGTTTATCTGCAGGTTATGGAGAGCTGCATATTGTGCTCACAAATTATGTGATAAAATGTATCTTACATCCAGGCCACTTTGCCAAAAGTACCTTTAATCAAGCTCCTAAGCAATTCTGAGAAACCCTAAGTATCCTTTACTTATTTGTTTTTTAAGAAGCCCCAAGTATTGAATTGATTCCCCGTAATAGGGAACATTCTTACCTTGCAGGAAGGTTAATGATTAGTCAGGGACAAACAGGGTGTTTCAGGATCAATAGTACCTAATTCACCACTATTAGAAATAAGGAACTTGTAGCTGCAAGAATGGCACATCTTAGCATCATTGTCTCTTGCATGGAGGCACCAACATGTGAAATGTAAAAGCGAAGAATGCTTGATCGATGGTGACTGGGCTGAGTTCATCTGATGGCTCTCAAAAATTGTTTTACTTACAGTCTATCTATTATCTCTTCATTAATGTCAGGCATCCAATTCACATTGCTAACAACGACCACTTGTACCATATTTTTATCTATGCTGTGTGATGGGGATACCATTTAGATGGTATCAGCTTACAGTAAGAAATTATACTGGGAGGATCAGCTACCAGCTTAACAGGATGCAACTGTTTTAACAGCTCTTGTGGATAACTAGTATGGGATGTCTAAACATTATGTGCCCAAGTTTGAGCAAGTCACCTAAGATTCCCTTAATAGTCATGGAAATACAATAGATATCTCCAGAGTGTGATTTTTCTGACCTATTTTAGACATCCTATCTTGAGAGAAGATAAATTGCTCTCTGGAGATTCCTGTTTCTCTCTACTGATAATAAAGGGAACAGAGGGTACCTTCCTCAGACCTTGGACAGATGGTGCCTAAATTAGAGAAGGTCAGTCACTCCTTTGAAGTCATTCAGAAAGTGTAAAACAGAATTAGCCTCTGCATTTGGGTGGCGGGGGCTACGGGGGGGAGGAAAGGAAAAAAAAATAATAGCAAGGAAATTCATGCACTTCCATGTACTGTGGAAAAATTCCAGTGCTGTCAAATAGAAAGGTAAATGGTTTATTTCACTCAGAGGCTGGCAGGGATTTTTCCAGATCAGCACTAGCTTCATTAGAAGATGAAAAGTAAGGAGCAGCTGAGTGTGTAATTGAAGGTAAAAAAGGTGACAAAAAGCAGAATCTATCCCAAAGACTATGTTTTCTTCTCAATGCAACCATCAGTCATCTGAGAAATGAGTCCCTTAAGCTCACTAATAAGACTTATCTTGTGCCTTCTGTACAAAACTTTCAAAGCTCTTCAGAAATCTGAGTGAGCATTATTGTGCTTGATCTATAGAGGGAGAAGCTGAGGCACAGAATGGCTATAACTTGTCAGAGATCATATGATTAACAAGTAGTGAAGTTGAAATCAGAGCTCAAATACTTTACTCCCTGTTGTCTGATCTAAACAGTAGTTATCTTTTTTCAGTAGTCAAATGCACAATGTTGAACAACTTTTTCACAGGCATTAAAAGAATATCTTGGAATTACTCAAACATTTTTAGAGACCCACTTTATATTGGTAAAGCTTGTGAAAGAAATTCCACTTCTATTGCCAATAGGAATTGATAGCTAAAGACAAGCTAAATTTATAATTGCCCACTAAGAAGGCAGCATGCAACTGCTCTGAAGTGCAGCTACATTACATAGGTGGAGAAAGTCTCTGAAAAAGTATGGTTAGAGTTTTCTGCTTGCTGGGTTTTCTACGATCCTAGTTGTACTTTCTCAGGTTAAGTTTTAGGTGTTGATATTCTTTCCTCTTAGCGCTGAAACCTCAGACCTTCTCTCAAAGTCTTAGGCTGGAGGATGACTTTTAAGAGCAAGATAAATCAAAAGTAGTCCACAACAAGTAGAACCAACATGCTTGCAAATAGCACAAGATTCTGCAGGCAGAAATCTTGCTTTTAACAGCCACGTACCCTAAGCTTGTTTGGGAGTACAATCAATCACAATGACACGGTAAAAAAATATTTAATAGCTAATATGAACCTCTGTAACTCATGAGGTAATAGTTCGAATGATAAATGTATCTGCATCAGCAAACTCCACCCTCCTGAGTGCAGTTTCTGCATTCTGAACTTGGTTAACATCTATTTGAGATCAGCGGTCACAAGCATGATACTCTCTTCATTTACTTCCATTTCACCAGAAGACACTGGGTCTGCAGTCTGAATGCAATAAGAAATGAAAGAAAACCAGAGTCAGGCTATATTGCAGCAGGACTGAATATTTAAATATGTGTGATTTCTAAAGCTGGCAATGTGAACAAGATTAAAACAAGGTGTGTGAGAGACTGACTTTTATTGCACAGCTCATTTTAGCACTCATATTATCTTGAAGCTGGTTAAAAGAGATCATGGATTCATCTCCCATTAGCAGCTCAAAACAAAATGATGAAATACATGTTAAAAACATTAAATCATGCTAGAAACATAAAATCTTAATTAAAACATAAATGTGATTAGAATGGTAAGAACTTCATTAAAACAAAATCCGCAAACTGCAAGCAACAAGCACTGCAGTCTGAAAAAGGAATCATAATTTCAAATGATGAAATTTGTTGGAACACTTGCTATGAGAAATTTTGGAAGGAAGTTTGTATGAAACCTGCTGCACTTGCCTGATTATTGTTTTGGGAAGGAGGGTTTGGCTGTGGTTCTTAGTTCTTGAAAAATAAAACCAAATAAAGTGGTGTTTTATTTAAATTAGACATTTTTTACTATGAAGTTTGACAGGTTGGGTCCTGAATAGAAACCCAAGAAAACATGTGTGGGTAAACATGTTGCACTGAATTCTATATAATGATTCCTTCAGTTGCATTTACCCCACTTTATAGATCTGTAAATGATGAACTCCATGGCAAGATGAGTGGAGGCACAAGGCTTTTAAATGTAAGAGGATGAGCTTTCATGGTCAGTGATAGACACTCAATTGGCGTTAGGTCTAGCTGAGTTGTTATGGATGAAGAGAGGACTGGTCTGAACATGTCAATCCAAATACATTTTCTTTTAGTTAGAAATATATATATTTTTTTTAAGTCCCAGTTGAGCCACTTTCAAGCCATGCTTTTCCAACTTGACTACACCCAAATACAGTAGTAGAAACTAGATTTTAAATCTTCATTCCATGAGGTCCTGAGTGCCTTCCCACTCCTGTTGAAATCATTAAGTATGCTCAACACTTTTCAGAATTAATCCTTTTTATTTTACTATTTTCTATTTTATTTTTAGCTGGCATTATCTTCATAGAGAGAATTCTTAAAAACATCATAGTTTCCCTTGTGATAGTAAGGAAAACTTTTTTAAGAGTTTGATTTTCATTCTAAATTAAACATCAAAATGAGAAAAAAAAGGATCATGTTTTTATTTTTTTAAATAGGCAGATGAAAGATTTTGTTATTAATAATTGACATGAAAGCCTTTCGTCTTGAACACTGGTGTATGTAAACCTCAATAAAATCCTAAAAGTGCTTTTGTAGAACAAGAACAGTCACAAAAATCTGAATAAAGCCACCTTTTCAAAGAACACGATGAGAAAGGGGAAAACTCTTAGATGTGCAGAGAAACACATTTCACATTCATGCCCTAGTTATTAGGAGGCTTTGAAGTATTCACTGTTATTGAATACAGTGTATACTGTAATTCATTTACTGCCTTCATATGGAGCTAAAAAGTTCCTGCCAAAGTACTTTGGCTGTTTATGTGAGCATGAGAATTTGGATGGGGGGAGGAGGGGAATGGGGATGGCACTGAAGTAATCTTTCAGTCTAAATCTCGTATAGTTTTTAAGGTTCAACTACAGAAATTATCATAGCAAGGCATAAATGAAACTCAAATAATTAAAAACTTAATGGGAAAATTGTAGAAATATTTTTTTTTAATCTATGGATTGTCTTCTCAGATTTTTATATTGCAAAAGATGAGAAAACAACAGTTTACAGACTGAAGCTATATTCAGGAAGAAGATATAAACTGAAGATCCTGCCTGTATATGAAGTAAAACAAAATGATTTTTTAATCTAGATTAATTCCTTTAAAATTACTCTTCCTCCAAGTGACTTTTAGGGTTAGATTACAAATCAGACCATATATCAATATTGCTTTCTTCTCAGTAAGATACCAAACAGGTCATAGCTCTTAAATCATTCTTGTCAGTCATTTGCTTCTGGCTCCTTGGCACGTAGGGGTGTTGCATCATATTATTTACTTGCTAATAAAGAAATAATGTGAAACACATCACTGAACAAATCCTGCTGTTTTTTCCTGTTCATCTGACTTCTGTCAAACTACCTGCTTGAACTTAGCACTGAGTGGGTTTCCATTAAATGAATATTAGTATGAGTTAGACTCCACCTCTGTTCAACAGCTTGCTTCTTCATCCCCATTTCCACAGTATCCTCTAATGTCTTTCAGACATGATTTGTTTCAAGAGCTAACAGGAGTGTTTCCTGTTCTGTCTCCATTCATCTCTTTATTTCTGTTGAAAACCTCACCCTGTAGCCATGCTTGCTATTATACAATTGATGCATGCATGTCTTTCAATCAGTGTCTGCATGTAAGAATTAGCAGCCCATAATGAGTACTCTGGATATACCATGATCATCGTGGATATCTTTTCTCCAGATAGCTTATAATTAACACATTATTACCCACAGATGATTGGGATTTTGGCCGGCTTTAAGCTTGATATTCTTCTCTCAGTGATATAAGGGAAAATACTTCCTTTAAGCACTGCTATAAGAATGACTACTAGTAAACTACCAATCTGTCAACATCTGTGGTATCTTCCAATTCTTGAGTTCAGTCTCACATGTATTCTTCTGCTTAACTCATCCAACCTCTCAGCATGATAGCAGAAAAATTCACTTTCTTCCAGCTGCATGTTTAAAGTGAGGCACATGACATAGCTGCCCTGCTGCCCAACCACTGTTTTTACTATGTATATAGCACAATATACCACACACAAAAGCAAGTTCTATTAATCAAAACTCCACTGATGTAAAATAATCGACCAAGCTGAAAATTTTTTAAGTTTAAACAAATAAACAGAGAAAGCTTCTTTGTTTATTTGCTGTTAGTGGATAAAAGTTTCAAAGCTTATCTCAGCAGCTACTAAACTTGGAAGTGTATTGCAGGAGGGAAATAATTCTGAGGCTTGTGTGTGGTTGCAAAAGTTGGGTATTCAGCTGGGAGTCAGGGACAAATGGGAAGATTTCAGCAAAAAATAAAGAGTCAGCCATCATATCTGATCACTGCAAAACATAGTTTCAACTGGTGGGAGATTTTGCCAAAAGAGGGAAACTTGGTAGGGTAACTGGAAGAGGTGATTAAATCCAGTGATTAAATGGCTATTCTGCATCTTTTTTTTTTTTTTTTTTTTTTCTGTATACTACACATGCATTTCAGACAGTAAATATTTTTAGTTCCCATTTTTGTTCTTATTTTATAAGAGATTTAGAGATCTCAGAGGAAGCACGTTCATTTTCCATTATGCTACTTTAAAGCCTCTAATGAAGTTTGAGAGCAGAATTTGGCCCATAAAACACTGTCCTATATCTATGATACATATTACACAACCCTCTAAGGAACTTCAATAAATACAGTTATTGAACTACTGTTACATTAAAATATGCTTCTGGGCCCTTTGGTTTCTTCTATACTACAAGATTTCTGTGAATTGTTGTTTACATCAGCACTTGTACAGATGGGAAATCAAATCATTAATTTATAAAATGACATCTGGAAGTCTTAATTTCTGATTGATCTATTTCCCTCTGGATTTTTCATGTCATCCAGCACCATAGCTTTTGAGCATAATGTAACTTAAGTAGTTTAACATCCCAAGATTCTGGGTAGATCTCAGTGACATTTCCACCCTTCTGAATTCTTAACGAAGACTGAAGAATTATTTTAATTCTTACATCTCTCAAGCATATCTTAAAAATCTAGCAGGTAAGTACAAATAGCTCATAACATTGGCTCTGGCTGGATGTTGCAAAAACTCCAGATAAACGTAAAGTTTTGACTATGGCTGATAGCAAAGTGACATGATTAGGTCAGAAACAAAGGAGGAGGAGACTGCCTACACTGAACCATTTATTTTTTATCTGCATTTAATAAGTTTTAATTTCTTGCATAATGCTCTTCTCTTTTTCTCCCTTATGGAGTAAGGGTATAGCTATGATTCTAAGCTTTTGTCTGCATCTGTTTTATTTTCTTTGTCACCTTTTTTGATCGACACTGAATTTCTGAGCTTTATGCTGGACAGTCTGCCCTTCACAGGTGTCTGAATTGTTTCACAGGTGGAAGACAGCAGGTGCCAGCCTCTGAACTTAGACATGCTACAAGTTTCTCCCAGCTGAGTGGTGGAGACTCTCCTGTATCACTCTGCTCGAGGAAAATAACCTCAAAACAGAGTATTTGTTCTCAGCAGCTTAAGTGAGCACCAGCAGTTGGGAAGACAATCTTTGGATGAGTGAAGGAATGGGTAGTCTATGCCTGTGCACACACTGAGCAGCCGTGTCTACTTTCTCCCATATGTGAAGGAGAACTACCATGCTTTGTGTCCAGATGATCAATGCTGATCTACAGGCACCATAGGAAGAGCTCAGCTGCTCCCACAAAGCCAGCATCTGCTTCTGGCATCTATCAGAGCCTGGTGGTTGAAGTGCTCCTCTCCTCTCATTTTTGAGAGAGCAAAAACTGGTCTTGGTTGGCCAAGAGCTGATGAGTGCATTCTGGTGGAGTCCAAGAAGAGGAGGCGTGATCCCACCTGAATGTAGCGGATAAGAGCTACAGGGGTCAGGGAGAGGCATTGACAGCAAAGGATGTTGTAGACCAATTTAGGAATAGCATGTAGGCAAATTAATGTGCAGGCATGGATTTTCTCTGTGGTAGTCTGCCCTGAAAATCATTCTCCTCACGAGCATATTTTCTGTGTAATCTCTCTGTTTAAAAATCCTCTTTTGATGAAGCAGTAAATTCTTTTCTGCTCTAGTATTTCCAAATACTTTTCTTAATCTCAGTTGAATGAATTGTAACTATGTATACCACATCTTCTGTAAACTAAATCCTCAAAGATGCTGGTGTTACAAGCGCATTAGCTATGTAGCACTATGCAAAAGAAACTGATGTGCTGGGTGACCTCCATGTGCTATACATTTGGGATGTAAAGGGAGAGAACTCATACCACCCCACAGTTTGGTGGTGTGACCTGAAGGCCAACTAACAACTGGACTGTCTTTTCAAAAACTTGCTTAAAAAGGGCAGTAACTGGGGAAAAGGAGGCTGAGGGGAGACCTATTGCTTTCTTCCAGTATTTGAAAGATGCCTACAGCCAGTACAGGGCTGGTCTCTTCTCACTGGTGACAGGTGACAGGATGAGGGGAAATGGCCTTAAGTTGCACCAAGGTAAGATGAGGTTGGATATCAGGAAAAACTTCTTTAAAGAAAGGTTGGTTAAGCTCTGGAATAGGTGGCCCAGGAAGGTAGTTGAGTCACCATTGCTCAATGTGTTTAAAACCATTTGGATGTGACATGACTTAGCAGAGAGTAGTTAGTGTTAGGGTAGTATGGTCAGGTTGTGGTTTGACTTGATGACCTTTAAGGTCTTTTCCAACCTGAGCAATTCTATGGCTCTATAATTAATGCATATGCAGCCCCCATCTCCTGTTCATTACCCAAATAACTGCTGTTATACCCAAGTACTGCTGTTACCCAAATAACACTGTCATACAGCTACTAACTGCAACTTTTTTTCATCCTCTTTCTTCTCACTATAAATGCCAATGAAAAGAAAACCCATTGCTTTTCTCAATATCAGGTAGATTAGATTTGCTGTGTTACCCTTGTCTAGAAAATCTTATCAAAGAAAGATGTCAAGTTTGTCAACACCTACCTTTAGAAAACCTGTGTTACATTTTATCTTACTCTCTACTTCTGTCACTGTTTTCTTATTCCGTTTCTCTTGTCATAATTCTCTCCTTCAGAATCCTTTCCTGAAGCTTTCGTATACTAACAATTGAGATGAACAGCTTGTTCCCTTTCAGAATCTCTTTTTCCCAGTGCTTAAAACAGATATGGTAATAGAGTTGCTAATAGTATATCATGCTACCTGAACTTACATATTTTAAAAATCCTGATGAAATAATCCATTATTTCCTATGCCTGTTTTCTTTCATAATACTTTTGCAGATGTTAGCTGATATTTTTTTACAAATGCATGAAGCTTTTGTTTTTCTTCTGCTTCAAAACTATACGCGCTATCTTGTTCTTAACATCAAGTCTGGAAGTAAAATATTTATGAAAAACCAAGTTATTTGGGTTTTTGGGGTTTTTGGGGTTTTTGTATGTTTGTTTGTTTGTTTTAATAGAAATTTTCAGTTTTCCAGTTTTTGCCTCTTCCACATAAGCTTCATTTTTTGTTGTTGTTTCCTGATTTTCTATACTGGAAGAAGCATTCGCTGCTTATTCTCATCCCTTTGCAAAGGTTCATACAAATTCCAGTCATTCTATCTTAATACCTATTATCATCTATGAATGTGGCTTTCTTTCCAATAAATAACTTCTTCAATTTCTCAAAAGCTTTCTGTCTGTTTCGTTCTATTTCTCTTTAAAATGTAACATCCTGTCCGGCTTAGAGATCTCCTATGAAACTTTTCCTCTGGTACTGAATACAAATTCTATTTAATATCTTCTCTTTTTTACTAATATGTGGAGATAAGTGTATGTGTAACTGAAAACAAACAAACAAACAAAAGAGCGTAACAACAAAAACAACAAGACCAACTTTTTTTCTGTTCAACTATTTTTTGTAACTTTTTCATCAAACTTTCCTGTCTTTCGACTTATGTGTCAAAGCAAGAGGAGTGTTGGTGTCTTCCATTCAGCTTAGGCTGGATCAAATTTTCTCACTCAGAAAATGCTCATTTTTCAGTATTTTCTGTAATATGTACTTCTAAAAGGTTATATATAGCATTCCCTGCTGTTAGCTGTAGGGAAATTCTGGTTATCCAAGGTCATCTGGAACTTTCCATAATTAATTTTAGTTAATCAACAAAATTGTTTAATATCTTTTAAGGAACAAGGTGCAGCAAGAACTCAGAGCAAACTTCATTTTTTTCAGTTCACATCCAGAGCAATTTTGCGACCTGAAACTGCTCACTTTTACTGGCTGAATTTGCACAGATACATTCCTCCACAGTGAAAAATAACAAAACAGATAGTTTTGCAGTAAATAAAAGATTCTATTTGAAAGTATATTCTATTTTAAAGACCTGCAAAGTAGACCTAATAGGGGAAAATGAAAACTTTTCATTCAACATGTGGCATGATAAGGCAAAGAAAATCAGTCTAGTTGGACTCACAGAAGTCTGAAAAAGTCTTCATAGAAATATGGAAGAAAAAAGGGAAAAAAATAAAAAAAGCATTTTGTCAGATCTATGAAAATTTTGAGATATAAGCATAGCTGAATAAAATAACCTGTTGGGTTAAGAACAAAATGTGTCAAGCAACCATTTAAAAATTAAGGCGGAGGGGATGAGGGGAGTGGGAAAAGGGGTAGAATGAGTTTCTTAGAGGAGCACTGAGAGAACCAAAGAGACAGTCAAAGGCAAAAATCAAGTCCCCATGTCCCCTAAGTGTGCTTTAAATTCATAGCTTTAATAACTGTGTGAGGTCTACAACACTTGATTTTTATGCTAATTTCAATACTGCACTACCAGCCTTAAGTGAAACAGCAGCTGTTCAGCTCAGAGTGATACAATCAGCTCTATTTGTTGTTCTTGAGTTTTTGAAAAAGGCATATTCCAAAAACTGATGGCAACTATAGACTGACTACAGCAGAAGTAGGAGACAGCGGTTTGGGAAAATGCAAACAAGCAGTGCTTTATTGTTATTTATACTGATTCTTATCCTGTCATTCTTTTATTGCTTAAAGAAAGAGAAAGTTAAAAATATGGTGGGGAGTTATTGTGTTGGCAGTGGTATATGCATTTTCTAAAACAAACAATTTAAAGGCCCATTAAACAAACATCTCTCATTCTTGACATAAGATCACAGTGTTGCTATCTGCTTTTTAAAGCCTGATTTACAACACAAGGTGCAGAGTGGAATAAAATTTTGTGAGAAGCATCTGATTAGGACAGTTGTAAACATCCTCACTGCCAAAGCATTTTATCTAAAGGCAGTGGTCAGAGCTATGTTGTCTTCATCTTCTTTCAGTGGCATTATTCCATTTTGACCAGGCTGAAGATAAAAATATAGGATTGCTGCATGGTTTTCCTGTGATTACTTTATGAATAACTGTTGCTGTGGAATTTCTGTCACTGCATCACAAATAATACTGACAAATGTATTATTACATTTGTATATATATAATATATATAATACATTCTGTATTAATACTGACAAATCTATGATTCAGGAAGACACTCTTATGTGTGTGCTTATTCAATTTCTGTTAATTTATGTATGGCAGAGCTGATTGGTAATAGTGATTTCATAGTAGCTAAACAGTGGCAGGCATTTATGTATGACTGCATAGTGGGAATGCTAACTCCTGGCCCAAAGCAGTGGCTGGAAGGAGTGGAGTCAGGATCCACCCAGACCTCACTTAGGGACTGGCAGTGGAAGCATGGGGTTTTTATCTGGGCATCCCTGCCTGCTTTAGGAACTTATAGCCTTTCTGAAGGAAAGCAGTTTCTTTATCTTATTTCTATGCCTACTGATGCTGTGTCTGAGTGGATCCTCTCCTGCTCTGGCCTGAGGCCTTGCTGCTCTGCTGTTTTGTTGTGCTTTCCATCATGTTACAGACTGAAATAAGCTGATTTTAAGTGATTGTGTATCTGTTCCTAGTAGAAGTGGAGTAGAAAGTCTACCACAGCCTTATCTTATTATCTGTGTATCTATTATCTATATATCTGGTATGAAGGCTTCAGTAGCAGAGTACAAGCAGGTTAGGCCCTTGGAGTCTGGGACCAGGCAAGTTATAGAACATGTGACTGTGGATGTTTGTATCTTTACTTTTGTACCTTGATTAGGAAAGCGTATGTCAAGAAGGAAGAGCATCCTTTTTGCTATTGCTGGTTTGCCTGGAAGCTGAAATAGACCTTGATCTTTAATTCCTGGCCATAATAAATTGTAATCATGGCTTAAGGGCACACTTGCTTTGCTCACTAGTAGGTTAGTCAGCTTCTCCTGGTTTCATCTGGCCAAGGCAGGGCATGTTTACTTGGCAATTGGAGCTTGGGAGATCACTAGATTTGAGACCTGAATTGCTTGCTGTTGACATTCTTGAAACTCTAAGTCCAGATTTGAGTGCTCCTTTGCTCTGAGATGTTCAGAAAATTGCTGTGACCTCAAAGGTCAGAAAAGTGTGCTGTATATATATAATGTAAATACACATGAAATGCTAGATTTAGCCTTGCTTAGTCTAGGATGTCTTGGATTTGCTATATTACAGTTTTTGAATTTTTTTGATTCCCCTGCTGTTGCTGTGAGGTTCCTGGCACCAGCAGTAGCTGGCTCCCACTTCACAAGTTGTCAGGTGACTTTTCAAGCGCTAGAAAAATGTGGAGTCCCTGTAGAGTCTTAAATAATTTACTGTTAGCAGGTAGCTTAAAATTAGCCTGCCTGCAACTATGTGAAACATAATGATACATTAGCACCTCATTGCTTTAGAAAAGGTGGGAAGGGGAACTGGCATGAGTCACTGGAAGCTGTCAGTAGCCATTCAAAGAAATGCAGCATAACCATGAAATTCCTGCCACCTACTCTAGCAGTATAGCTTCGACAAACAGCTGGCTGGTCTTCAGGTGTTATCACCAAATTTCTCATTGGGGTTGACCATAGGCTCACTGGGCGTCTCCAAGGGCCAGTGCAAACTCACTCCTGTAGCTGAGTCTCGTCAGTGGTGAGAATATCTGTACATGCTTCCAAGAAAATATCAAAGACAAATTTGGAAGCTGATTTTGCCTTTAAGTATTGTGAAACGAAGTGCATAGTATCTTAGTTGGTTAACACTAAAACAAGCAAATAAAAAAGAGGTATTTTTGTGTAACTTGAAAATTATCACTTCTGTATGAAACTGTGCAGAAGATAAGAGTTTGGAAAATGCGTGAAACCTTTACTTCTCTTGTCAGTTTTTGATAGGCTCTTCTTTCTTTATCTGTAGTTAGCATCACTAAACAAGCATCAAGCTTTTCCAGAATTTCAAAGTGGGATAACTATTAGGTATATGTGTAGATGTTGTTTTCTTGTTTTGGCTACATTTTTCTATAGTTACCATTAAACCGAATCTAAGCTTTTGATGTAATTCAGTAGTTATCCAGGAACTCATACTGGAGTAATTGGAACTGGTTTTTAAATTATATATTTGACCTTGAGAGAAGGTGTGGATACTAGTGTGGTGTACATTTTGGTATGGAATATCCCTTTGGCCAGTTTCAGTCAGCTGTCCTATATCTGCTCCCTCCCAGCTCCTTGGGCCCTTTGCTGAGAATGGTCTTGCCTCTGTACAGAACTGCTTAGCAGCAACTATAAACATTGATGTGTTATCAACATGTTTTGCTCCTAGGATAAAAGCATAGTATCATACCAGACACTCTGAAGAAAACAGTTCCATCCCAGATGAAACTAAGACACAGTGATATTAGTAATTTCAGTCCTGGTTTGGGACTTGACTTTGCTAGAAATTGTGCAACTACCTCCACCCCAAACCTATGCTATCAAAGTCACTGAAGAGCTTAAGGCCACATAAGCAAAAGGAAGTTGGATTTTGCTTGTGATGGAGCTAGTATAGATTGCAACTCTACAGTGCTGCATTAGCAGAACTGACTGTGTGGGAAAGGCAGAAATGGAGGGGAGGAGGGAGCAGGAAGATTATCCTGTACCTCCATTCAGAGGTGGCTCTACCTCTTCTGATACCCTTCATCAGTCTTTGTTTTATATCCCCAGAATATTAAGTAAAACTGGTAGTGATGTAAGTGATTATGCTTATTTTTCAGTGTACCATTTTTGTTTTGTTTACTTTCCTTCTCAGAAAAAATGTATAGTAGAACTTAGTGATGACAGAAACTTCTAATCTCTGAGAAAAAGATTTGAGGTGTGCACACCTACTTAAATCTGATGGGAAGAAGCTATTTTGTACTTCAGGGGGAAGAAGCTCAAAGGTGTGCAGGATGACACATCAGAAGTCTGTTGTTTACCTTAATCTTGCATCCTTTCTACCACTATATTCTCATGGACAATACTAAATTTAGACTTCTGATTTTTGGAGTTGAGGGGGTTAAATGTCCTCTTCATCGAGCTTAATGAAAACAACAAATTGGAAAGGACCTTCAAGCTCCATTCACAGCTGCTCTGATTCATGTCTGGGACAGAGTATGGATGTATTTGGTTACATGTATACAGAAGTCTGGAAAAAATTGGTTAGAAAATATTACTAGTTCTATACTCCTCCACTTCATTATTGAGATCATTCGCAGTTCGACATCAATAGACCTTCATTTATAGTACCTATTTGACAATAAAATGAATGCAGTAACTGCACTGTGCTGTGTGATACAACTGTGATTTTTTTTTTTATTTTTATATTTTTTATTTTTTCCTGAGATGTCTTTAATTTCAGTTGTGAAGAAATAGACCACTTTCACAGAATCACAGAATCATAGGGGTTGGAAGGGGCCTCCAGAGATCATTGAGTCCACCCTCCAACCATACTTTGCAGGCATTGTTCAGAGATCCATGGCCATCCCCTGGATTTTTGTTATTAATTTGAAATCATCTGATGTATCTGCAGAGATGTGAACAGTCCTGCTGTTCATAGGGATTGTAGGATGGAAGTGAATACACACTTGGATTCACTTTTCAAGTCCTGTACTACCAGTTTAACTATTTCTGTGCCTTGAAAAATTGTAACTATTGGATAATGTTATAATACAACATCAACATCACTTTAAAGTGAATATTGCATGTGTGTGTTGTATGATGACTTTCAGACAGCTGAGTACTTGTTTTTTCAATTTTAGAGGGTTAGTACAAATTTCTGGAGCTATTAACAAAGCAAATAGAATGGACAGATTTTAAACAGAAGCATAGTTATGGTTACCAGCTACCACATCTACTTATCGTACTGTTCCTGGTAGCTGATTATAAGAATAAGTCTTAACACTGTGGAAAGATTTGATTAAAAGCTAAAATATTTGAAATCAGAAAGTGATCTTCCTCTTTGTGGTATTAACAGATGTGGTGATGTTTCTAGTTGTTTAGTGCTCATTCATTTGAATATTAGTCCACACTGAGTCACTAGATATTCCAATGTGTTTGTTTAACCATTATGTTTAATGAAAAGGAGGGAAAAGTTAACCTCTCATGAAGGTTAAGTGAAAATGGTTGGCTTTGGCATTTTTTTTCCTATTCTTTAATCTAATGAATACATAAAATATGAAATGAAGAGTGAAATAATTCACCTATATAGACTCCAACCATGACTTCTATCATAACAAAATTATCTTCTGTTTTAATGCATGCTGTATTCTAAAATTCGCCTTCAGAACACTGTTGAGTTTATGGGGATTCAGGCAATGCAGTTACTCTGAAGAAGCACTGATAATCTAGCAACCTCATTTAACTACGTGTTGAGGGAAACAGATTGAATAATCTATAAAGAGTACATTTAATCTATAACATTTAAAGACAGATCATAAAGAAGAGAGAAAATGTTGAAATAGACAAAAAAATGTGATAATTCATGTTCTTTTCCACTTTCACATGTGAATTTTTGTCTGTCAGACTGCAGGATCAGATCTTTCATTCCTTAGTATCAGATTCCAGCTGGATCTAATTGCTAGTTTCTCATATATTTGAAGTGGAAAAGGCTTAGTGTGAATAACAATTCTGTTTTTCCACAGTATAATCTGACTATGTACTAAAACACCTAAAACATAGCATGAAAGTTTGCTGTAATGTGTTTATCCTTTGAAGTGTGCTCTGAAAGTAATACCTTCTATTTTATTATGTTTGTCAATGATGTCAGAAACTGATGTTGGTGTATGGCAGTAGAGGTTGAACCTTTCCTCCAACATGCTGTTACATTTCATGTAACAGATGGCAGCAGAGAGGCAGTCTGAATAAATGGAATCTGACATGGAAGAGTTCATGAAGCAAAGATGTGGAATTTAATTACTCCACGTGAAAAAAATGGAGCCCATTGGCATTCATCAATGTTTATTGAATTCTTATGGAGACCATGTAGTGGATGTGAGCACTGTGATGCGGTGGGTAATGCATTTCTGCAGTGGTGATAGTGACATAAAGGACAAGTCACATTCCACGTAGCCATGTGATTTGTGTGAGCATGGCATGTAGCCTTTTGTTCATTGCTGACAAAAATGCATAGCTAATGACGATGACTACATTAAAAAATAGTGTTTGATAGAGCAAATTTTGAGATACAAAATAGTGTTATTGTGATTTTTATGTCTCCATGTAAATTAATAAGAGGCTTTACTTTCAGAGTGGACAACATAGATACTACTTGTGACCTTGCAGTTCAAATCTTTTCACAGAAATAATCTGCATGTTCTCTTTGAGTTGTTTGTAGAGCTGTACTGGACTGCAGCATGTAGTTGTGCATTCCATCATATTCTAAGGGCTGTGCTTAATTCATGGACACCAGCATCATCTGTTTGCATTCAAATGGCATGTTTTGAAAATTAGGCTTTTTCAATTTCCTTCTTTTCATGTAAGACCATTTCACTGAAATTGTATGTAATATTTCTTTAGCGTCTCAGTCTCTGTATCTCTATATCAACAGTCACAGTCCTCAAATATTTAAGCATGTTATGCACACTACCGTGTATCTCAAGGTATGTTGTTTGTCACTACAGTAGCTTAATACTGATAAGAAAACTTGATTGGATTTCATTATAATTATATGTTTAAGGACTCTGAGGGCTCTTCTAACCCAAACCTTTCTGTCATGTGCTACCCCTCTTTGGTCTTAAGCTGTGCAACAAAGAATGAGCATAACTCAGCAAATTTGACAAACAGGTGGGAGTCCTACATTTGTATCATTGGAAGGCCCAACATTCTGGCAAGCACCATGATTTTGAGCTGTTTCAGACTTCATTCTTTCTCAAATTTCAAGCATCTCCCTATTTCTCTTGTGTCAGTCCTCTTTCGTGCATGCCTTTCAGTTCTTCTAACAGCAGATATTGACCTATCCGGAACATGGAAACCTATTTTTAGTGCTCTGTATGCAATTCATTTCCAAAGGGAATATATACTGCATTCTTCTTGCTGCAGACTCTGAGCAGTCTGGCCTTCTGAAATGGGAATAACACCCCTGCCATACTAGAACAGGTACCTGATGTTACTGCTCCCTTCAACGACTGTGAATGCACCGCAACTCATGCTTGATGCCCTTAATGTTCTGTTATTGCTATAGCAATATATAGCAACTGCATGATTTCATATCTTCAAATGAAAGGACAACATTTTGTGGCAGCCTTTCTCCTCAGAGGTCCAGTTGCTAGTGCAAGACTGGGATCAAAAGCTGATGCATGCTCTAGCACTAAAAGCCTCAGATCTATGTCTTATTTATAGGTTATGCTCACTCTTCATCCAATCTTACTTCCAAGATGCAAGAGCAGATTCATCAGCATTTGGCTCCTGATAATCCCCATATGGTAGGTGATTGCTCTAATATCATTGAATCAGTCCTGGAGCAAACTGCTTGACAAGTTGAGTCAGGCCACTGTGATGATGAGTTAAGGCAGATGGTGACTGTCTGTAGCCTGCAGCAAGAGGGAGACTGTACCATGTATCCTCACCAGGTCTCTAGAAATATTTCCATGAATGAATATTTGAGAATCTTTTTAGTCTTCCTTTTTCTGGGTGATGAAGCTTTTCCTGTAAGGACAAATACTGCAATTTTACCTTTTCTTGCAGCATTTTCAGAATGTTGTCTTTCCTGAAGTACAGTACTTGACATGCTTGGCTCTCCTGCAGGCTTGTTTCACTATGTTTAGCTTACTCCTACCAAAATATATCAAGACCAAAATATGAAAGGCTGTGAATCCCACATCCTCCTTCAGTGAGGATGAGGAAACAAGCCTACCTGGAGAAAGAGTTGTAGCAGGGGGCCTTGTTTGAAGTGGTTGTATATGTTCATACTGGTCTGCTGAAAGGGCAAGGAGATACTCTCAGGTCACGATAAATGTGAAATCCTTTGTGGTCTATAGAAGGATTGGTGGGTTAGGTAAAATGGCTTTTTGGGCAAGTTGTTTTGACATGGGATTTTTTGAATGCAACCAACTAGCAGATTGTAACCTAACTAGCAGAAAGCTAGGATGGTAGGAATAGGCTGTTGGATCCTGTCTGCCCTGTAGTAAGTGAATTTCTCTTCACAGACTCTCACTTTTTATTTTCACTTTTATTTCTTGTCCTTCTGGAAGATGTGCAGATATGGAGGGAAGAAAGGTTGGCTGGTTGGTTTCTGCTGCCCTTCAGTTGTGTTGTCTTCGTAGTCTATTACACATAAAAAGAAAGGATCTTTCTCTTGTTATAGAGAAAGCCAAGGGAAAGAGAAAAAGTATTTTCTTTGTTTGAAAACTGTAGCAGATGTCTGTGGCAATAAAAAGGCAATTATACTCGTATTATCATGAGAATTTCCAGCAGGAAATCTTGACAAACTCAAAGTTTACTTAACTGAGATAAATACAGTAGATAAATAGCAAACTGAATTTAGTTTACTCTTGTACACAGGTGTACTACACATTTCCTCAAGCTATGATTCATAGCCATAACCTTTCCTAATCACAGGCACAGCAAGATATGTCAGGAGTGGAAATAGGATCATGTTATAAAATACATCCATAGATCCAAATTTTCTCCAAAATTCTGGTGTATTTGGATCTGATAAACAGGTTTGGGCTCATTTGGTTCTTCCATATTTTAGATGCAGGGAAGACCCAGCTTGCTTTTCACCCTAGACACACTTCAATAAGGTTGAAACTTTTTACTTGAAAATATATGGATGTCCTCTGCTGGCATGGAGCCCATGGCACAGCTAAGAATTGATTGCTTTCCCCTCTTACATCAGCCTGGGAAGCAGCTACTCTCTAAGGTTGCTCTGATATATATTGGGAGCAAGGTAGACCCTGGCAGCACTTTGAATCTGGGAGGCCTATGATAGCAGGAGAACAGTAATATAAATAACAGGTAATACTCCAGGAATTTGGAGAGTTCAGCACTTCGAGCAAGGATGCCAAACAGTACTTCAAGAAGAATTCTCTGTTCAATATTGTTTCCAGGCAGGCAAGTGAAAAATATGTAAAAGCTAGATGTACTCTCTTCATACTAGTTACTGCAACTAAAAAATCCATATAGATGTCTAATTATGCACCACATTCTTCTAACGTTAATGTTTGTTGAATTAGTAACTTTCACCTCACTGAAACTGTATATTTAGTTCATCCATAACTTGCAAAATCAAATTTGAAGAAAGCTATTTATGTTTTATGTTTTCTTTCCTATCTCAAACAGTAGCTTAGAAATGTGTTGCTGTTTATGATTATGCTGCTAGACTTATGATACAGATATACCCCCCAGGACATATTGACAACAGAAAGAATATTGCCTTTAGGATCCTCACTGACTTACTGAATGATAGTTTTCACTGTACTTGGCTTTTATGATTATACATTATTGAGTTTACTTCATGTGAACACTCAGTCTTTTTACCTACCTGCTGGTAGATCGAGTCATATTCAAAAAGAAAAGACTTTCCTTAGATGGGAAAGTCTATTCTATGGTTAATTAGAAGCCATAGCATTTCAATAAAATATGCAGACTACTGGGTAGGTTGTTTTGTCAACAACTTAGTCTTATTTGAAATACCGAATGCTGTATCATTTTTGAAGGTTACAGTTCATAGACTGCATTTGAAAGGATGGAACACTAAGCCTTTGTTACCCAACATTTCTCTTTGCTATTCAGTTTATGTAAAGTACATCTGCAACTCTATTCTTTGAATTCTCCTAATCTATCAAGTTGAGTTCAAGGACATTAGTAATCTCAGTATCTGCACTCTCAAGAAAGTTGACTGGCTATTGGAAGAAGCAAAAACCAGCAATCCAATGTTTACTCTATGTTATGCCAGTTACCATCAGTATGCTGCTCAAGGAGTCAGGTTACTAAGCATGAGGGTCAGTCTTCTATATACTGTTTTGCCTATCTGCATGTCCTGTACCGCCAAGAACAAATATCGGAGGAGCTGGGTTTCATTTTTAATCATGGTCACATGCTCATCTTCTTCTCTATGTGATAAGCATAGAACATTACAGCAAACACGCTAGTGTGGAGAACTGCAGGAATGAATGGATAATAAGAGTATGGCAAGTCAGTCTGAAATCTGGTTCTGGTTACAGTCCATTGCAATTGAATTCTGCCTATTATAAAGTAGCTTGAGTGACAGCATATAGTAATTTTTCAGTCAGGCAGTGGTGAGGCACTGCCTGGAGAAGCTGGGGATGTCTCATCCCTGGAGGTGCTCCAGGCCAAGCTGAATAAGGCCCTCAGCTGCGTGAGCTGGTGGGTGTCAGCCATACCTATGACAGAGACTTGGACTGAGTGGGATGTATGACCCCTTCCAACTCAAACCATCGTGTGATTCTATGATTTCAAGATAGACACAATATGAGGAAAGCAGTACTTGAAAGTAAGTGTCAAGGCTAGTGTTCAACATGGAGATTCAGTCATTCAGCCTATACCGTTCTTTCAGTGAATTGACAGCTGGTCAATTCTCAGGTCATGATGTTGATCAGACTTCAATATCCCTTCCAGGCTTATGTTTTGTATTTCTGAAAGGCTGCCTTAAAAGGCAATTCGGAGACTCTGGTCATGCTGGAGCTAGCAATGGGACTTTTGTTTTTCTGTAGCTACAGTGTGCACCAACCTACTGGGGATGCTGGTCATCTTGACAGTGGCAAAGAGTGGGAAAACTCTCCTGTGAACAGTTTTAAACCCCTGGGGAATTACAGTGGACTTCAGGCCCAACACCTTAGCAGCACCACAGCTCCATGTGGGATTTTAGCTGTGTTTTCCTTCCTATGAATTCCTGAGAATCCATGGCAGGTGGCAGAGCCTTCAGACTAACATGGAGCAGCCTTGAAGCTGTTCTGACACATTTCAATTGCTTCAGAGGTGTGACTGCTGTGTGGACTGCAGCCCAGCGTGCTTCTGGCAGCCCTGCACTACACTGGGGAAATGGGTGTTGTGGATTTGGCTTAATGAGCTAACTGCCAGGGACCAGATTTATAACATCAGCGCTGTGTGCAGGCATGGCAGGGACCAAACAGCAACTTAGAATTTATGTCTGAGTTTACCTACTGTTATAATCAAGGAGTATCTTCTCCCTGCTCTGGAGCCCAGCAGTGTTCAGATGATGGGTGCACAGGTGTATAGCCTAAAGATCAAAACGTGGCCCTCATTTTTGGTTGGTGTGAGACAAAACAGAAGGAAAGCCAGGAAACTTGTCAGGGAACAGATTGTAAAAGCATGTTTAATTTTATTGTCTGTGAGAGA
This sequence comes from Coturnix japonica, assembly GCF_054131305.1. Taxonomy (NCBI): domain Eukaryota; kingdom Metazoa; phylum Chordata; class Aves; order Galliformes; family Phasianidae; genus Coturnix; species Coturnix japonica. Next base: position 64,119,966 of record NC_140663.1, on the reverse strand, counting down.
AATAGGCGATACTAGCTAAAACCCTGTGAGCTGTAATTGCTAGTACTGTACTGCTAATTAGTGTATGTGTTATAGCCTAATTTGATCTCTCATAGAAGGCATCTTTTATGAAAATTTTCTGTAAAGTGGTCAAACATGCAGGAGGCTATTGCTAGGTGTTTTGTTTATCTTTTTACTGCTGAAGCAGTGCTCTTATTTCACATCCTTGATTTGAAAATGGCTTTTTCCTTGGCACTTTCTCCCATAAGATGTTCTCAGTGCTCCTCGTCTGTTTCTCCTACTGCTGTGGCAGGTAGCCTGTGAACAGTACTATATTAATTCTACCCTGTCAGAATTTGCAATGGATGCCATACCAGGAAGAACAGGAGTTTAGAAGATTCATCATATGCAGTGACTGGGGAGCGTTTGTTCCCAGTTTCATCACACAGTAGTCATCATGATCCTTCCATCTCTCTCATCCTGTCCCTATTGAGGTTTTTCAGGCTGTGAACTTTTGCCGTGTCATTTGTAAGACAGCTGAAATCAGGGTGACCAGCTTGGTGCTCATTCTCCTCTCAAATCCTTACACTAGATCTACACTCTGCAGTTCCCTCATTGAAGCTCTGCTGTCTGCTTAAGATATCTGTGTATTTCAGAGTACATTTCCATGTCATTCTTAGTGCACAATCTAGTGCTGCTGATACAGCTTTTTTTGTGTGTCTTCTACACCTCTTGTCATCCTGAAATGTTAACAAATGACTACTGAGGAAGAAAGATTGATATGTTTGTTTGTTTGTTTTTGGTTTTTGTTTGCTTTGGGTTTTGTTTTTGTGTGTGTGTTTTATTTTTATTTTATTTATTTATTTATTTATTTTGTGCAGCCTTCAGGTGGAAACTAAATCCTATCAATAAGTGCTTTTTATATATTGAAAAGTGTCTTGTTCCCCATCTCTGCCCTAAGTGATTCTCTCAGCGCTAAAACACACAAGTATATGTGCATGCACACAAAAAAGCAAGCATCAAGAACAGTGCAGAAATGCTTTACTGAGTAACTATTTCATTAGATGTAGATACCGCGTGGCTTTATTTTCATCAATTCAAATATTTCTGAATTTATTACACTACTCGCAAATATGAGGTTACTCAGAGACACACGCTTTTTGCAGATTTGGAGCCTTGTGTTTGCTTTAGATCCATTTTTCCTATGTAAAAATACAGTTCAATTTTCAAAAGTATGCCATAGCATAAAATATCAGAAAAATAGCTTCACCTAATCGCGTAGTTCTTACTTATTCTGTTTTTTGCTTCTGTTTTTTAGTAGTATTGATTTATCTTCTAAAAGGCTTCTCCTGATTTTAGACGAAACTGAAATCAAATCCCTCAGGCTTTGACTGTGTTGCTGGAGAAGCCTATTAGGATTTTTAACATTCCAAGTTGCTTTCTGAACAGATTGCACCAGCTAGCTGATGAAACTTGAGCTAATTACTCTAACGTTGACAAATGCACTAGAGCAAAAAAGTCACATTTAAAAGAAAAAAAAAAAATTACATCTCTTCAAGAGACACAGAGTAGATTCAGTGTGTAATAGAGCTATTTTTGAGGAGGTTTCTTTAGGGAGAGAAGGGGAAAAGAAAAAACCCTGTTATCTAAAAATGGTATGCACCTTCTCTGATTATTTTTTAATTAATGTTAATGGAAAACATTTCAGTCCTTAGAAAACTGAGATGAATCCATTCAATAGTTGGTAGAGTTTGAGAAATGCCCTTTACTCAGTGGTCCTGCTCTGTTAAGGGACACCAAAAATGTCTACAAAGCTTTTTGGTTTGTAGTGTCAGATCAAGAGAAATGAGTCATGGTCATTGAGCACAGCCAGTGTTACTGCATGCTCCTGCAGTGCACGGTTCTCCAGTGTGCCAAGTTGACTGGTACTTCATTGAGTTCCTCAAAATTTCCTCACCAGGGGTAGATAAACATCTCCTACAAAGTATGGGGGTGTTGCTAGCAGTGAGAGGCTGTATTTCAGTAGCAAATAAACTACTGAATATATGTTAATCACGGCCTGCTTTTGGTTCATTCAAACCCACCTCTGTGGAAGCTGAGCAGTTCATTTGTTGTTCAGCAGTTGTGGATTTGAATGTTGGTACTGCTGGGTTTGTGCCCTCAGCTCTACATGGGGGGAAAGGCTGATATGTTTAAATTCAGCTTTACAACATCCAGACTAAAGTAAATGGAGAAGTGCAAGTCCTGAAATAAGGACAAATTCAGGCTCAGGCACATCAATTGAAAAATAGATTCTTACTTAGGTAAGGGTAGTCTCACAAATGAGGGGAAGCTGACATTAAGAATATTGTACCATCTTTTAGTTATTTTAAAGACAACTTTGCAAATATATATATATTAGAAATCAAAGGCATACATGAGCATTGAATGTAATTCAAACACACTTAAATCTACCCAAATTTTCATTGTCAAACAACAACCAAAAATGCTTATCTGGTCACTCATCTTTTAGTTCAGTACTCATTAAGTTTAACTAGAGGCAGTGCAGCTGTGACATGAAGATTTCCTGCCATTTAAACTTACTATGCCTCAGAGAAATGTACCTTCACTTTCTTTTTTTACTGTTTACTTAATAGTTTTGACCTTTTAGCCAATTGTCCTTATCCGTCATTACAGTACATGATCAATCATTTCATGCCTTGTCATCTACAAAATATTAGCAAGGAGGAAAGGTTTTATATTCCTTCACCTTTCTTGAGATTTTCTTATTGGATTATCTTCATGTCTATTAGGAGGAAAAAATTACTTCAGTTTACACTGGTTTAAATTCATGATTTCTTGAGTACAGATGGAAGGAGTTCACTGGAACTTTAATTTGTTAATTTTAATTGTTATTTATGGCCAATATTTAAAATTCACCAAAAAGAATGTGTATGTGAGTCACTGTCTTCCTTGTGTATTGTTAAGCAATAAACAGAGGTAAAAATAACCGGTGGCATCATGTGCCCGTGCACACGCCTATGCACATATGTATGAATGTGCTGTCTAAAGATGGTTCTTTGGTTTAGCAAGGGCTTAATGTTTCTGGAGATTCAGATCACCTTCATCACATTCCACCCTGAGCAAGGATAAAATATTCAGGAACACCAGGCAAAATTCACAAAAACAAAGCCTCACTTAACAGAACTTGTCTGTATCAGACAGAACAGGGCAAAGATCATGAGCTAGGAAGGTTGTTGTAATAAAGAGTGACACTCTGCAAACATTTTGGATGAACACCTGAAAGCAGTCTGCTCTTACACAAAGACTTTTCTGTGCTAAGCATAGCATTGTTTAAACACCTCTAATGTTTCTACTCCTAGGAATAGCATGCAAGCTGCTTCCCAGAGGAGCCTTCTGCTGTGTTCCAGTAAATGATACTTAAGAGACTACTGGCTTATCCATGGTGTTACTGGAACACAGTACAGTATTTCTTGTAATGAAGGTTAAATGATTTTAGGATTTGGAGTACTTAAAGAAATCATGTTTTTTGCTTATCTTGTCTTCATTTTCCTGATAATAAACCAGAGATAACAGCACTTCTTAATTTCACGTGCGGTATAGATGAAGATCAGGAAAAGAAATATGAAGAGATTTGTAGCTACCTGGTAATGACCTGGTAATGGGGGGACCTAAAGTACTTTCATACCATTTCAGCAAAAGCATCCATTTGGATCCATAAACTCTAAATTATCATGTGTATGCTTAAATATATCTTAGATTTATTTATTTATTATTATTATTATTTTGTGGCTAGTCTGTGTTCCTTTTTGTTTTATTCCTAGTAGGGGTTGCCTTGTGTTGATGTGTTATGGAGATAGAGTAGTTAGGCAAACAGTTTGGAGGGAATGAGAGAACTTAGGGGAGTGCATATCAGATGGAGTAAGAAGGAGGGAAACCAAGCATGTAAAAAAATTTGAGCATGCATTATTTGTACAATTATTTGGCATTCCTTCTTAACTGCAGCAAGTCAGTCCCCACAGTGCCCGTTAGCAGCAAGCATGCCATTCATTATCTGGACCTTTTTAAAGCATTCCAGTTGTATTTGGGATAATTGGGGTTGTTCTAACAACAGTTTTTCTGTGATCCTAACACAGAGCATGAAATGGATAATATAAAGAAAGGTGAAGATACAAACATGCTACTAATTTTGGGGGCTTGTAAGGCAAGTTTTGAACAGGTCTAGTTGTAATGCTTTAAAATATACATATGTCCCTTTGATGTTGGATCGAAGTAGGAGCCAGACATAATACTAGTAACTTAGTGGCTTCAGTGGTGAACAGCAACTGAGCAGTACAGAAACAGGGGAGCGTGCTTTGAAGTGCTTGATATTACACAGGAAAATATGCACTTCAATAAGAATGTACCATGTGCAAGAGGCTGCTGTTGAGATGAGCTTTAAAGTCAAAAGAAGGGCAGGAGCTGGAAAGTTCATGTTCAGGTTTGTATCTGAACCTTCTTGAAGCTTGTGGGGATATTCATTTCCTCAGTCAGCACAACTGACAGAAAGAAGCAAATTTGAAGTTGAGGTCCAAATCAAAACTTTCAGCGTTGATGGATCTGTGTTTTCTGTTCCAGTCTGGTTTTGATCTCTAATACCTTTGCTCTTCAACAGCTTTTCAACACTGTAGTTCAAAGGGCTGTATAAAAATGGAGGGGAGAACTATATAGTTAACCTTATTATTGCTGAACATAATCCAAAGCACAAAGCCATGTCTCGGGGAGGTGGCTTGTGAATGCTCCCCAAGACCTGTAGTGGTACAGGTAGGTCTACACCCCTATTGCTCTATTCAAATGGGCAGAGTGTTCCTAAAGTCATTTTCTTAATGAGGCAGCTTCTCTTCATCTGATCATACACTCATTATAATTTGTATTAAATGTTTAAGGCTTATTGAATGCAGGAAATAACTAATGCAGTTGGAGTGAATTCAGGATGTCCATTGTTCACTGATCAAAAATTGGCAACATCTTTTCTTTGCTTAATATTGGAATGTTCACTCTATAGGAAGCATCGTTCTTCAAAGTTCAGATTGGCTATTATCTCTTAACTCAAGTGCCTGATTCTCTATACTGTCATGCAGTTATGCTGTTATTTACAGCACTACAGTATTACTAAATAAGAATCAATCTTTGAAAATGGGACAATAAGCCTTTTATATAGTTTTCACATGGTACATCTCAAGGCTTTGTGCAGAGAGGTGTCCAAGAAGCTTGATATTCTTTTGTCTGGGGCTAGGGGGGATGTCTTTTGTGCAGTGTCTGTATTATTGAACAAAATTTGTTCTAGACAATGTTCTCCCACTCACTCTTCCTATCCTCTTTCCCCTAATTCCTAAGGAACAGTAAGAATACAGAATGATGGTGATTGACAGTTGTAGTGTTGCTAAGTAAGTACACATGCACTTTTTTTCCTTACAACTAACACAGTGTAACAAAAATAAAACAAACAAACAAATCATCAACAACAAATCAAGCTCCTTCTGACCTTCAGACCATGGCTGTGGCACATACAGTTGAGTCCCGATGTTTGTCCTCCCAGCTGATGAATGTTGTAATGAGCCAGAGGTTGTGCATCATTATTTTAATATCCCTTAAATGTTCACAACAAAAAGTAATGAAGGGTTAGACAAACGTGTTTAAGAGAGGAGGGAAAAAAAAAATAATTGCATTCTAGTGAGTTCCACATCTTTATTTTGTGTAAAGTGTAGGGAAAGAAAAGACTTTTCTAAGGTAACTTCATCAGTCTCTTTGAGCTAAGTTGAAGAACTGTGACCATCCATTGCCTAGTCCCTTTGTCTATGCCGCTTATGATTTTATATATATATATTTTTTCTTCTGTTATGTCTTCCTTCACAAAGAGTTCTATTGGATATATCCTTGAACAGAAGCCCTGAAATCTTTGTTACTCTTCATAACCTTTATACCATCGATATTATTATTACTAACTCTGCTATGTCCTTGTAGAGATCTAAAAATACAATTCAGTTCAACTCTGAATCACAGAAACTTGAAGCAAACAAAACGACGCATAAAATTCATTTTAATAGGGAATTAGTGGGAAGGGAGAAGTGAGGTGACTATGAGGAGTCTGTCTAATCATGCAGCTGCTGTAAATTTCATATTATTCGTAATACTACAGTTTTCTCAAACAACATGGCTCCATGAAATCCCACTTGGTCTTGGGTTTTGACTCTGTCTCCCTGAAGCCCTTGCCAACATCCTCTCTTTAAATGCTTTGATTGTAATAATGATTTCAGTGCTTTCTTTGAAAGAGATTTTAGAAACAACTGCAGCTACCATAGCACCGAGCCTCACTTAGATTTAGTTTCACTGTAAAGCCATTGGTATGGATGTACTGCAAAGATGAGTTTGGTGAAAAGAGCAGAATCTGCACATGCATGCAGCTGAGAGAACTGGAATGGAAAAAAAATAGGGGGAGAAGATCTGAATGATGCAGCTGAACTATGCCTGCTTGGCCCAAGGAAAAGAGATAAAATAATTCCTTTCCCAAATTAGCTGTAACATCATTCACTGTTACAAGAAGGAAAACTTTAACTCCTTACTTGGTACATACTGGGCTGTTTGGTTTCCTTGGATATTTTTTTTCCCATATATTGTCTGTTAAAAATAACCAACAAGCACTCTACTTACAACAGCTGGTCCAGCTGCTCTCTCTCCTTACAGACTCCCTGGCCTTTGCTTACTCCTATTTTCATTAGCACACCTGTTCTTGCTCACAGAGCCTTAACAGTCACCAAAGAGTTAACTTACATCTTGACACAAATGGAAGGATAAAAATTTCTGATGGGGTGAATGGGAAACAGTAATGATTTTCTCTTTGCAATCAGTTACTGTTTGTGCCTAAGCAGCAAAATTTACATCTCTTGTTAAGAAGGATTAGTTTCTTTCACTTCTTGTTTGGTTAAATTTTGTTTTCATGCACCAGCAAAATACTGTAATGCTTGGTTTGCAAAACCTTACAGAGAAAATTATACGTGAATATATCCATTAGAGGCACCTTTTTTTAAAAGGAGTAAACAAAGTAAAAAGAATAGATCATGAGTTTGAAAGAGCTGCTTTTGCAACTAAATTTATCAATCTGAATTATGCATAGACATTAAAAGAAAATGGGGAAGAAACAACAACTATACAAAGACAATGGATAAACTAGAAAGAGAGGAGGGGACTGTTTTTAAAAATTATTTTCAGTTATATCTAACCTATATCAAAGGTATGTGTCTGCTAAGCCTTATGTCCCTACCCCAAATGACTGAGTATAAATGTTTTTCATGTGGATTTTTAATGTTAGGTGACAAGGAAAGGCAGTCACTTAAAAGTATTTGACATTCATAAGCATCCAAAAGACTTTCTGTCATCTTCTATTTATCCATTCACTAGACTAGAAAAAGCTACAATGCTTTGTTTTTCTCCTTTTTCTCTCAGGGCATCAGTCAATGCATGTGTGTCAAATCCTCACTTTTCTCATCTCTGCTTTGTGATGCCTGTATCATCTGCTTCTTTTTCTCTCTTTACTATCACCTAACAGCTTTTTTGTGCCCAGGAACAAGAAGGAGTGCCACATCTGGAATTTTCAGCTCCCAGCCTGACAGTTTTACAGAGACATAAAGCATGCTCCTGCTCCTCCCGAAGGTGGTAGAACTGCCCCTTCCATCAGAGGCAAAACCAGATTGGGTGCCAAGGGAATGCTGTCACTGGGAGGGAGGGAAAAGAATGAAAAATACTAAATATAAGTGCAGGTGTTTTCCTTGAGATCCTTGTTTTTCTGACACAAAACAGGAAGCTTTTATTTAAGAAAATATATGTATGGGTAATGTTCCTCAAAACACAGTTGTGCGCTTGATTTGTATATTCTGTATATACATGTAATAATTAAAGCAGAGTATGGGAATGTGTAGATTTTCAATTTCATGTCGTTGTTTGGTGGTGGTTTTCTTGCTTCTTTGCTTTTTCTTCGTTGCTTTTAGTTTTGGGTGTGTTTTCTGAAAATAATGCATCAAGCATTCTTCTTAAATGTCTGAACTAACTGTATGTTACATTTTTTAGTCTTGCTCAAGACTATTAATGTAATGAAGCTAATAGTTCATCAGAATAATTTAAGACTGACCCATACCTAAGGAAATAAATACTCTTAAGTGGGGATTCAGGAGGGGAGAAGGGATTGAAGGTAACACACAGGGAAAACAACAGAAATATTTCCAGAGGGTTCTAGATAATGTAACTAGCATTTAAAATACTCAAGCACTTTGCATTTGTTACCTGTGACCAAATAAAAATGACTTCTCATTGTCAGTGGTTCTTTGATCCTTTTAAGTTGGTCTTCTGGTTAACTAGAGCTTATGAATCCCTGTCTACCTGTCTCTTCCTACTGGTAACTACTGAATATGTTATCTAACTTCAACCATCTTGCAGTGAATGCTTAGGATGCATTTGTCTCTGAAAGTTTCAGGAAAGTAGAGAGTCCAACAAATGTTTCTCTAACAGAGAGGCTTGGGTTCAAAGGGACATCAAGGATCATCAAGTTCCAACCTCCCATCCACAGGTGGGGCTACCAATCACATGATCAAGCACTAAATTAGATTGCCTAGCACCTCATCCAACCTGGCCTTGAACACCTCCAGAAATGGGGCACCCATAGCCCCACTCTCTGGGCAGTCTGTTCCAGCACCTCACCACTCTCTCAGTGGAAAAACTTCCCGACATCTATTCTAAATCTCCCTCCCTTTAGTTTAAAAATATTCCCTTTTGTCCTATCACTATCTACCCATGTTAAATGATTATTTTCCTCATGTTTATAAGCTTCCTTTAAATATTGAAAGGCCACAATGAGATCTCCCTGTAACCTTCTCTTTTTCAAGCTGAGCAAGACCAGTTCCTTCAGCCTGTCTTCATAGGAGAGGTACTCCAGCCCTTAGATCATCCTTGTGGTCCCTTTGTACCTTACTGTACAAACAAATCCAAGCATGAAAACCTACCAGTCTTTCTTGTGCGGTCCAAAGTATGTGATTCTTACTTCTATTTTTTAGGATTTTATTTTAGATTGAATAGTTATATTTTTCAGCAGCTTACTACTTGCAGCTAGGGAAAGGGAGACCATATGAGATGAATTTTTTTCCCTATTTTGTCAAAAGAGAAAATTAGAGTGCTCCAGGATTCCACGGCGCCTGGTTCTTTCCATAGCACTGCTGCTCCTGTCCTTGCTGTCGTCTTCTATGGGTTTTCATAACTTTGTTTGTAAGTAGAAGAATGCACAACCTGAGTTTTTCAACTGCAAGACTGCACAAGCAAGCAATTACAGGTGACAGTGGTGAAGGATGCAGGTGACAAGGACAGTCATCTTCACGTTCCCTGTCATGCTAGCAGTTATGGTGTTTCAGGAATGGCTATGCAGTAAGGTGAGCCAGTTCCTGAACTGTCTGTCTGAAGCAGACAGAATCTAGTGGGTCAGAAGAAAGAACAGCAGGTAAACCAGTAGATCTTCTTCCAGATGAGGCTATAGAAGTAGGAAAATAAACTAAGCACGGTGTCTCCTTCTGAGACGTCTCTTGTCTATATGTCAGCAGCGGTGTTAACAACACAAACAATATTCTAACAGTCAGAGTCACACTTTTCCCACATTCTTCTTTGCAGCACTTACAGTGTGTGTAAATACACAAAAGGTATGCAGCAATATAAAGCAGGTTAGTTTGGACCCATGTAACCGATTTGTATAAGCAGTTTGCTTGTGTAGCAAGCACTGTGCAAGACTGTGGTTCTCCCTTATATATTTAATTTGGCTTCAGTCTAAACATAGTGTACTGGACCTGGGAAAAACACGTCTAACAATAGAAGTGCTGCTGGCAACTCTGCTGCAGTTGCATATGATGCTGTTTTAATACTCAGCTTGTATTCAGGAGCTTTCAGTCTTGGGTTGAAGAGATCTGATTGAAAATCAGATACAGACATATATGGAGAATTCCAAGATCCTCAGTTGCCTTGAAGTTAAGTGGAGTGGGCACTTGATTATTATGAAGGCTAGAATTGGATTGAAGAATCATACTTAGAGGTGTAATAGAGCTCAGAAAGTGCCAGACCTTGGAAGTACCTAGCCCTTGATTGTAGCAGCTGGAAGTGATTTAACAAGTACTTGAGGTGACAGAATCAAATGCTTTATGTGATGAATGGGCTGTTTCAATATAGCAAATGATTTTGCTCTTTAAAAATCAGAATTAAACAGTTTGTTTTTTGTGAGGAGTGAGATCATGGTGAATTATATGCGTGCACGTGCCCAGAGACATAGCATTTCATGTTAAGCTTGTCTTTATAATAATATGTTCACTTATTTTTGAATTTATTGCTGTGCACTGGTCCTTCTCCTTAGGGTAAAAAATACAGTCTAAGTGTGTATTTTATGCATGACGGTGTCCTAAGAGGCTGAAATTGAATGACCTAAGTAGATTCAGCTCCTTTACTTAATGATTTACTAAGCTAATGCATTTTTCATTTAATAATATGTCTATTTCAAGAGACAAATAACTTCAAATATCTACTGCATAATACTTAGCTACTTGGTGTCCAGGTGGCTCTGTACAAAAGTGGATGCAGACTTAAGGGGGATGCATGGGTTCTTTTCCATCTAGCTAGTGCCCCCTAGTCTAGCCAGTGACAGTGCTTGTCATATGGCTTACTTAATGCTGTCACATCTATTACTCGAACTGAAATGTAAAAACAAATCTTGAAAGAAATTCTGTCTATCCTGATGCTTCCATTACACAGCAGAAAGACTCATTCGTTTGTTCTCTGTGACCAAAACCACAGCCCTTTCTTACTATAGAAGAAAATTCCCCACCTGAACCTTAAAAAAGAAATCAAACTTGATTCTACAGCTGTCTACTGAATATAACAGTTAGTTGTAATGTTACAATGTTAAGATTTCCTGTATTTTTGTATAGGAAAGGGAGAACATGCAGAGGAAATAAAACTTCAGTTTTGGACTTTGTACTGACCGAAATAATTTAGAATTTAAGGGTGCTGAAGCATATCTCCTATGAAGAAAGACTGAGATAAATGAGTTTGTTCACTCTGGAGAAGAGAAGGCTTCAGTGAGACTTCACAGTAGACTTCCAGTACTTGAGAGAAGCTTACAAACAGGAGGGATATTAACTTCTTACATTGTCTGAAAGTGATCAGACAAGGGAGAATGATTTTAAACTAAAAGAGAGGAGATTTAGTTTATATATTAAGAAGTTATTTACTCAGTAGGTGGTGAGGTGCTGGGATGGGTTTTACAGAGAAAAGCTGTGGATGCCCCATCCCTGTAGACACTCAAGGCCAGCTTGGATGGGAATCAGGAAGCCTCATCTAGTTGGTGACAATGCTACCCACAGCAAGGGTTTGGAACTGGATGGGCTTTAAGGTTTCTTCCAGCCCAAACCATTCTGAGATTTTATGATTCTATGTGTTATTGCTCTGCTGTCGCTGAGCTAAAGCTTTTAATGCGCTGAATAATGAACACAAACAGTCAAAAGACAAAACTGAAGAGAGTTTGCATTTTTAGGATCATTGCTTTAACATATCAACTAAGGGGACACGTGTGGATGTCAAGGATGACGTTGTATTGAAGATGAGCCACTTGTTCACAGTTTATTCCCTTCCCATTTGTGACTTCTGATCTCTCACAAACTCAAAATGGATTGTAGAAGGCTAGAATTTCTTGTAAGGCTAATGACTAGTTAGACTTTAGGAATAACCAGCTTAATGATCTTAATTTCTCCCTTTGGTTCATTTATTCAGAAATTAGATAGATGCTGACCTTCAAGAAGACTGACATCCTACATTTGAATGCATCCCGTCCTGGTTTCACAAATGCTTGGTGGTGTTTCCTGCTTCCATCTTTTGGGCTTTGTGTTGCCTTCTGACCAAAGTACTGCAGATGCCTGTAGATTTGAGGTTTTGATGCAGAGATGTTACTGAAACATCTCTGATTTGACCATTTATCACATCAAGTATGAAGAGAAACAGTCTTTTCCTCTAAATCATGCATTACCTCTTGATCCCCAAAAGAGAAACCATGGACAAGGTCAAATATTGATTGTTTGACAGGGTAAGGTCTGTGGTCTTGCACTGGAGCACCTATCCATACATCTCTTTGCTTTTCCCTATAGGAAGCTATCTCACTACTTCCCTTTCATTGTTTGTTTTTGCATCCCAAACATGCCTGTATTTACAACCAGAAAACCAATACATTTCAGGCAACTGTAGGTTCAAATACTGAAGAGCAGAGCATCTCCTAAGAAATAAGATGTTATAGAATGCTTCAGGATATAAGGTATTTTAGCAAGTTAGCAACTTCTTTCATCAGAGCTGGGCAAACTTTAGCATTATGGCAAAAATTCAGGTATACAATAAGTCTGCGCCACTCGATTCTAGGAAGCTGTTGGTTTAAGTTAATGAATGCTGTCAGTGGTGGTATAAATATAGGTGATACCTTTTGGCATCTAAAAAGCATATGTTATTACATTTTTTTTCCAGAACTGAAAAACAGGTTTGAAATGGATATTTTTTTCTTCAGGGATATTTAAATAATTATACAGAGCGTGAGTGTTAATGAAGAGCTAGTAATAAAACTGGATGAATTAGCATGACTGAGTGACTTAACGCAATCCTGTTGATCATGGAGTTCGGGATGGCTTACATTTTGCTAGACCTTTTTAATTTTTTTACAGTAATCTCTTACATTTGCACATTTGAATTTGAACTTTCATTAATTATAGCTTTATTTATTTCATGAACGTGAAACTTCATTGCTTCATTGACTTAAGTGTTTACATCAGTAGAACACCTATTCTAAAATATGTGCACCTGACAAAATTGTTAATGAACGGTTTACCACCACCCCCAACATGAGTACATTTCAGAGTCACTCCAGTTAAAGAAAGTTGCATTTTTCCTTTTTCTAATACTCTGAATATTTTTTTTTTGTATGCTTTTAAATTGCAGACTAGATATGGCAAAGTTTATGGAAAAGAAAAATGTATGATGAAGGGTACTCCTTCAATGACAATGCTATTCTTCCTTCATCTTCTTCTCTCCTAGAACTGTTTGTTACTGTGACCTCCTCCCTGACACAGTCATCTAGAGGGGTCATTTAAGCATGTTGTAAGAGCAAAGTCATCTGCTCTTTTATTAAGAGAAACAACTGAAGTGGCTTTTGCTTCTGACTCTGTTAAGAGGATAATCAATGGAAAATAATAAGTGCTGGATTTGGAGAGAAGTAACATCCTAATCTTAGCAAGAATGTGGGTGCCAAATCAATTGAGCACCTATGGCTTTTGCACATAGGTACACCATTGTTTCCAGTGGAGCGTGATCATAATCTCACCAAAGTCAATGCTGTGAACCCTTATCATCTTTAATGTGACTGAAAAGCAACAATGTGTGTTGTTAGATGATAAAATAATTCTGATTTTCCCTTTGGGTCCTTTCAAACTTTTATCCTTAAACTAATAATGGCAACTGGGACAGCAAAAAAAAAAAAAAAAAAAAAAAAAAAAAAAAGATTTTTATGTGATAGGTTTGAAATTTCTGCTGTCATAATCATTTTTGGCAGAGAGATGCTAGAAGTTAAAATATTGAGTTTGTTTGAAGGACATCTCTGCTCAGAAACTCTGCATGTGTTATTTCAGTCAGAAGTGAGGTTTCCTGTTAGTTTTCTTGCTCCACTTTCTATGATTCCTCGTGTTACCCCACTTATAGAACTGGAACATAAGTTCATCAGTTCCTGAAGCTAACTGCTAAATATTCAAGCACAAGGAAAATGCTGAATCTTAACATTGAAAGTTCTTTCTTTTGCATAAATTTCCTCACAGCTTCATGAATTTCAGTCTGAGGTTTCAGTTCAGGCCCTGTGTGGAGAACTGTTTCTGCGAAAATAAATGTTGCAAGCCCATATAATTTCTTCTGTGCTTGGAAGAAGTGTGCTTTACTACTTTGAGCTCCTGGCTAAAAGCACCTTAGTCTCTCAGCTTTGGAATCATGTCTATGCAATTCTCTTCCTTAAGCCAGGCTATAGTCTTGCAGATCATGGCTGTCAGGAATGCTCTCTATTGGTCAGTTGTCTCCTGAAGGTAGGTGTAACTGGTGCCAGAGTGGTATAGAAGGAAATGTCAGTTCTTGGTAAAGCAGGGTGTCCTGGGGATGCTTGGAGAGATGAGTTAAGGGCAGTTCTGGTTATCTGTGCAATAATGGAATGCTCTGTTTTTTCACACTCACTGCTTTGATCTTTAACAGCCTGCAAATGAAGCAGCACATAGCTCAGTTCAGTCAATGCTCTTCTCAGATGTTGTGCTTTCTGATATTTGCCTTGAAATGGTTGCCTCTTACTGTTTAGGAAATGATCTCTCTAGTTAAGTTACAGAAGCAGCCATATTTTATGGCATCTTGGTTTCTGCTTTTCCATTTGAGAATTCAGGAACCATCATATCTGGTTTTTCTCCTTTAACAAACCCAACATTGATCTTGCAGATCATGCATGCTGCACTGTCAGACAAGATAGATAATGACTTGAACTGCAGCAAATGGGGACTATATGACATCACACTTTTGTGAGCAGACAAATCTGTAATCTTATTTAGTTTGACAGGTATAAAGGGCATTTCAAAAACTGATTATATTTGCTGTGATTTTAAGAAGGTCTGGGACATGACTGGAAAATCTTCACCTGACCTATTCCCCAGGGAACAAACTCTTCTGAAGAATAATGCAAAGCACTTTTTGGGGGTTTGAAAAAAGAATATGCTTTCCACATTATAAATCTTACATAATAATGTGTGCCCCGGTGGCGATACTGGTAGGAATACCGCGTTGCAACACCAGAGGCCCTGGGTTCAATCCCCCCTGTGGCGCAAGTGGTAGAAGTGCCGCTCTGCTACACAGAGGCTCGAATCCCGGGGGTTGGACTCGATCTCTAAGGTCCTTTCCAACCCGCACAAGACTATGATACTATGATACTGTGATAATATCCCCCATGAAGGCTGCAAAGGTGAATGTGAGGTGCTAGAGCTGAATCTCAGTCAAATCTGGAGAGTTTGGTTCTACAGCCAAGCTTTGTCAATCAATAGGGGGAGAAGCTGAACAGGAAAAAAATATCTGAACAGCATAAATGAAGTTCACTGCAACTCTGGAGGATGTATGAATCTGTGCTGATATATCATAGAATGGCTCAGGTTGGAAGGGACCTCAAGATTCATCAGGTTCCAAACCCTCTGCCACATATGGGGTTACCAGTTTGCTAGATTAAGCACTAGATCAGATTGCTCAGGACCTCATCCAATCTGGCCTTGAACACCTCCAGGAGCAAGGCATCCATAGTCTCTCCAGGTAACTTATTCCAGCTCCTAACCACCTTTTCAGTGGAAACCTTCCCCCTGACATCTAATCTTAATCTTCCCTACTTTAGTTTAAAACTATTTTCCCTTGTCCTTTCATTATCTACCCATGTAAAAATTTGATTTCCCTCCTGTTTATAATCTTCCTTTAAATATTGCAAGGCCAAAATAAGCTCTACCCACAGTCTTCTCCATACTGAACAAGCCCAGCTCGCTCAGCCTGTTTTCAGAAGAGAGGTACTTCAGCCCCTGATCATTGTGACTGTCCTCTGAATCCTTTCCAAAAGCTCCTCATTATTCTTGTGCTGGTTGCTCCAGACCTAGATACAGTACTCCAGATGAAGCCTCACCTGAGTAGAGAGAACAATCGTATCCCTCTCCTTGCTGACTAGCTTTCTTCTGATGCAGCCCAGGATACCACTGGCCTTCTGATGCTAACTCATGTCAAGTTTTTCATCTATCAGGACCCTTAAGTCCTTCTCAGCAAGACTACCCTCAAGGACTTCTCCCAGTTTGTATACATATCTGGGATTGCCTTGACTGTAGTGTAAAACCTTGCACTTTGTTTTGTTGAACCTCATTAGGTTCACATGGGCCAATTTTTAAAGTTTATCCAGGTCCCTTTGAATGGCATCTCTTCTATACATCATATCAACTGCACTGCTCAGCTTGGTGCCATTGGCAAACTTGCTGAAGGTGCACTCAATCCCATCATCTATGTTATTGATAAAGATATTAAAGAGCACTGGTATCAAAACAGAATCTTGGGGGAAACCACTCCTTACTGGCCTCCACCTGGACATAGAGTCATTGACCACAACCCTCTGTCTGTGACCTTCAAACTAAGTCCTTATCCACCAAATAGCTCACCCTTCAAATCCATCTCTCTCCAATTTAGAGATAAGGATGTGGTGGGGAATATGTCAGAGGCCCTACAAAAGTCTAGATAGGTGACATTTACTCTTCCTGTGACCTCTGATGCCTCACAGAGGGCCACCAGATTGGTTAGGTATGACCTTCCCTTGGTGTAGCAGTTCTGGCTGTCACAGTTCACATGCCTTAACACATCTTCCAGAAGGATCTGTTCCATAATTGTCCCAAGCACAAAGGTGGGGCTCACCAGTCTGTAGTTCCCTGGGTCCTTCTTCCTCACCTTCTTGTAAACAAAAGTAATGTTTCCCTTTTTCTACTCACTGAAGCTTCATCTGTGTAAAGGAACTGTTATGTCACTGCCTGAACTGATGATCAGAAAGGGTGGACACTGGGTCCATTCCTCCCTGGGCTCATTTAAGGGCTATCCTCCAAAGGGAGAGTATCATCTCCTCAATGAAAACTGCTTCCTGAGAAAATAATGTTCTGTAGCCAGAGACCCTATCATCAGTTAGATAAGTTAACTTTATTTACACAGGGCATTCATCCTTAGAGGACCCTAACAGGTTACAGGGATGGCTAGGCTGCTGCCTTCATCCCACAAATGATCTGAAGCAGGTAGCTGCAGCACCTCCTCTCTCCTGCAGGTGTATCCTGGGAAGTAGTACAAAAAGAATACAGACAAGCAGAGGGATGAGGGGCTCCTAGGGACTGTCCTGGGCACTAAGGTGCAGTTTGGGTGGGATATGAGCCTCGCTATTTATCCATTTGTTGAGCCACACATATGCTTTTATTTTTGTTGAGCCCAAAAATACTAGGATAAGATCCTCTACCGGAAAAAAAAAAAAAAAAAGCTTTCAGTTCTCACTCCATTCGCATCCCACCACAGTTTCATAAAGTGTGTTGCTGAAACAACAGCTTCTAAATGAACTAAGTGTAGCTTGCATGTTTCACCTCAGGCTCCCTAGAATCTTGTCATGGGAAGATGATTTACCCTGCAAGCTGACTTTGACACCAAAGGAGAATATTTCTGAATATTCCAAAGAAAATATAAAAATTGTTTATGACATTAAAATCAGAAACTGTGATTTGTCATGCTGATAAATTTCTAGATGTGTCTGTATGGCTGAAATTGAAACCCTTTAATCTTGGTCTGCTGGTCTAATCTTTACAAAGACATTTCTATTGTAAATATTTTTGTAAATTCCTCCTCCTGTCTGTTGATATTAAATATGTCCAGTTCTGCTGTCACTGAGATGAATGGAAGTATTTTACCGATTGCCCCTGAGGACAGAGCTGTGCATGGCTGTGGCTTCCTGTTATGCCCTGCCAGGAAATGATGTTTTTTGCTAATGGTTACAACATAAATTCTAAGCCTGCTTAGTGTAAATATTAGCAATCTGATAAACTTCCTGTAGAAGAGATACATCTTGTCCATAGAATGCACTTTGAGGTACTCGAAAAGGATGAAATTCACCTTGGTCTCACAGAATCTGGAGTCTTATCCCTTCTATTTCTTCTTTTGATTCATGGAACATGATGATTCCTTAAGTGGATCAGGCTTATATTCTTAAATATACTGAACTGGAGTCACTCCTCTTCTGTGCAGTTTGGAAGCAAAGGAAATGCAGGATGAGCACAACCTCCATACTGCAAAAGGATGGTCAGTATGAGAAAGACCTGATGTGCCATGTCTTGGAGGATATACTCCAGTCCCTAAAGAAGCAATCTTGCCAAGTATGCACTTAAGTGAGCTTGTATGGATAATGTAGAATTAAATACTAGTGTTAGTAGCACAGTACTTCTTAGAATTGCTTTGGAATAGAAAAAGAAAGAAAAGAAGCATATAAACAACAACATTAAGTGTAGGTATGACATCTCCAAGAAACTACAGCTTTGGAGAAGTCTGTTTATTTCTGACAGACGCTCCCTGTAACGTCATTCTCATTTTCACAACTTTGTAAGCTCTGAGCTAAAGGCAGGTTTAGTGCAAATCATACAGCACTCACTGTGTAGCATGAAATATCCTTAGACACTGGTAGCTGCAAAAGGACAAACATAGAACAGATTGGAAGAGAAAAAATTTCATTTCTCTACAATCAGATCTTTTAAAGTGACTGTTAATTCTGAATATGAGAAAGAAACTATATATCTTGAGAATAAGAATCTTTTCTGGCACTAAAGAGCATAAAAACTCTGGTTGTAGGAGTTAAAAAACAAGACAGAATTATCTGTTACTCCAAAGTATGTCCTTAAAATGAATATGAAAATCAAACCCACAAAATAGTCCTAAATATTTTTAGTGTATCTTCATGTGAGCAAAACAACCTATTGTGTTAATACGAAAAATGAATAATCATGTTCATCCACTTTCTCCTTGACATTTTTCTGGTGAAAGCATCTTGATTCCACTAATAATTTTCACTTGAAAGGCAATTTGGCATTGTATTAATTATCTTACTAATAGAGTCATACAGATGGGAAGAAGAAGAGAGAAACTGCCTCACCTGGGATATGAATAAAACTCAGTGATGTTTTCTAGTATTTGTGTTCACTATGTGCACTTTGTTTCAAGCAATGTAATAAAAGAAAAATAAATAAATAAATAAATAAACTAAAAGAAAAAATAAAGAAAAAAAGAAGAAAAAATGGGTAGTAAACTGGACGATGTAAGGTCTTAAAAAATACTGGGAGTTACATAAGAATTTATCAGATTAAGGGTTTTGTTTGTTTGTTTGTTTTTTGGTGTTTGTTTTTTTTTAATCAGATAAGTTTTACTTATCTTCTTTACTTCCTTGTTCCTCGTAGTTTTTGTGGATTTCTTTTCTTGCTTCTCCCTTTTTTTCAAAGGAAACCTGAAGTCTTATGTAAAAAATCAGTCAAAATATTCAGATTTTAACTTAGATATTCATGGCTTTTGTAACTGCATTTCATGGCCAGTGGCTAAATCCTGATCAGCAGTCACAGTATGAATCGTCATGGAGGGGTGATTATTTTGTTAATTCACTATTTATATTGGAGCAGGACAGTCCTTGTTTGCTGTACAACAGGCTTATCTTCCAAAACAAGCTTCTGAAACCTATGCTAAGAAAAAATAAAAATAAAAATAATTGAAGAAAAGGTGTGTGTCTCTGAGGCCATTTCTCAGCCCAACTTATTCTACATTTTAAGGAAATTACTTTGGTTTTCCAGTGTATTCCTGGAAGGGAAGAAATTCAATTTGTTCGAAAGAATGTAAAATTCCCTAACAGCCTGTCAATTGCCACACTGGCAATGCTGCATTTTGCTTTTGTGCCTCTTCTTTCCAAGTGGTCATGAATTATGCCCCTTGAGAATGCCCCAGTTAACAAGCTTACAATAAAAAGACTTCAACATAAGTCTGTTGTCAAGTGTGGATACTTTTTTTAAAGTATGAAGACATTTTCATTTAGAAATAAGACAAACCACTGCCCTAAATGCCTTATTTTACCATCATTTCCTTGGTTTGGAAAATGTGGGTTATCTAGTTTTCAGATTTACAAATAATTTTGCAAGCCAATGGTGCTAACAACTTCCTAAATTGTGTGGAACAGACTGTTTCTAGGGGAGGGATTAACACAGTCAAAAATGTGTGGGTCTGTAATATGAATGTAAACACATCTCTCTCTGAAGTCCTGAAAAACTGAAGCACGGTTCTTCTGCTTTGTATTCTCTGAATGTCACAAGACCCTCACTATAGTTCTCCATCTTTGAGCAGAGAGCTGCTACAGTAAATAAGAGTTGGATATCATCTCTGCAAAATTTTGCATCATGCACGGTGTTAGGGAAATCATGGGGGTGTTTGCTCAAATTTTCATGAGCTTTGGACTACCAAAGAAAATATTCTTACAACTAATAAAGATAGAAGCCACAGCAAATCACCAAGGAGAGAACAAATTCTAGTCCAGTTGCTTAAGAGGACATCTCTTACTTGACTGAAAAGAAAGGAAAAGTTCTGGCTGTGGGTAGGATGGTGAGGACAATGAAAGTTACTTTGAGAAACATTTTCTGACTTGTCTTCTACTAATTTCTGCTAAAGTCTCTTTGGAGCACCTGTCGGTTGTGAAAATAATTCATTTTGTCATGCCCAGTAACACACTTGTAGTCATTTTATGAAAGCTTATGTAGCAGTTTCACCTCTAGCTTTACCCTCTGTTATACTACATCACAAACTCATTTAAATAGTGATATTAATGTTTTTAGAGATCACTACAAATGGTTGGCAGCATCATTGTAGTTAATGTCTCTTGGGAGCCATACAAGGGAATTTTATCAGCTTGAGGCTGAGGTATTTGATGAAGTAATAACAAACTAGCTTTGAATTGTCTTTCATTACCCTTTATCTCTCCTAGAGAGAATATAATCTTATTCAAATTATAATGGCCTCTGTTATCAATGAGGTTTACTATTTATTTACCTGAACATGGACATGCAAATGTACATGCATTCTCCTCTTTTTTACCGTACCTGTAATGAAATTCCTTCACTATCAGAATCATGCATGATCACAAATTACAAACTAGTTACTAGGAAGTGTAATTTCCTTAGCATTACAAGCGTTAAAAATAAAATTAAAATCCAACTATTTTTGGGAGAAAAAAAAAGTACCTTGATAAGAAGTAAAATCCAATCACTAGACTTTTAATGTACCTTCAATTATCTTCAAGGCAAACATGATATCCTAAGCTGCTTTATTTCTTGACAGAGAAAGATGGGAAGAAACATTTGATTAAAGCTCCAGCAGGAGAGGAATCCTGAAACTGCAGCAAAGGAGACTGAGGAGGCAGAATCAAACCTGACCAAACTCCTCTACCCAATCACCTAATCTTTTCTGAGGCTGGGCTTATTTCAGCAGCAAGGGTAGGAACATGAGACACAACACTGTTGAGAGTGCTTTTATTAATTGCCTTATGGTTGTTGAGAACTCACTAGATAAAAGGAATCCACAGGCTCATAGTTGAGCAGACAGAAACCAGGGGGAAAGATTTAAATGTCTGAGCAGCAAGACAGATGAATCTATGCTGGTATACACCTCCTCTGTTTAGCTGAAATATATACTGTGAAAAAATCTATGGCCTTGCTCCAGTGGCTGTAAAGCTGCAAGTCAGACTGAAAATATCAAAATATCTTCCATTATCCTTTCTTGCTACTATGGTAAAAGCAGGCAGGCCCTTTTTCTTATTTGTCAGCTGACTTGGGATCTTTTTCCTGTTTCTGTTTTTGTTGCAGGCTTTTAATTCTCACAGTCCCAGCACAAGCTGTGCAACAGCCTGAAAGCTGACTCTTTCCCGGATCTCTACCAATGTATTAGATTTTTCTCTGCTACTTTGCCATGAGGCCATTGATTCTGATCGATTTCTAGTCAGTGTTTACTTACTGCCACTTTAATTAAAAGTAGACAAGGGGAAGTGATTATTTAAGCCTGCCTTATCAGACCAGCCCTCAGAGTGAGGACAAACATTCTACTGCAAATGACAGATATTTTTTACCATACGGTCTTCAGGCTTCTGTCGCAGAGGAGCATCAGATATGACTTTTATTCATTCTTTCCAATATAACTAGATAGAAACCAGACATGTGACTATATGCAGCATCCAATAATATTTATAGCAGTATTCATATCAAACTTCCTTTGCAATGTGAATAATTTGTTGTTACAATCTATCTGAAATACCCAGAGGTATATGGATACCACGTAGGAAATAACGATATTTGTTCCTCAACAGATAAAAGACTTACAGAGCAACGTGAAGATCAGAATTTAAGAATAATAGTTGTACATATCAAGAAGTTCAAGTAGACCTAAAATAAGGCATGGCAAGTCTAGCTGATGAATATTAGAGAAGAGCTCAGCAGAATGTGTAGAATTATCAGACATGTAAAAGTCAATTTACCTAGAATTCAAATGAGATAATTTAGAATTGAGAGGTAGAGCTCATAGGTTTTTAGTGTCTTACCAGGAGATTGGAACAACAACAAAAAAGGTTCTTAAAAAATGACAGAATTGTGTGAAATAAAATCTAACATGTAGCTGTCTGACAAATTGTCTCAGAAGAAGTTCCTGGGACAGTAGATCAAATTCATAAGAAACAGTATTTATCAGATCAGTAGGTCCAATACAACTATGAATACCTACGTCAAAGGGTGAGGAAAAGAATAGAAAAAGAATAGTGATTTTCCACAGTCAAGAAAACAGGCAAACTCAAATGCCTTGAGATATTTCATGCAGCTCCTGACAATCTGGCTCTTTTTTAATTATTTTTTTTAATTATTTTTTTCTTCCCTCTTGTCATTAGAGGAATGTCCCTATAGAAATTAAGAATACAGGCTGGTATTGTCTGAGCAGAACAGTAGATTCTGGAGAATAACACCTTCCTCCAGAATGCCAGACATGCCCAATGTCTAGACTGGATGTCAATATGAAAAGCAAGTGGGACTTTAGGGTTAGAATTCTGGGGACCAGGATAAAACCCAGATCTCGAATGGTGCAAAATAAAGCAGTGCTGCCCTAAATATTCTATTTTACTTAATTAAACAACAACATCGGAGAAAAAAAGCCCTGAAATCCTTCCAATTACTTTGGCTATTTAAGATTTCCTTTGTACTTATGGAACAGAAATTTCAGCCCTTCAAATATATCTTGCGCACTTCTGTATTCTCAATTAGAAAGAACTGACATCCTAACTCCTATCCTGCTCTACATTTTTGGGAATCATTTCTCTGTGAGCGAGTTAAAGTATTAAGCTTGGCAGTGAAATAACTCTTATAACTCTCATGAAATGACTATAAAGTATCTTAGTAAATATATTAAAAGTCATGTTGTCACAAGTATGATCAATTTTCATAACACTGAGTGCAAAATTTTCAGATTTATCCTTAAGGCATGGAGGATAGCTAATTAGATTCAGTTTAATTTCTTGTTTAATTTATTTGCAGCATTATAGACCTCATTGACTCTCCATATTCAGACATGATACTTAGTGAGAGTAGTACAAATGACGTAATAGTAGTCTTGAAGATTTCCAAATTTAATTGCAAAAGAAGCTCAAATCATAACTGGGAATTATTTTTCCCTGTTGCGGCACTTAAAGTTTGGATCCTGAGCTTTTGCTGTAATATCTAATTTCCAGTTTCTGGAATTAGTTTGTAATTATAATTACACATTTTTGAGGTATTAAAAAACAAACAAACAAACAAGAAAAAATACCTTAATAAGTAAATAGTTTTCACTTATTAAAATATGAACGTTATTTCTATTGTTCATATTTGTGGTTTTAGCAATTTTAACCAAGTGGTGGTAGTCAAGAAGCAAACAAACTTACTGCCTGGGATTTATATTGCTTTCAGACTGAAAACAACCCAAGTCCGTTGACCTTTCAAGATTATTTAGAGGCTTACAAATACACTCAGAACTTCTAGTGGTTAAAGAATACAGGATTTTGTCTTTTAGTCTCTCTTGGCATTTGTGAATTCTAAATACTGTGTGCACCCTTTTACAAAAGATTTACCTACTCACACATTTATCAAAAACTGTCTTTCATAAATCAAGAGAGTAAGCAAATAACCTTCCAGGTAGCCATAACATAGATTCCATTGAATGTATCCCCAAGCCAGTGTCGGTTAAAAAATAAAAAATAAAAATTCAAATAATTCATTCCTTTTCTAAAATATCAAGGGTATTTTTGTGTCTTGTTTCAAAATGTCTCTTTTTTTTTTTTTTTTTTTTTTTTTCCTGACAGACTTCCTTCAGTATCTAAAGCAGGTATGGTCCCTTTATCATTACATACTGATGTGAGTTGATAGGAGAAGAAGAATCACATCTTCTAGTTAGTAAACTACTTCAAAGATCAGTCTGAGCTCTTATCTGTTTAACAGACTGAGAGATCTACTTTCTGTCTCTCTATAACAGGTTTGAAGTAGAGTTCATAATTTACATCTGGTCTTTAACTGAACAGTTAGCTCTCTCTGATAGTGGAAGTGAACCCTAATGATCCTACTCTCCATTCTCGTGGCTCTGTTTATACGTTTGTTCAAGGCAGTTACACTGTACTAATATTGCAGACATTCCTAGTTGCTGCGACAGTGTTGTTATTGTCAAACAATGCAATGCAGAAATGCATCTTGATATACAACAGCAGTAATCATAAGACATGAAGGTCAAAATTAATTCTGATATGAAGTATCTTGGAATGTAAAAGTGAGAGCTTTGTTTCTCTTTTAAGGAAAAATTTTCCACTCAGAAAGTTCTGCAGTTTGTGAGGCCATGTAATTACTATATTTGTTTATCTACAGTAAGAAAGGATTTGTCCTGGGATGTCCATAGAAGTAGGAGTTCAGTTCTAGCTCATGGTGTGAAAAACACCAAGAAAATTGTTTTTGGCCTCAGCTAATCTGGAATCTTCAAGGCCAGCATGAATGTTCTGATTCCTGTTTTTGTGAATTTGATTCTCTGTGATCAACCTAACTAGGTGAAGGTTTAGGGGAATCCCGATTCTTTTTCTTCTCATCTAAACTAAAGCCCAAATAAGTGTGAGGTCTGCAACCCTTAGTTGAGATCTCTGAGAAGAGGAAATGATATGGGGGTGGATGACATCATCTGCTCTCTTGACACCTTTAAAATCTTCCCCCTTAACTGTGGATGCTGCGTTGACTTTCAGATAATCTGTTAGTAATGTATCCTAGTATCAGCTATTATTTATAACAGAATTTCATACAGGTCTTCAAGGAAATAAGCACTACTTCTTCATTAGCATGAATAACTAAATCTGTCACTATGTATCCAATGACAGCAGTAAATTGTTTCACAGCAACACTCAATGGAATCAATGCTGAATCTCGGCTGAATATCACTAAGGGAATCGGTGATTTCATATCAAGTGCCTCATTTTCTCCTGCACAGAAATGTATCCACAAAAATGCTTGACTTTTTAAGGATGCAGTGTGAGCTGGATAGCTTCCAGCAGGTGTTTCATATCAAAGCGTGAATATTTTGATACTCCCTATGCCCACCTAATTCCAATCAAGTCAGTTCTGTGGGACAGTAACTAAGAAAGGTTCATTATCCATGTAATGTTTGCAGCTGTAACTTTAAAAACTTCCAGTATTCTGTTTTAAATAGGAATAGGCATCAGATCTCTTCTCAGGCTGTGTTGCATTTAAGAATAGGAATGACTATGTTATTTTTAGGTAGTTCAACATCTGGGCAGACTTTCTGCTGTAAAGTGGACTTTGTCTTTTCTTTTGCTCAAAAGAAAGATTTGAGAGCGTATATTGTCCAGCTACAACAATTCAGAGGGAGAAAGGTCATTTGAATGTATTTCTCTGAAATGAATTAAAGAGAGAAGAAGGAATTATACTTTAATTTATAAATTAACAATGGATTTTCTTGTCATCTATGTTAGAATTTCTGGGATATTTGAAAGGATCAGGATCAGAAACCAATACAATTTCTGTCTCAGACCTTTAGCATGGATTGTGGAAAAAGTAACATTTTAATGCTAACATGAGCAGACAAGCTCTGATGCTGAAGTGAGAAAAGAACAATGATAGTTCTGTCATTAGAAATATTGTACCACTTCCAAATGACAGCATTTGGTTCAAACTTTACTTTTAGAAGGTAGTATGTCTCCCAAAGCATCCCAAACAAAAAAGCTCTTGGTGTACTAGTAAGAGTTTGTTTTGCAAATAGAAAACAAGCATATAACAACTCTTTTTGCAAGTGTCCAGGGAACACTGCTGCTTATTTTAATAACACAAATAAATATTTAATGCTGTTTTCCCTTCAGAATCCATTCACCTAGGGAGAGAGCAGAAGGTAGACACTGTCTTTTCTTTTTAGTCCTCATGAAAAATAAAACCACTTATTCATTTCCAATCATCATCTAGAAAACTGGTTGAGGTAATATATTTGCCAAAACATTATGGAAGACATTATTTTGTTACTCATTATCATTTATACTTAGAAATGATGATCACTGCTATTTATGAGTTTAATTTATAATTGAAGTAAGATTTTGAATGTCCTACAGACTAAGTGTCATCAACGGATAAGCATGCCTACTAACCACCAAAAGATACTATGCAGGCTTGAGTTACGAGATTCATTTGGCAATTTATACTGCTTTGTTACTGTAGCTGGTAAGCCCAACAAATGCCATTGGTGTTTATTACAGACAGTATTTGTAATTTCCCCCCTTTCAAAATAGCAGGATCACTGATTGATGGAATCTCATCATGAGTATAGTACAAAAGAAGAGTCTCAGTAAGTACTTTCTACATAGAGACCATAATTGTTGCATGTTGATATACTCAGTTATTTCTGCAATCAGAAAGAACTCTCCAGTGGGATGAGAAAAATTTGAGAAAAATTTTACAGTACTTGATGGATATTACATGATGACAAATTTAGTGCTCAGTGAGAGAGCAGATAGAGATAGTGTTAATGGGTACTTTGCTATGAAAACAAGTGTCTAAGTCCCTAAAAATGCTACTTCCCTCTGCATTGAGAAAAAATAAAATAAAAATTTAAAAATAAAAAAGAGAAATTTTGCAAAGTCAACAAAGTATGCCATGTAATGATGGATGGCACAAAAACATTCTTGCTTTTGACTGCCAGAATTTATAAACTCCTTATCTCTATCCTCACTGCAAACAAGTACTAGAAACAGAAGAATACAGTGATGGTGGGGTTTTTTTGGTGTGTGTTCTTTTTGGTGTGTTTTCTTAAGCAAAGAAACAAATACAATATTTGTAGAATTTGAAATATCTTGTATCTGTAATCTATTTTAATGAAAACAACAGAACATATTTAATTTATTACCTATTTTAGTATTTAGATCATGGTAATCTCCTGGTTTGTAGTACCCTTAAAAGTAGCAGTGCATGACTGAGTTTATTGTTGGATATTCAGGACTGTCAGACCTTAAGCATGCCTATGTTCAAGCTGTTCTGTTTCCACATGCAAAATCCCACCAAAATACTCTAGAAAAGAATTCCTGTGGGCAGGCTTGTTTTCAGGGCTGGAACCTTTTCCATTAATCTCTTTAGGGCCTGAAAAAAAAGATTTGGATGACAAAGGTGTAATAGTCCACAGAAGATGCTGTTGCAGATAAATACGATGAGCACATGCTTTATTGATCATACCCCAACCTGATGACAAACTATCAAGGTAAAAATTTTATAATGGAGATGGTTGCACACGCAAATAAAAAACATTTAAAGATACAGAGAAAAACAATGAAAAGCTGTTGCTTACAATTAATAAATACAGATATCCAAGCATTCATTTTTTATGAATTGAATTCTCAGGAGATTAGTGAAAGCTGCCTGTCAGGTGAAAGGCTAGTGCTTTATCCACTTAATCATTCATCCCTCCTTGATTAATAGACTTTTTAACAGAGTCATATATTAATAATGCAGACTTTAACTGGGCATCTCAATCAAAGAGCAGATTTTAGAAGCTGATTGGTTTGTATCCTCTATACTTGTGATAAATGTCTAGAGATTTCTTCTAGTCATTTTTTTCTTGTAATTTTTTCATTCTGATATTCATTTCTCTCTTCAACATTGTCATATGAATATTTAAAACAAGAAATATAATCAGTTCAGTGCTTTTTCTCTGATGCCTGGTTCATAAAGAGAATAGCTGTCATTCAATATAAAATCTCTTTATTACAATATTTAAACATTGTCTGTTTTACTTCAATTGTTGGAAAGCATAGCTGAAAAACGTACATCAATCGGATTATGAATTGAATGCTATTCCATATATATGGGAATAAACTGGATTAAGGAGAATACAACTTTTCAAAGATACAGAGTTAATAATTAAAGAGAAGTTTAAAATTTTCAGTGATGAGGAAATATATTCAGAAATATATTCTAGAGTAAACCATTATCTAGTATATGTACTTACATGTGAATGATGACTTCTTGTTCCTAATTTATTCTCCTGCCAGTTCTGTCCTTGTTGCATCGATTAAATTTCCAGTGATACCAAAAGAGCTCCCAAACAGTTCTCTTCCATTTGAGATGTGGATTTAGAGAGATTGAGACATTTGTCTTTGTAGTGTTGTTTCTAGTCCAGTCCTACAAGCCTCATGTGCTCAGTGTTGCAGATGGGCCAGCTTTCAGTTTCATCCCCAGCATAAGAGCCCAAAGTAGAAGAAAATGGGACCTCGTTTCTTGTCATAGCACAGTGTGTGAGATGTCCATGATGTAGAAGCTAACTTTGCTACATTCCTAAGAGGCAAATGAAAGTAGTTTAAATTCCCAGACTGGATACATGACTGAGTCAAACTAAAAGGTAAAGTGTTGGGTAGTTACTTGATCTGAAATAGAATCTGGATTCCACAGAGTTGTCTGGATATGCTCTTCAGAAGCAATATTTCTCTTAACAAGGTTTATGCAGCAGAGAGGGTTTGGATATGTGTGAACTCCTCAGTGAACACTTTCGTGAAGGATCATGTAATGCAACTAAAATCCTGATCATCATTTGCAAGACCCACCTCCTGCTGAGATGTAGCTTAATGAAACTCATAATTTCTGATGCAATTACTTTGTATTGTGTTCCGGTGTTCTTGATTTCTGGAGGGGTTAGCAATTTTGCCATAGCACTATGCATTCTTAGAAATGCAGAAGAGATGTATGGTATGAGTGTCCCTCTAAGCATGCTCCATACCAAGGCAGCACCACAGGGTAGATTGTAAAGGTCCTAACAGCTTTATCTGAATTCTACCACTACCTCTTCATTCCTATATTGTGGTATTTCCCCTGATGGGAAGAAATGGAATTAGAATACTCTTTCATCGAAGCAGAAGGAGTGATTGATAGTTGATCCTAATATAACAATGAACTATGCTTTCTGAATTGCTCTTAACTGTTCATAGTGGTTTCTGCTTTTTACATCCTGTTGGCAGGGATGGCAAACCAAAAACTGACTATCATGACTTTAGTGGAGGATTTAGGTTCTGCATGATTTGTGTTTTAAATGATCTCTTCACAGTCAGAAACTTTGTCTGTGTGTATAAATATGTAAAAATAATAATATTTAGGAATGCTGCTACATATTGCTACATATTTACAAATTCTTCCAGGGACTTGGTGCTTTCCTGTAGTTTAATCAGGACTTGTATTTATATACATATATATATATATATAACATATATATATTTACTTATATAGATGACAGTTTATCTATAGTACAAAAGTTTCACCACCATGAATTGCACTGACTCTGACTATGCTGCTTCCTTGCTTCTTTTTTTTTTTCATTTTAATTAATCAAGCATAATTTTGCATGGATACAGTTATCTATGCAGTTAACTATGGTAGCTTGCAAACAACATGATGTTCACACTGTAATCCATTCCATCCTAAGTCCTTCTGAGATTTCTGGTAAGGTCTTCCATCTGAACCCTGCTAAGAAGTTTGTTTACTTGCTTCTAAATCTAATAAGTTACAATGTGAAACTTGAGGAATGCAAGGTGTTACCCTACTCTTTTCCTATTTAACAGTCGTGTGGCAGCAGTAAGACGAAGTATTTTCCAACAATTCCATTACTATATGAAAGCTTGATTTCCAAATAGTTTCTAGATCCTCATCTCTTCTGTTCTTGCCTTTCTTCCTTTCTTCCTTTCTTGACTTGACATGATTTAGCAGAAGATTGTTAGGGTAGTATGGTTAGGTCATGGTTGGGCTCGATGATCTTAAGTTCTTTTCAAATCTGAGTGATTCTATGATTATTCCTTTCTTCCTTTCCTTCTTCTTTCTTCCTTTTCTTTCTTTCCATCTCTCTTTCTGTCTCTCTGTCCTTTCTTTCCTTCTTTCTTTCTTTCTTTCTTTTTTTTTTTTTTTTTAATTTTTTTTTTTAAACACAGATACACCTCTCCTCACAAATGAACTGTTCTTTTCATGCTTAGTGAATGTTTCCTCTGGTCTTCTGCCACATCAAGGATGGACATTTCAGTCCCTTTCTGGCTTCTCCTTTGACAACAATGGAGGGAGTATAGTCTGCTTGTTCCATGAAGTATTTTTGTGTCATGAAGTTCATCTTCCCACCCCCCCAGGCTAGTTGCTTGGCAGCTGTGTTGTGAGAAACGAGCCAGTTAGATGGATGGTATTGACATCTTCTGCTTCCTTTGGGATTACAGCAAGCTATCTTTTAATGATCCATAGGTAGCTTTGCCTTCTTTACTAACACCATCCTGTACTCCATAATAAGAGGATATTCTATGAGCGCCACAGGCGGAGACTGTGGAGAGCTGCCTTTTGAAAGCCGAGGAGCCAGACCAAATCTTATCCCTGATACAGCACATGCTTCTGCCAGAGGAAAAACTAAGGAAACTATTAAGTATACTCACATGAGTCCTATCAAGTCTACAAAGTCTGTAATAATAGTGAGAGGAGAGCCTGGGGCAAAGTGTGCATGTGAGAGAGAGAAAGCACAAAACTGACTACAGCCCATTTGTGCTTCATGGATGCTGTTGCTGCTGAAGTTGTTAATCTGGCAGCATTAGGAATTCTTTCAAATATTGCCAGAAGCAACAGAACTAACTTCCTTAATGTAACTGCTAACTGACAAACAGCATAGTCTACTGAAATTGTGGATGGTGCATGACCTGATATGTTCAGCAGTTCAGCAATCAACATCTAAGGTGCTATCACAGCTATATGTTCTTTTTCAGTTTCATTTTCATCCAGTTGCTATGAGGAACACAATAAAAAATAACAACTATGTGTATGAGTATGAACACATGCGTATGTGTATGAGAGAGAGGAAGATATATTTTAATATTTTTTTCTGGTCTGACTCTAGCACAAAAGAGAGCAGCATTCATATCACTCTGTGAAGCAAGTAGGGATAGCCCATGAACTGAAAGTAACTGCTGGAAGTCAAAGCAGAAGGTTCCTCTTTCAGAGAGATCAGAGGTATTTCTAGTCAGTGACTATTTTAGTGCTGGGATAGCATCTCCCAGGTAAAAGCACTGAGAATGAAGTTAAATTTTAAGTACCTACCACAGCTTCTATGCCTGTCTTTCTTTAAACTGCAGTGTGGGGGAAGGAAAATTAATAATAATAATAATAATAATAATAATAATAATAATAATAATAATAATAATAATAAAGGAAGAAGAAGGTATATTGATTTGAAAAAAAAATGGAAAATCTTTTTCAAATGTTTTTTGTGTGGCTTTTTTTTTTTTTTTTTTTTTTTAAATCTAGGGGCTTTTTTGCAAAATTACTTTTGTACTTCTGTGGGTTTTGCCCCATAGAGCTCATAGGGACCTTTCTTTGTGTCAGACAAACAGTAGTCAATCCTAAGACTATTTTTTTTAAAGGAAGAAAATAAATGTAGGTGATTAAATAGGTAGTGTTTTCCAGCTAGTACACCCTTAATAAAAAGCACCTTGTCACCATAAAAGATTTTAGGAGTATCTTCCCTAGAAAAAGTACAAGAAGCTTTTAACACCTTTCTGAGATCAGAATTGTTTGTTTACACTGATCCCTCAAAAGCTGGATCTAGTTTTCAGATAATTTATATAGTTCAGCTAAAACCAGCGTCTCATGTTCTAAATTGTGAAGATAGTAGGCCTCTTGGCCTAACATATAGCATAGAGGACTTGGAAGGAGAAAACAAACTGGTACTTCTATCTTTCTGTTTCAGTATTTTGCATTGATCTGTTCCTCTTCTTTCTACTTTAGGATGACCAAGAGGATTGGAATATCTTTTTTTGTTTGTTTGGTTGTTTGCTTGTCTGTTTGTTTGTTTGTTTGTTTTGTTCTGGAAAACTGCCTGAAATTGCTTGAAAGACTTCTGCCTTTCACTGGAATGAAGAAAGTTCAAGTTCACGCACTGTTAGGAAGTTCAAAGTCTCCTCTCTGAATTACAGTATTACCATTCCTCTCTCTACAGAAAGGCTGTGTTTTCAAAATTTATTTTTTGACAAGGAGGGAATTCTATAAACTAGGTAAAATTATACAGTCCTAGAATTTTTCAGATCAAAAATATGGTTTTAATATCTTAAACAAAATGGTGCACATATGCAAAATGTGATAATATTTCTGAAGAACTGAGCAGATACAATGACTTGAGTGGTAGCTCATTTCCCATATGAGCTGTGTAACTTCTTCAATTATGGTGCAGCTGCTTGTAGCAGAGAAGCAAACTAGAGCTTTGGTCAGATCTTCCCTGGTAACAGAGCTATAGGCTGCTCTTTTCTGGTCTGGTGATGAAAAGGATTTTCTAAGGCCATAAGAGCTGATTCAGAGTGAAGTTGTCAGGATAGCTCTGATGCACATAAAATATGTATTCCAGTAAACTGAAAAGGTGGAGTGAGGATTTTTGTTTGTTTTGTTTTGCCAGGAAAATAAAACAAACAAAAAAACAAACAACAACAACAAAAAAGCACACAAACACTCTGAATAACTAGTAACATCAGAATTTGTTAAAGGTTATCATTCTACCATTGCTACAATAGCATTCTTATGTGGTAAACTGGAAGAATGAAGCCAAGGGAGAAAGGTCTGCTTTGGATCTCTTTTATAGAAAGTAATTTATCATGATTACATAGGAGTAATCAGATTGATGCACATACCTTGGGTGTCAGATGTCTGCAGAAGCCAGGAAAAAGACAATTTCCCAGGTATTTTCCTGGGTTTGATAGACTATGTGTATTGTTTATTTTGACCTATAAAGCTTAGTTACTGTTAGCATAATTCTGTAAATCACTTACTACATATATATGCCAGAAATTTTCCCATTATCTACCATACCTTTTAGGTTTTGTTTGCAGGCATCTGTTAAGAAACTGAGAGCGTCTGAGGATATATCAGTCCAACTTTTGTGTATACAGTCCAAGATGCAGTTTGTGTATGTTTTATTATTAGTTGAACTAATAGTAATGTTACAGGTCCCAAATCTGAATTTTGCCCAGAATAATAACGTGTGTTAGATCCCTCCGAAGCAAATACCCTGTCAAATATCAGAATTTCAATTATTTTTGAGAATCACACTGTAATCATTAGTAGATCTTGGGTAATGCTCAGAATTACAAGACTAAATTAAAATGAAATTTGAAAAAATTGTGGATGAAAAATACCTCTTTAAGAAAGGCGGTGACAGTTGCCTTCAGTACTTCTGCAAGCAGGTATGTATTTATAGACACTAGATAGTCTGTATACACATTATCTCCATTTCAAAAGTAATGTCATACCTCAAAATCTAACTGGTGCCTTCTACACTTTGTTCTTCATTGACAAAGAGTAAATTAAGGTCATATCTTCAGATGTGGTTGAAATGTGATCCATAAAAATTAAAAACTTTTGAAATCACTTGCTAAATATTTCGCATTATTTCAAAAGTATTCCCCATCAGTTATTCTATTTTTTGTTTATGTGAACCCAATAGATAATTAATCCTCTGCATGCTAAGGAATAGCACTGAATTAATTGCTGGGGGATCTGGTGGAAAGGCTCAGGACTTTGAGTTAATGCATTTATTTATTTATTTATTTATTTTATCTTGCAAACATTTTACACAGGTTTGTCAAGAAAAACATATCTGAGTATTCAAAATCACCTTACAGAGTTACAGTCCTATGACCCAATAGCTTGGGTTTGAAGGAATCTTAAAGACTATTGAGTTTCAACCCCATGCTGTAAGCAGGGCTGCCACTCAGCAGCACAGGCTGCCCAGAGCCCCATCCAGCCTGGCCTTGAATACCTCCATGAATGGGGCACCCACAGCTTCTCTGGGCAGCAGTGCCAGGACCTCACCGCCCTCTGAGTAGGATCAATATTAAAGAGAGAAATATTTTGCAAAATGAAATTTAGGAGTCATGTTTCCACTGTGTTGGAGCTGTAAATTAAGTTATATCCAGTAGGTGACAGAGAGTTTATGAACAGTCACTCAATTTTTTAGTCTAGAAATGACCAGAAGTTAACATTAAGAGGCAGTAAAGGGAAATGCTGGAGAAATTATATTATATGAAATAAAAATATCTGCACAGAAAATAATCCCTGCTTACAGATTAGCATGAACAAAGAAGGTATCTTACCAGTGTTCTGCTTAATTTAAAGAAATAATAAATATTAGATGGCTGGAGACCCTATCGTGAAGTATGAAAAATATCAAGATAGTATGACAAAATTATTACATATTAAAATAAGTTGAATGCTTTTAAAATCTGATTTAAAATAAGCTTTCTTTGTTCACACTGTGAAAAGAGAATTTTTCAAGAAGACACAATTAAAATTTGGTTAAAATAATTAAATGTATTTCTGTTATATTTCTGCACTGTTTTTCTAGAGGTCACTTGAATTTGAAGTATATGTTCTGTGTTTCTGAGCTTTCTTAACTTGGTGTTTTGAGTTACTGATCTTCAGTAATATTTTTATGTGCGTAGAACTGATCCACAGGGAAAGTCATCTCTAGTCCTCTAATAAGAATCTTAAACATCTACTCATCTAGATACTTAGTCATTTTTTCCTTTCTTGAAGCCCAAGTTCCTCAACTTGAATGACAACTGAAAAATGCAAATAAACCCTCCTTTAAACCTTAAGTTTTTATATCTTTCAGGCTAAAGCATGACGCTTGGCAAGTGATGCTGTCCAGTTTCTGAAAATAAAGTGCTAATATTTGGCACATGTAACAAAAGGAAAAGATTATATCTACTACAGTTGTATTTTGTTTACTTGGCTGGTTACATCTGGAAATTCAATAGCTAGTGATAAGTAGATGGCTATTGTTCACCATGATCTCTAAACAACCAGGAATGCACAAAATTGAGTGGCAGAGACAACTTACATTTTACACATGAGGCCATCTCTGTGGCGTAAATGGACAGAGTTCTACTAAAATGAACAGAATCCAGCTAGTTTACTTCCACTACAAATACAATTCCAAACGGAAAAACAAACAAACAAATAAATAAATAAATAAAATTGTTCCTAGACCATCTTGAAATCTTGCATGAAGGGTCAAGTCAAAATCTGAGCTTATTTCTTATTTTGAGACATCAAAATGTAGCTTGTTTCTACAAAGGTGCTTTAAGTAAGCAAAGCATATGACACCATGAATGTTGTTTTTTCAGGATAAGAGTAAATCTGTCGAGTGGATATTCACTAAGACATTATATGACCATAATTCACAGAGACAAGTTATCATTTTCTTTGCTCCACAAATTGTGCAACCTCCACAAAATTTACTTCAAGTAGGAATCCGTATTGGGCTATGGTAGCAGTGTTAAGATTTTTGAATAAAAAGCTTTTAAAGAAATGTCAATTATTATTAGAAATATTCTTTTGATAATTTCAGTTTTGGTCTATAATAAATGGGACAAAAATTTTGAAAAATGTCATGTGCTGACATATATCATGGGGATTCCTGTAAGAGATACTACCATAAAAATTAAGAAGCTCACCTTACAAAGTCATTGTATCAGGAAAAAAAAAAATGATCAAAGTTCTTCATGACATTCAATCACTGTTTCCATTTCAGATGGGAGAAAAAGAAGCAGAGATGACTGATAATTTCTATAATTCTTAATAATTCCAAGAAGCAGAAGGACAGATAATAATATAATATATTCTTGTGCTAAGCTTCTCTCCTTCCCTTGCTTTTTAAATTTGGCCATTGTGTTCTGTCTATTGCAGATAATCTGTCAGGTCAACAATATCAATAGTTTTTATTACAGAAAGCAGATATTATCAGCATCCTATCTGTCCATTTAATTAGAAATGTGGTACTGCTGCTGAGCTTAAGAACTCTTTGAAAAGGTAAAAGAGAAACAATACATTTCAGGTTTCTTAAAGAGACCTAGTATTTCAAAAATGAGAAAAATGACTTTCTTTAGTAGAAGGCTCAGAAGCTAAGCATATATTTATATAACAAACTGTAATGATAGCTCAGTTGGATGTTGCATGGTTGGGTGAGAACAGATTGGTGTTTCAGGAGTACATGCATTTCTAGCATAGAATCATTGAATCATAGATTCACAAGGCTGAAAAGGACCTACAAGATCACCCAGTCCAACTGTTCTCCAATTACCATTGCTACCACAAACCACTAAACCATATCGTAAAGCTCCTCATTCAGACGCCTCTTGAACACTGCCAGAGACGGCTACTCCACCACCTCCCTGGGCAACCATTCCAGTGCCTGACCACCCTCTGAGAGAAAAAGTTCTTTCTTATGGCTAGTCTAAACCTCTTCTGGTACAGCTGAACCTTGTCTTCAATTGGCCTCTTAAAAAGACCTCTGATCATAGCTGGGTTTTACTGGGTATTACAAAGGGTGATTGAGTGTGGACTGAGAAAACTACTTTGAATTTCAGACCTCAGGAGCAAAGATCATCACAAGGGACAGAAATTGGCATCTCTCTGTTGCCCCTTTGTTTTGGTCAGCTTTCACCCTGCTGGTTGCCAGCCTGTGTCTATCTAGTTGGTCTTGACACTCTCCAGACCAGACACTCTCCAGCCTCTGCCATGTTGCTTCACTTCACTGAATTGACTGTAGTCCCAGTGCTGTAACTATTTCTGTGAAGACTTGGTTTATGGTGTTTTTAAGTTTTTAAGTATTTTAAGTATTGTTTGCTTTGTTTTGTTTTGTTTTCTCTGTGTGGCTCAAAGTCAGTTTGTGAATGCACATAGGCTTTCTGAGTAGCTTAGAAAGAAATCTCTTACTAAGGAAACATTTTGTTAGGCTGTGAACAAAAGTGTCTTGCAGCTGTATGCTGAGTATCAGCTCCAGAGGGGCAGAGTGGGATAACTAGGTGACATAAAATCTGTTGTGGATTTACATTAAAATATATATGCATTGCTGCTGGGCCAGATTTACTTTGCTAAGTAAATAAACTAATACTGAATAAAACTGGATTCATTTTTATGGGAAACTGAATTCTAAAAGTGATTTCAGCAGGGTAGGAGGAAAAAATCTCTGATTGAAGTAGTTTTATGATAAGAGTCTGATCCATTAGCATTCAGGTTTTTTTGGTCTTTTTTAATAAGACCATAAGTAAGTCTTCTTTAATAAATGAATTAGAATCACTCAGTCCTGTCTTTAAATTT
Source organism: Coturnix japonica (assembly GCF_054131305.1). Lineage (NCBI taxonomy): Eukaryota > Metazoa > Chordata > Aves > Galliformes > Phasianidae > Coturnix > Coturnix japonica. Next base: position 64,082,611 of record NC_140663.1, on the reverse strand, counting down.
TTTAATTTTGTCTGCAGTCCTTGCTCCTTATAGTAGTATTACTGGGTTGTGATTTTCAGTAATTTCTTTGATAGACTGAAATTAGCCCAGTCCCACTTACAGCAATGTATTTTATATTCGACTGTTGCAGAAACAGTAACAACAGTTTCTTGGGCTAGTGGATTTGAGTGTGAGTGTGTTTCAAATACTAAAGAAGTAAACTTGACAGCACCCAGATATTTAGGGCATATTATAAAGCTTTTCACTGACTCAAGGACATAAAGTGAAAAGTTAAATTTGCACCTAGTTTAGCTCCTGAAGATATTGAGCAGGTGAGGCAAATGCTTTTGGGTATGTCAGTTTGGTCTGTGCAGCACTAAGCTTGGCAATATCTACAGGCTCAAGTATGAGATGGAAGCAAACCAAGACCTGTACAGATGAAAACTCTTGCTAAAGCACATTTGAGCCAACACTATTTATGCCTGGTATCAGCTGGATATGTTTACAGTGGAATTGATGGCTGAGCTATGGTACATTGGTCTATTGCTCCTATTTTCCAAGCTGTATTTCCTTTTAATGTGAGCTAAATATTGCTTATCAGAAAGATGATGATGAAATCTTAGATCTGCTGAAGTTTATAGGAGCTTGGCTTCTTGGTTTGATTTAGAATATTTCTCTGGTTGTTATGTAAGATTTCTTTCTGTTAGTTGTATGTGGGCATGTGCATTGTCAATTTGGAAAATTACATGTACAACTGTACACATACATACAAAAATGTACAATTCTGGTGGGGTTTCTTTGCCATGTTTTTGACTGCAGTAAATTCCTGAGGTAAAGTTCCTCTGTTTGAAGAAATCTCACTACATGTGTGGTGACACTGCACTAAAGTCACTCTGCGCAGTCATCTAGGGTGTGTTTTGGTGATCCCTCCTGCAGAGTGACCCAGACAGAAGAGCATACACCACCACTCAGGCAACACTGGACATAAACTGTCATTGCACATACATAGCTCTTATTTAGCACTACTGCTGAAACAAGAAAAGTCTATAGTAGAGCACTATAGTAAGAATATTAAATCCTTCTTACCTAGGTCTCAACTAATTGACAGCTATATTTGTTCCACCCTAACTGTTAGCATTTTATTTGGTTTATGATCTGAAGTTTTAGTCAAGTTTATGGAGAAGTGTAAGAGGAATAAGTGAGAAAAGTAGAGTCATGTATTTCTTCCAGAACAATATTACTGGAACCCTAAAGTAGAGCTTATACAGAAATTAGACATCCTCCCAGATGACTGACCATCTCTTTTCTAAACTTTGCTTACACAGATATTTACTTTCAGATAGTCCCACCACACTTTGATTTTTATAGCATGTATTCTCAAGTACAGTGTTCATTATACTGCTGTTGCCAAAGTCAGTTCCAGAGATGTCAGCAGAAATTCTGCATTGCCTATAAAAGATGGGAGAGTGTATTTTCATTATTTCTTAAAATAAATAAATAAATAAATAAATAGATAGAAAATAAAAACAAATTATGAAAGGAAAAACAGAAATAAGAAGTAAAACCATTTCCTCTGGGAACAAAAAAGTATTTCTTGCTTAATAGGAAAATCCTACTTTGTCTCGCGAGTCTCAAATATTTCTTCAAAAATTTACATTTTCCTTTATATGAAAATAAGAGGAGGTGAATATGAAAGAGAAGTAAGAAGCCTGTTTTGATGACAGAATAGAAAGCTTTGATGCCATAGACATGCTCTGCTAGGATTGATCTTCCTTCTCTTCTTTCTGCAGTTTTTAATAGTTAAAATAATGTGGATAAGATTTAGCTATACTATGCCTTTTCTGTGACTAATGTCTGTGAGGCACTTCAAACTATGTTGTGTTCTCTTAAGAGTCTATCTGAAGCCCACAAAAGCAGAGAAAATTCAGATCCTTTAAGACTGTTGCTCTATCCATAACTCACCTTGTTACTCTGAGGTATGGACAGATTTTTCAAAAGCATGAGATCATAGAATCAGTCATAGACTCATAGATTTGTTTAGATTGGAAAAGACCTTTGAGATCATCAAGTCCAACCATTAACCTGACCTATTGAGTCCCATCACTACTGAATGTCCCTCAGTTCCACATCCACGCAACCTGGGCAACTCCTTCCAGTGTTTGACCACCTTCTATGTTTTTTGGCTCAAAGCTTGCTTTCTGGGGCATTTCTTATCTTGGAGATGAGAGACGGGTCTACTCCTCAACTGCTGGAAGATCTCAGTTTTAAAAACTAGAATTTAATAACCATAGCTTTTTCGAAAATCCACTTTAAATTAGTATATTTTCTGTATTAGCCCATAACTTGATTCCTTCTTGTGAGGGAATTTTCTAGTTGCCAGTGCTTGGAGTATGCGGTGTACTCTCAGAATATGTTTGAGTCCTTGTCTGTGATTAGAGTACGGATTTCACTTTCCCAGCTCATCCACCAGCTCATGCAATATTCAGTTACTTTAACTTCATGCTGTATAAATTAATTTATCTCCATCACTATAAATAAAGTCAAGGAGATCCTACATCACAAACCTGTGCCTCTGTAGCTTGAGGATATTGCAGGGTAGCCATTCTCAGAGCATATGAATATACTCTGCAAAAGGGGTTCTTTATGTGGTTATCCCAAAGTGCCCTTCAGGGTACCTCTAGGATTTCTTTCAGCTGAAGCAGAATTGATGAATAATTGAGTGTGGGTGGGCAGATGGAGGAAGAGAAAGGAAAGGAAATAGTAGGATAAATCTGCCAATGAAAAAGAGCTCAAAATACTTTGTCACTGAAGAGTTTTAAAAACTTGTAGTGCCCTTCTCTTCTAAAGTACAATAACCTGCATGCTATTTTATTCCTTGCTACTAGTATCAACAAATGTTACTGCAACATCTCCTTGAGGGGCAGAAAGTTGGTACAACTAGACATCTCAAGGCAATTCACGTTACAAGCACAGAAGTATTTCAGTGCAGAACAACCTTTTCATTCATATTCATTTGTGAAGTTTGACCTATTAGCCATTCATGGATAAATTGTTTAAATCCATGTCCGTTGTATCAGTCAGTCTTATGACTGATTCCTTTACAGTTTTGCTGATGAAGCCCATCTTCTGATGCTAGTTCAAGATTCTTCTTCAAAATAAAATTTTATATAATTCACAGTGTATTTTGATTAATTTCATTTATTACAACTTTCCAGACTCAAGACTACCGAATAAATTATTATTTGTTATCACGTATGTTTAAATCTGACAGAGTATACTGTGCTTAGATAAACAAATACCTAGAGATCTAGTTTTTCTGGGCCTAAAGTAGAATTTTCTGATCCTGCAGATTATTTCCCACTTTCATCTTGTAAACTTCAAATCTAATTGGAATTTAAGGGGTGTGGAATGGAGTATGCATGAGGACTTTCATGAACCATGGGAAATTTAGAAGACAGAACTGAATCTAATGTTATCTTCTCCAGAGCTTGTGGGCTTTAGTCTTGAATTCCATATTAGAAAAGCACGCCTAGTTTTGAAGTTCAGAAGCAGGTTTGAAAACAGTCTCTGTCATTCTGTTGGATCTAGCATTGCATTAAGAATTATGTATAGAATAAATAAATATGAAATGAAGAAAGGAGAGCTAGCACCAGTGAGTATACAGAATTAAAGCATAGATAAATTAGGGCATACATATCAAGTTTCTGCCTCTTCAAATTGGAAGTTATATGAGTTTTAGATCTAATCCTAATTGTATATTTTGTTTTTATTTTTGTGGTTTAGTTGCTTCTTAAATCATTACAAACCTCAAGCTATTAACAATCATTGACCTCAAGACAGCTAGTAATTCATTTTAATTGGTTGTACTGTTCTTGGTAGTGGTGAAGAAAGTATTCTGAACATGCCCTCAGAATGACCAATATATTTCTGTCAAAGTTGTACATATATATATAAAGAGGGGTATCACCTTTCTGACCAAGAAAGGTAAGCAGTTACTACTGCTACTGCTACTGCTTTTTATTTGTGGCAGTAGGGTGCATATTTGCTTTCAAGCAGGGATTGGGTTGGACATAACAGAACACCCATGCCATCACCTACTTTGAGTTTTATTTGTTTAATCTACTCTCTGTTGAAACATAATTGTCTCTCAAGACATTAATAGGCTTGGATTGAGATGAATTTGTTCTGAAGCATTTATAAGAAATGCATACTGAGTACTGGTGTGGCTCTAAACTAGCTATGTGCTGAAATTAGAGAAGGAAGGGCAAATCACTATTTATTGAGAAGCAGAAGATTCAGAGTTCTTTATGTTACAGTGCAGGATCCTAGTTAGAGTAGTCACTGAGTATTTGTCATAAATTAGAGTACCAATTACATTCATGTACTCTTCATATCTGAGAAAGTAGATTGGTTTCATTACATTTATTATTCTATATATTCTTCATTATGATGCAACACTTTCAGAATATTTGCTCAGTAGATGCTGAGCTGTAGAGTGTTATTGAGAACATTGTTGAAACATGAATTAGACAAGAGGAGAGAGATTTGTGATGGTCTTGGGACAGAAAGTTTAGAGAATTAGTACTTTGAAAGGTGTGGTACTTGGATGTCCTCTATTTCAGGATGAAAGACTTGGACTTTGTTCTCAGATTTGATTTCTCACTTAAGTTTTTCAGATGAATATACCCCATTTTCCCCTCTAGATGACAAAAGAAGGATTAAAAAAATAAATAGATTGAAAATGCGAAAGGAATAGCATGTTACTGGTCAGCAAAAATTGCTTAGTTACAAAGAAATTACTAATTTATTTATTTATTTATTTATTTGGTTTCTTTTTGTAGTGAATTGTTTCATGGAAATATGACTGAGAAACATCAAAGAAAGTTTTGGGAATTGCTTATCTGTTGCATATCAGAGCATATTACACCTTAATGTGGCATCAGATAAAAGTTTCAGTACCCTCTTAGGTGAATGGAAAAGGAAAATGAATGCATGTATTCCCTCAGATCATATTTCTGTATGTATCCATTAAGTTTTTCCAGAGAGTTTTCAAAAGGTTTGGTGATTCATTGGCTACAACCTCTTCTGTTATTCACTGATGTTTATGATCAGATCAGTTAATTTTAATTTTTTGTACTGTTGTGTAGCAAGTTTCTCTTTTTTTAAATCAAATTTCATCTGAGTACCATGAATAAAGATCACAAAATACGAATCTCTGTGTCTCATGATATGGATGTTCAGCTTGTTTTAGAAGTTTTTTCAAGGTAGGCAGAGTGGAAAATAATCTTAGGGTATGCTTATATCACACAGTAAATGCATTAGAAATCCCAGACTAGCTCTGATAAAGCTGGTCTGCCTATATCAGAAAATGCATTACTGCACAAATTTATTAGTTCAAATCCTGAAAGTAATGTCAGCAGTTGATTTGGAAGGATAGGCAGTGTCGTCCTTGAGCCTAAATATTATCTGAAGTTCATTGCTTCTCTTGTAATATGGTAACAAGTATGTGTCTGGGTATGGTCACAGTTGTATTCCATGTAGATGACACCATGTCCCATCTTGCACGTATCCTGGGAAACATGAGGCTGTGTTCAGATAAATTAAGCTTGACTAACAGCAAAGAAAATGAACTTGCTGCTGTGCTCTTCCATTGCATGCTGTAGGTACAATGAAAATGTGCTCAGGTGGATTTGACCTCTAAAGCTACTGTACAGCATCTGAAAATTGTGGTCAAGATAGAAAAGTATACATATTTGTGAAGTGCAATAATTATTTTCTTTATTGTTTATTATTACATTTGTGATTAGCTTAGGCTTACTTTAAAGATAAGCACGCATGTGGTAGTTTCTTGATAAGGAATTCCAAAGATCTGATTTTCCATCACTTCATATATTCTGTACAATATTCCATATTTTTTCCACTGTTATACAGAAGTGTGAAAGGAATAAGGTATTCCTGTCCATTTTTTTAAGTGATGAATAGAGAGTTTTGATAATTTAAAAAAATATTTCATCAGACGAACAGCTCTTAATCATATCGAGGAAATCAACAGGAAACTGCAAAAAGTTGTCATACGGCACTTGATAAGATAGCACTTCTAAGGTAACACAGGTAGAATTCTGCCTTCCAGTGACTGTGAGAAGGCTGAGCACTGCTTAGGCCAGGACTGACAAAATAAGCCTATGATGTTTGATTGAAAATCTCAAAAGAATTGACTCTCTTATGAGCAGAAAATTTTATTGTACATAACTAGAGCAATGGGCAAGAACAAAAGAACAAGGCTGAGCACTAAATGCAGTTTTAGCATTTAAATGCTTTAGATCATCCAGCTATTGTTAGTCTTAGTTGCAGGCCAAACCAAATCTTCCTGCTTTGGCAAATTTGTGGTGGTTGGGAAGTGTAGATCTATGTGTTTGCGTTGAGACACTGAAGAGTTGCATAAGCTTTTTTCTTCCATTTTTATAGAAATTGTTATATGAAATATCACAGCATCTTCAAAAACCTTCTTCCTTGAGTCCTGGCTTTTGATTCTTTTGTGAATTCACAAAAGAAAGTTCAGTAAGAACAATTGGTAAGCCTGAGAAGAATAGTCACCAATAACATAATTAGATGATATTTTATTTCAAGAAAGAAACAGTCTGTGAACTATATCTGAAAGATCCATAATTCAGAAAAATACTGTCCCATTGCCAGCCTTCTGTGTGACTTCTTTACAGCCATAAGAATTATGCATGGAAATTGCAATGCAAAATAATCTGTATAACTTTAAAAAAAAATGAACAACTTCAAAGTGCACTAAAACTTTTATTGAATTTTATTATTTCTAAGCAGAAATGAGTGGTCTGTGTGTGTCCAAAGGGCAGCCATAGATCTTATCAGACACATAGCATATCTCCATGGAAAAGAAACAAGTGGAACTCATCTGATTCTTTCGGATGAGAAATAGTTGCTTAGCCCGTAAAGAATCCCTGGCACATCAGAAAAGAGCAAAAATGCATGTCTCAGATACCATTCTCATTCCTACTTCAGTCAGAGTATGCTAAGGCCTGAAAGACAGGTGGTTTACAAAGGATCCCCTCTCCCATGCTACTGCTCTTCATTCAATTTCTGTGTTTTCAAAAACTGATATACCATGCTTTCATTCATCCAGCTGAAATTATTCCAGTTTTGCATTTGGATTTATAAAGTATCTCAAATATATTATGTGCAGAGGATAAAAGGTGGTTCATTAATGTGGTAATAAAGATGAACACAGAAATGTTGTTAACGTGGCTGTCCAAGTTAATGATTTTAGATTTACTGACTGGGAGTTAAGTGCTCAGAGTTGAGCACTGAGGTTTCTCACACTTCTCTGTGCACATCAGCCCCTAGGAACTGAGTCTTGCAGCATTTATTTTCAGCTTTGCATGGTGGTTAACTGAAGTGCTGAGTTCTGCAGACCCTCCTGTGATAGTAGGAGCTAATGAAGCTGCTCTATTTTAAAGAGCTTCTTAATCTATGTTAATACAGTGAAGATTATTATAGAAGCAATAATAATCATAGAGAAATTGATAATGACTAGAAATCAATGTCTGGCTTGTTAATTATAAAGCTTTTACTATAAAAAGAAATCATTTAGCAACTGCAATTAACCAGTTAGGAAGAATTTTTATTACAAACTCCATTTACTAGATCTTTTGGTTTTCAATATAGTAGCTAAACTGTCACTCTTTTTACTCTAAATCCCTTCTCTCACTTGATAGTTGGGATGCCAAACCAGGTGAAACTGACATTTATTTTTCTTAAAAGAACAAAGCATCCTTGTTTTCATGTGTAACCATTCACCAAGGCATTTGGGTTGTCATCTCTGCTTTGCAAGGGTGCATGCGTACAGATCAGTACAACAGGAACACTTTTTCTTCCCAGTGAGGTAAGGTCAGCTGCCTCTGAAGACTCAACAAAAAGAGCACACAGGTCAAGTTTACCACTGCTGTAGAAAATAAATCTAATTTAAAAAAATAAATAAATAAAAAATAAAAAAAAATGGAAGTTGCATTACAGCCAGTTTGTATAAAGCTGTGTAAATGAACCTGACATCTTTTTTTTTTTTTTGCAAAGAAAAAATGGGCTGTTGTTTTTCTACAATCCTGAAGAAGAGCTGAGTGCCCAGAAGTTTATCAAGCTTTTCTTTAGTCTAGTAAAAAATATTATTTGTCTTGAAGTTTTCACCTGAAGAGTAGCTTTGACATGACATTTATATAAAATGAAACACAGAAATGCTGCTTTCTTTTGGCTCTTCATGTCTGTTAAAATCACTGTGCTATTAGTAGTCTTGTCAGGCTGAAAATAGGTAGTACGAAAACAGGAACTACCTGCCATGGCATTGTTTTCTTAATTTTGTATTATTTTTGTGCTTTGTCCCCTACCTTTGTATCTTAAATGGTTTCGTTTCTGGATCTGAAGATCTGAAGTCTTAATTTGTCCCAGATTAATCTGTGAGAACGTGGAGCTACATTTGAAATTCTACATAAGAAACTCAGTTCCTTGCAAATAATAATGCTCTTGAACAAAGGCTGAATGTATAATTTTATAAATACTGTTGAATTGGATACTCTATTTGATAGATAGCATGTTCACAAAACTTCAAGTCACAATTATGCTGCAAAATTTTAGGTTTTGTAGCCTTCTCTCTTGTACTTCTGATTGCTTCTCACAGTGACAATAAAAGATACTTCTGCTCCACTCATGCAGAATTTTGATGGAGTGCAATGTCTTTTCTATCTACTTGAAGACTTTCATGCAACCTTGTTATCTCTATAACTTAAAATTTAACTTTTACTTTACACTTTTGGGTTCTGCTTGAAAATATACCGAATACTGTAGCCAGCATCCCTATCTAACTGCAAGGTTTGGAAATATCGCAGGCATGCTTACACAAAACCAGAAAATACTGGACTTCTTTCCCTCTAGGGCTTTCTGCCTAATGGTCATATCACAGTACATAAAAATAAAGTTACAACATGGATTAAAGGATGTATTTGATCTAGGTATAGCATATGCTTCCTTTTCCTTTTACCTTTCAGTTTTCTTCCTTTCTTTTTATTATTGGCTGTATTATTAGAGATGTTTTCCTTGAATTATGCTGTACCAATAATATTTACCAATATATTACTATTTTTCTCAGGCTTGAGCATATTTCTGAATGCAAATCTTTATTTCTATATTAATCAAGTATATAAAATGTGTTGTTGAATTGAATTTTTCAGGTAACATCAATAAAGTTTGTTTATATACATCTGTATATAATTTTTTCTTCAATAAAAACAAACTAAGTCTTTGGAAAGTAGGAAACTATATCACTGTTTCTACAAAATATTTGAAAGCATTGTGTCAACAGATTTAGTACACTTTCCTATTGGAACCCCAAGATGAATTTAGGGTCCTTGTCAGATTTCTATTTCAGATAGATACAGTTTGGGTTTTGTTGTTGTTGTTGATTTTCTTAAATTCTCTAAAGAAAACAGTCTGATGAATTTGTAGTTGTGATAGTTTATGTGAACTTTGTGATGGTGTACTTCTAAAGACAACTACTTTCAAATTATGCTGCTATTCATTCTGCAGAAGCAGAAAAAGATGTTTAGAAACATGTATTTTTCAGAAAACTCAGAAGCTTCTCTGGGTAGATTTCAAAATCTTAATGAATTTCTACCAGTTTTCAGGGAGAATACAGTTACAAAATACGGAAGCAAAATAATTACTGGGAACAAGAACCTGCAACAGAAATATATTGATCTGATTTGAAAATAAATAAGTACCATGTTAGCACAACTAAATAATCTCCATCCCAAAACTGTACAAGAAATGTTGCATGATAGATTTGGTCCAGCAGAAAATGTTTTAATAAACCATTTGAGCCAAAACTGGTACCATCTGACTGGAAAACAGTAAATGGAATATTCATACTGGGAGGATTATGAAGAGATAATGCCAGCATTATTAGCTTTGAAGATTTTCCCTATCTCTGGCCAACCTATAAATCTGGTTTGGACCACAGCAGGAGAAATCCTGCCAGCAGAGATGAACAGTAAACCCTAATGGGACTAAAGGGACAATCCTTCAAAAGAGTGGGAGCTGTATGAGAAACAGGACCACTGCAGGGAGTAGGAATCTAAACAAGCTAGGGCCATCACTCATTGAGATGTGGTAAGACTTTGTGAACTATTTATTTTTGAAAATTACCTTTTATTTCTACATAAAATTGTCTCTATTTCATGTGTGATTCCATTGGGGGTGGGGGGGGGAAGACTCTAGAATCATGATCCCTTTGGAGGACTCCTTTTCTAATACATTAAAATTTCCAAAATGAAGGTCTGCAGGTGTCCAGATTCTTTCAATCACACTGAATAACAACAATAATCCTTGGAGTGTAGCAGCTCAAGCCCTCATTTTCACAGGAGAGAGCCACACGTGCTGCCACCTGAGTGCTTAGCAGATAAGGGATTGCGGAATCACAAAATCGTAGGGGTTGAAAGGGACCTCTGAAGACTGCCTAATCTAAACATCCCCGCAAAAACAGTTTCCCTAGAATAGGTTACAAAAGAAAGTGTCCTGGAGGAATCTGACTAACTGCAGAGGAGTTTCTGTGGTCAGCTAGTTCCAGTGCTCCGTATCCCACAAAGCAAAGAAATATTTTTGTCATGTTTTATGGAACTTCCTGTATTTGTTAGTGCTCATTGCCCCTTGTTCTGTCACTGGGCACCACTGAAAAAATGAGACCCCATCCCCAGCTCCTGTTCATTAGATATTTATAAGCATTGATAAGATCCTCTTAGAGTCTTCTCCAGGCTGAACAGTCCCAGGTATCTCAGCCTTTCCTCATACAGAAGATGCTTTAAGCCCCTAATCATCCTTCTGGCATTCCACTGAACTTCCTCGAGAGGCTGTCTCTCTTTCTCAAACTGAGGAGTCTGGAACTGGACGCGTTACTCCAGATGTGACCTCACCAGGGCAGAGTAGTGGGAGAGAACCATGTCCTTTGTCCTGTTGGCTACACTCTTTTCAATGCACGAGGATACCATTGGCCAACCTGTTGTCCCCCAGAACATTCAAGTCCTTCCCTGTAGAGCTCCTTTCCAGCAGATCAGCCCTTAATGTGCCCCAATGCATGCAGCTATTCCTATACAGGTGTAGGACACTGCATGTGCCCTTCTTGAAAATCATAAAGTTCCTTTCAAATATTCTCCAGCTAATCCAGGTCTCACTGAATGGCAGCCCAGCCTTCTGGTATCTGAGCCACTCCCCTCAGCTGATATGATATCGGCAGACTTGCTGGCAGTATATTCTGCTCCTTCATCCAGGTGCAGAACAAGACCAGTACCCATCCTTGAAGATCATGGCTAGTTACAGGCTTCCAACTAGACTCTGTACCACTGATCACAACCTTCTAAGATCTGCCAGTTAGCCATTTCTCAGTCCACCTCACTATCTGCTCATCTATACCACACTTCCTAAGCTAACCTAGAAAGATGTTTTGGGAGACAGTGTCAAAAACCTTACTAAAGTCAAGGTAGACAACATCTAGAACATTTATAACTATTCTGGTTGGCCTGACTTATTCCTCAGTTGGTTGCAGTGGCATGAGCATTGTCATTTTGGAACCCCCTGCCCCCAGGCCTTCCTCACTTGTGTTCCCAGGATTTTATAGTCTTTGATTCTGCTTCGAATGTCATTCATGTCCACATCAAGGAGCAATAGTGGTTAATAGTCTGTGATGTCAACAAGCTTCAGCACACTCTTGACAGTGCCCAAGGTCTTGTCTCCCAGGAGGCAAAAGACCTCTCGAGGCTCCCTGTCAGGCCAACAGAGGGGAGCCTCAGTGCCTTTTAACATGGAGTCACCAACTACAAGCACACAGCATTTCTATTTACAGTAGCCACTGGAGGCTGATGGGATGGTTTCTTCTATGATCTTAGTCATGGGTGTCTATAGCTGTAAGAGCTTCATCCCTGCTGGCACAGCAGTACTGAATCACGGAGGCTGCTAACTGTTCATGAGAGCTTTTCTTCTTCTCAGAAGAGGTCCTGTGAGACTGTTTTCATTGATATTGTAACATACAAGAGGAGATTTGTTTCAGGATTTGAAAAAGTGCTAAGCCAGAGCATAGGAGGTTCTTCTCTATTGCTTCCCTTGTAATGCTGTAGATGTAACAGAGGGTAGTGATGGCATAATTTCCTAATAAATATAGGCTGATATAAGCATCTCTGTGGATATCCTTATTCTGTTATATCAACTCCACCTGGAGTCTTATCTGCTGATGTAATTCTTATATAGGCTTCTAGTTTGTAATGTGCCCCAGTTACCCATCTATGAAATGAGAGTTATGGCACCTATATCCCTCACAGAGATGTCATTAGCATTAAATGCATTATAGATTGTGAGGCACTCAGGTATTGTAATGTAGTCCTAGAAGTACTGTAAGGTACAGAGGATAAAAGAAAAAACATGAGCCATGTAAATCACAGCTCTGGCAATGGCATCTCATAGCTCAGGGGATATAATCTGTTGAGCTTGGATCAAACCTTAGTCAGCAGTGATCCATTTTGTGCCAGATATTTTCATTAGACATTTTTCCAGCTTTGAAATCTTCTCCAGAGTTTGGGGGGACAGAGGGGAGTAGGGGCGGGTAGGAGTGGAGCAGAAACAAAGTTGGAAGCGGATTCCACTTGAATCTGATGCTTTTATTTGATTTTTCAGGGTGGGGTAGATGGCAGAACTCCCTGTTAGATGGGTAGGATGGTAGACTTAGGGAGCTTTAAAATACTTACCACAGGAATACTGTAAGAACAAAGATAATTCCTAATGTCTGAAAGGGCTTCCAGTCTTCTGGATACTGCAATAAGATGTTTCATGCAATATCTCCAGTAATTCAAGTTTCATAAGTTCAGAAGAGATACTGTAGACCACAAAGATAACAGTGTGTATCCCTGGGGGCCCTTGCTGAATAGGCCACTAACAAAAAGATCCAAAAGATAGTGAATACCACCATTCTGATAGTGACAGCATTGGAAGAAAGCAAAAGATTTCTTCTTTTTATGGAGGTAAGACATCTCAGGACCTCAGGATCTGAGAGGACAAACAAAGAAGTAAGGGAGGGTTGGAAGGAGAAAAGAATTGCGCAGCAGAATAACTGAGGAGATCACAATTAACCTGTTTAATACAGAGCTATCTAAAGCCAAAAGAATGCTTATTGCTATGTATGTGCAAAGATCCTGCTACAGCATGGAATTCGTTCACCCATGCTATTCTCTCCTGTCAGGAAACAGAATATGGCAATTTAGATGTGGGTCAGCCATGCTGATAAGATGTTAGTTGAAGGACCCTAATTTTTGGGAAGTGGTAAATCCGCACTGCTGCTGAGAGAAGGCACTTTGTGTGAAGTGGCACTATATTGCCACCTTAGGGTACGTATTCTAGCAGTCTACTTAAAAAAAAAATGAGAACAAGAAGGAATTTCAGAACAACTGGGTTGTTTTGCAGCAGTCCCTACACCAGTTTTAATCTGCCTTCCCATACCACCTCTGTCATATTCATCCACTAAGATTTGTAGTAAGTGCTATGTGCAAGAACTGCCCACATTGGATCTAAGTTTTTTATTTGGTTTCCATGATTTCCATTAACAGATGTGTCACAAGGGTCATCTCTGCAAGACAGTCAACTAACTAAGTGAAAGCATACGAGTGAACAAGTGTTTCATTTTCATTTTAGTCTCTGTGACAAATCAGTGTACTTCCTGCACTGAAATGGTTTATTTGTCACTATTTTAAAATCAGGCGGCTAAAATATGGCTTGTGGTCTCAGTGGAGCAAAAGAAGTAAACTCACTAAGCGGAGAAGGCCTAAACATTTAGTCTTATGGTCTTTCCCTCAAGTCTTATTTTTTAAGCTGCCTGTTCCTATTTAGATAGCTTCTCATCCAGTTCTGATCTGTGTAAATAAAATTTCTTTTTCTGACATACTTCTTTTGATTGTTTCTATGAAAATGGAAAATCCATTTAAATTCACAGTGATGCTATAACTCTCTTTCTACTGGGGAAGCTGAATGCAAGGGCTCAGCGCCCCTGCCTGTTTTGTGCTCTACACATAATCAAAGAATCACAGAATCCTTATAGTTGAAAGGAACCTTTAAAGGCCATCTAGTCCAACACCCCAGCAATGAACAGGGACACCACAGCTAGATCAGGTTGCCCAGAGCCTGATCCAAACTTGCCCCCAGGGACAGGGATCTACCAAATCTCAGGACAACCTGTGCAGTGTCTTACCACCCTCATTGTAAAAGACTAAATCTACCCTTTTTAAGCTTGAAGCCATTTCCCCTTGCCCTGTCGCCACAGACCCTGCTAAAGAGAGGGGACCCTTCTTCCCTGTAGCTCCTCTCTAGATACTGAAAGGCTGTGATCAGGTCACTTTGGAGTTTTCTCTTCTCTAGGCTGAACAGACCCATCTCTTTCAGACTGTCTTTGTGGGAGAGGCTGAAATCCCTTGATTCTTCCCATTGCCTTCTCCTATTGCCCAAGCAGCCTTTGCTTCACCATCAGAGGATTCTGCATGTGCTGCGGTGACACCAGCACCTCTCAAGGCAGTGGGTCCTTCAAGGCCCCTGCTAGAACCCTGTACCTCTAATCTAAGTTTGCCATCCCACACCTTATCATGGGAAGGCTCACTATGACCCCTGCAAGTGCTCTGCAAGGGAGTGGGGAAGTATTTCAGACCTCAAACAAAGGTACCCAGCTCATGGTTCAGCAGAGAGGTTTGGTATTTCTCTCCATCTCTCTCAACACACAACGTGACAGTGGTGGTTTTATTTCACAGATGTTGACCCTGAAGATTTTCTGACCTGGGGAAGAAAATCTGATGGAAGAGGGAGAGATTCATCTTGCTTGGAGGAGGGCCATGGTTGCTTCCGTGGCAAGCTGTGGGTAAGCAGTATCCATAGTTTTGTAGGAAAACAAGGCCTCCTAAGGTAATGGCTATGGGAAAAGTGGCCAACATGTTGTGTGGAAGTGTTTGCTGAACAGGCCCAACATGGTTCCCACAAGGAGCAGCTCAGCCTAGAGTGAGCTGGTGCAAGGCATGCCCGTGCTGAGAGGAGGTTTGTTTGCAGCAACAGACAGGGCAGCTGAGACTGTAAGCAATCCATGGAAATGTCACTGGCTATTTATTCTGCAAACCTAACACTGAGTTTAATTAGTGAAATACCTCAGTGGTTTATCTCATGACAGCAATGAGAGGTTGCTTTCTGTAGAACTGGTGTATTATAAGAAAGGAGACACATCCAGCCTGCTTCCACTTAAAGCACAGTTTTCCTATCACAACCACAAAACTCTAAACTTGGGCGGAGTTTCAGATGCCACAAAGCACTCTGAACCTGTGAATTTCATCACACCTTTCTCCTGTAAATGTCTAGAGTATTGCTCTGCTGGGGAACACAGGTGTCTACAGGGGTCTTCCAGTGCACAGTGTGGTGTGAGAGCAGAGGCAGCACTCTGGAAAGACAAATCTTTTAGCTGAATGTTCAGGATCGACTGCAGTCATACAAGTTGAAGTACAAGTGAGTGTTTTCATGCATAAAAAATGTTAGGTGAATTGTCTCAGTGTACCAGATACTGTTTCATTTTACTTATGTCTCAGAATAATTGAAAATGTCAGCAGTATGATGTACATAATGTGGGCAGCCAGGAAGTCAAGGGAATAATGCTTTTCTGAAAAAAGAACTTGTGCATTTTTTCAATTAATCAGCCCAAGAAGTGTGGGTATAGCTTATTTTTATTAGATCCCCTTCTCTTAAATTTGTTTCTTTTTCTGTTACAGTGCTTTTATTTCTGTAAAGAAAGATGAAATATAATTATAGGGAGACATATATATATATACAACAGAGAAAGTGAGTATGCAAACATGTGGTCAATATAAAGTGCTTATCTTTAAGAAAGAGGAAAAAATGCTATCTGTTTTACCACTGACATCTCTTTCAAAGTGAAAATACAGATAAGAGTTTTCAAAGCAGCCTACAGGCATTGTGCACATAACTCCTAAAAGGCAAATCCTCCTGTAAATTCAGGCAATTCTGTCACCTATTTATCTTGCTTTTACTTTTTAATCTTTTAAGCCAGGTATTGCAGGAGTTCCCAGCACTTCTGTGTTAAGTGAACCACTTTAAGTGTTTCTGTGTGCTGTTTCTTTTGTCTATACTATTTGGTACAAATATCACTAGGTAGGGATTGTATAGATCCATTAAGATACCTTGTGATGTTTTCTACTAGGTAATACAAACAATGGTGGCTTTATTATTTTTTTTTTAATGAAATTTAAAAACAAGAGAATGTGGAATTTAGAACTTAGAACTATTTTACACAGTTCAGTAAAATACAAAAATACTGAAAGAATATATGCAAGAAAGAATTAATCTACAAAAGATAATTACCAAAATATTTATACTAGTGTTGTGAGAGGCTAGCATCCCTCTTGAGTGGCACCAAAAATACGAGTCATGTAACTAGCATATTCCAACCTCCAAATGCCTTTCATGTCAATATGAGAGATACTATCAGGCACTTTGAAAGCACCAGCCTATTTATAAAGATACCATCAAAAAACCTGCCTGATGCAGCTGACTTATGAATCAATTATCTGGACTTCACCAGTGATATATCTGTTCTGAATTTTAGAGCCATATGTTTAGAGCAATACCATACAGAGATAGGCTATTCAGCATCCCAACAAGGTTTTGTCTTCATGTATAGGCCCGTCAAAGAAAGGGAGAAAAATATCCTAACTGAAGGACCTCTTTCCAAAAAAAACGTTTGTTAAGGGGGAAAAAAAAATAAAATTGTGGATATCAAGTTATTTATAACTGGAGTCAAAAGGAAAAGATTGATCAGATGTAGTGTGTATGGGATTGGTGCTGACAGCAGACAATAAATTTAGGATGTTTGAAAATTATTAAAGATGGTCAATGAGATGTATATACACATATTTTTTAAGGCTAGTCTTAAGTGTTTGAATCACTTAGAAGAGAAAAAATCTTTTTGGACTACACTGAAGCTGTTGTAAGAAACATAAACTATCATAGTTGCCAGCTGAAGCACGTATGTACATAATTCTGCAGACATTTCTGTAGGCATTAAGTCCCAATGAAGAATTTCGCAAAAACACCAACATCAACTGTTTTGTCTTAGCTCTTTTCAGTTCAAACATTCATTCCTCTTTCCAGTTCTACATACATTTGGAATTTCAGTTCCTTTACATTAGTGTGTTTAAGTTCTATTAAATATCTGCTACTGGATTGTTAATGGTGTTCTGCAAATGTAGATAAAAGGAGTTTTTAAAACATTTTGTATGAGGTCCTCATTCCAGTTGTTACTTCTAGCTCTGCCCTTTACTGCAGAAGGCTCCAAATACATAGCACTTAAGAGTCTTGTCTTGAGACATGGCAAGTAAGGCTGGAAGTAATAAGCGGCATAGGTTGCTGAAGCAACTTATCCAAGGTCATACTGTCTGTGCTTCAGTTTAATTTGTTTACTTCCCTGATGAGATTATAGTGTTGAGCTGTTGAATTAAGTATAAGCATTTTCCAAATTCTCTTGGGAAGTCTAAGTTGTTACATGCTGACAAATAAAAGTGACAAAGCTAGCACAAAGCTACCGGCCCACAGGAACCTTCTCATGTTTCTTCCCGTAAGAATCATCTACGCTGCACTTAGTAAGTCAGAAAAATATCCTGCCATATTACAAGGCATTACTTAGCTGGCAAATAGAATAACTAGGGAGAGAGAGAAATTGCATGAATAGCTGGCAAGTGAACTTTGAAAATCATGACAAGTTTTGGATTGAAATTCTGTATATGACACTGAGCTTTATTTTGGTAAGGTTGCTGAACATCATGGTTATGCAGTTTGAGACAGATTTTCAGAGTATAAGTGTTTGGTATCTTGGCAGATCAAGTCTTCCAAAAGGTGTAGCAAGCTGTATATCAGCCTTCTCTTGCTGTTTCCACTCTCTTCCCCAGCCCACCTCTCCCCTCCACCACCTCCCCCCCCCAAAAAAAAAAAAAACAAAAAAACAACAAACCAACATAATAGGAGTTGCATCACCAGTTACTAACTAATTATAGCTTATAATGGTTTATGTTACTTTATAACTAGCAGCTGGATTTGGGACAGAAGTATAATAATTTGAAGAAATTATTAAATAGATATGGGCTTAAACTGTATATATGAACATATCAGTAATTTGAGGTGATTTATTTTCAGTGTGGATAGGAATATATATTTGAGAATACATGTCCTTTGTCATTAGCTAAGTGATGATAGTATATTCAAAGCTGTACAGGTGAAAATACCATCTCTAATCCCACAATCAAACTAAAAAGCAATATTCTACATGACTCTTCCCATATAACATTGCCATGGTTTCTATTTCAATTAGATGAAACGTTCTACTGGTGTGAACTTTAAATATAACCTCTCTCTAAAGAAAAACACAACCAAATAAACCTGCCAAAAGCTATAGATGTTTTCATCAGTGTACGTAATCAGCATATGGATTTCATTATTTATGTTGAAGTAAACTGTTGTGGAGATGATCCACCAAAAGAGCTATAGAAACTACAACTGTAAGTGAAATATCAGGAGAGCTGAAATATTCTACACAACATTTTCTGTAACTTCATTCAAGGGGCTAATCCTTAAATTTACAAATAACTTGTGTTATTTGGAATCCATAATTCATATTTATGTTGTATGAGACAGATTGGGCACCTTCTTTCTGCAAGGTGCTCTGTACCAAAGCTCCACCCAAAGTCAGTATGAAGCTGCAAGGTCTTTACAGCACCTCTGAATTCTGGTCATTTAAGCATTAACGGATTTGAAGAATTAAACAGCATCAAGCATAGCAAATATTGACCTCTCCTTAGCAAATATTTACCATCTCATTTATTGTAGTATGTCTCCTGCACTAGGATAATATGTTAACTTTAGCAGGTATGATTTGCTAGACGTAGTAATGTTCTAAATTGAAAAACAGCTATTTACTTAAAGTCCCCTTGGACTGATTTTAAGATGCTTCGCTCATTGTAAATGCTTCTGCTCTGTATTAAAATGTCACATGTTTTTGGTGTTTCTAGCTTTATAGTGTAATTTTGAGCCTCATTTATTTTGTATTAATAATTTGCCAATTTTGTGAGTAATATTACAGCAAGTTTTCATATACACAAGGCATGATTTAAACTGAACATTTCCAAGCCCTGTTTAAAGAGATGTTTGAAGAAGCACACGAATTTTACAAAGAGAGAAACTGAAGCATGTAGCTAGCTTGAAGGGATATCCTGTAATATGTTTGCATAGCAGATAATCCCACTTTTTTCTAAAAGGCTTTAGACCTTGGTCTTTAAAAATGGGGTGCTAGGCTTCATTGACTTGGGAATTCTGAAGCACGTATTTCTATATGCAGTCTATTTTTCCTGATTTCCAGAACCTTGATTAGCATTCTAACAGCTCATATATATTATGTATATTTCATACATCTCTTTCTCTGCCCATTGGTAGAGCTCTTACCAATTTCTTCAGTGGAACTGTCAGAAAGAAGAATGAATTCATCTATCATAGCCGTGCTTTGTTCTGCAATATCAGTTCACTGTCTGAAGTTAGGATAAACACTGAGTTCATCATTTAACATTCTCATGTTGTGTTTTGACTCACCTTCACCTACCAAGCTGTGGCACTCAGACTATTTACACATTCCCGTGCTATGATTTGAAATGAAAGCAGGCCAAAGGGAGCATAATGAGCAAGGTGCTGCACTTGGGTATGGGCTATACTAAGTTCATATATAGACTGGGAGAGGAACTCATTGAGAGCAGCCCTTCAGAGAAGGACTTGGGAGGTCCTGCTGGATAAAGAGCTGGATGTGAGCCAGGAGTTTGCACTTTCAGCCCAGAGGGCCAGCTATATTCTGGGCTGAATCCAGAGGTGTGGCCAGCAGGGTGAGGGAGGTGATTGTCCCCCTCTACTTTGCCCTTGTGAAGCCTCATTTGAAATACTACATCGAGATCTGTGGCCCCCAGCACAAGAAATATGCACAGCTGTTAGGGAGGGAAAAGAGGAGGGCCACAAAGGTGATGAGAGGGTTGAAGCACCTCTCCTACAAAGACAGGCCAAGGGCATTGGGCTTGTTCAGTCTAGAGAAGAGAAGGTTCTAGGAAGATCTCATTGCTGCATTCTGATACTTAAAGGGAACTTACGGACAGAATGGAGACCAACTTCTTAAATGATCTGATTATTATAGGACAAGGGGGAATGATTCTAACTAAAATGAAAGATTTAGGTTAAATACTAGGAGGAAATTCTTTACCAGCAGGAGTTAAGGCACTGGCACAGGCTGTCCAGGGAAGATGTGCATGCCTCATCCATGGAATGACCAAATTGGATGAGAACCTGGGCAGCCTGATCTGGTGGCTGCCAATCCTGCCTTCAGCAGGTAGTCAGAACTAGATGATAGTCTAATCCATGGCATTTTATGATTCTCTGAAAAATGCCAGATCTGTCCTAAGTTCTCAGTATATCCAAATATATCCAAGCTTAAAAACCTGTCATTTAAGCTCAGACTGATTAAGATGCTATTTATAAAATACTGTATGCTTTTCTCTCTAAAGAGCAAAAACAAGGCATAACACAGGTATTTACAATGAGAAGAAAAAAAAAAATCATTTTTTCCTTCATTTTCTTTCTATTCAGAAACAAAACTGGAAAGAAAAAAAAAAAGAAAAAAAAAAAGGATTCTTCCCTTGAATGTCTCCCTAGATGCTTATAAAACTTCTGTTTTCTTCTTTAAAGAAAATGTTTCCGCAAGATTGGAAAAGAGTGTTGAAATAATTTGCAGACT
This sequence comes from Coturnix japonica, assembly GCF_054131305.1. Classification (NCBI taxonomy): domain Eukaryota; kingdom Metazoa; phylum Chordata; class Aves; order Galliformes; family Phasianidae; genus Coturnix; species Coturnix japonica. Next base: position 64,061,721 of record NC_140663.1, on the reverse strand, counting down.
GAATCAAGTGCAAGTTGATACACACAGTAGTTATGGAGAGCACAAGTTTTAATGATGATAGTCAATTAAGATTTATACTCTATAATCAGTGACATTTGCAATAATTATATTAATAGTCCAGTTTCTTAGTATTCAGAATTCAAATAAAATTTTATGGCTTAGCTAACTAAAACAATCAGCTTCCAATGCTGTATTATATTAGCCGAAATCCTAGAGCTATACAATTTTAAGTTGGGATGTGTATTCAGTAGCTCTAACCACTTATTTTTCTGTAAATAAAGTAAAAATAACACTGTTTACCCTAAATTACTTGGAGGCCACCACACTACTGAAAAACCACGGTTTAGTTACTGTCACCAAAACCTGGTGGATGAATCCCAAGACTGGAAAGTGGCTATTGATATTGACATTGATATTGACACTTATCTCTGCTGTGAGATTTCAGCCACCTAAACTTCTGCTGGAAAAATAGCACTGCAAGCTGTACGAGTTCCTAGAGGCTCCTGGAATGTATCAATGATAACTTCCTGACCCAGGTAATAGTTAACTGCACCTGGAAAGGTGCAGTGCTGTAGACCTGTTGCTCACCAACATGAGTGAATTGATCGTTAACATCAGGACTGGGGGCTGCCTGGGCTGTAGTGATCATGCTATGGCTGAGATCACACTCTTGAGGGATATCAGACAATCAGGAAGTTTCATTTTAGGAAACCAAATACCAACTCTCCGGGAAGTTAGTCAACAAAACCCTTCGAGAAGGACAAGAGAGCAGAGCAGAGTTGGCAGATCTTTAAGGAAGCTTTCCTTAGAGCACAAGACATCACCATCCCCATATGTAGAAAGTCAGGAAAAGAAGACAAGAGACCAGCATGGCTGAACCAGGACCTGCTCATCAAACTGAACATTGAGAAAGTGCAGCAACAGATTCCCTGGGAAGAATATAAGGAAGCTTCTAGGCCATGTAGGAATGGGATCAGGAAAGCCAAGACCCAGCTTGAACTAAACGTGATCAGGGATGCCAAGAACAAAAAATGCATCTACAGGTACCTCAACCAGAAAAGATAAGTCTAGGAGGGCCTACCCCCCTTGTGAGTGACAGAAGCAAGCTGGTACCAACTAACAAGGAGAAGGCTGAGGTACATAACATTTTTGTCTCAGTCTTCTCTGATAATTGCTCATTCACAGCCCTCAAATGTTTGGTTTGGTAGGAGGGGATGGGGGAAACAACATCCCTCCTGCTGTAAACAAAGATCAGGCTTACAACCATGCGAGGCATTTGAATGTCCATTACTGTATGGATGAGATGCATCCCAGAGTCTTAGGAGAACTGGCTGGCCATCTGATTTCTCTTTGGTCACCTCTCTTCATATGTCAAGATTAAAAAAGGAGAATATAGGGTATTGAGGAATGCAGATTCTTCTCCTGATTTGGCTTTCTATGCTCACAGAAGTGCCTATATAAAATGAAGATCATTTTGTCAGAGTGAAATATGGAGGAAATAAGAACATTTTAGTATTGGGTGGTTAGAAGAATTGCCATCAACAACTGGTTATTTCAGTAGGGCATTTTTTTTCATCACTAAAAGTATTATCAATTTTTGCTTTATTTTTTTTTCTCCCCCAGGAAAGTACAAACCCCTTAAATAATTTGAGTTTTTCCTTATTCCTCAGAATTGCAGCATATGACTGATAACTGCCTTTAGAACTCCTAATAGCTAAATTACAATTATTATGCAAAGACCTACAATAGACAGTTATATGGATTGTTAAATGACTTTGCCTTTTCTGCAAACCATAATCATTTTCCTTTATTAGCTGAAGGATTTCATAATTTAAGGAAGATGAGAACCTATAAGTCACACTTTCAAATAAGGAACATGGATATTGCAAACATTAAATTCTTCCATAAAAATGTTAAGGCATCATTAAACTAGGATCAGATTAATACAATTCAGTCAACTCTAGATAGATATCTCCTGTAATAGGCTGAAACAATACCTGGTGATATAGGATGTATAAGATTTTACTACAGCCAATTTATAAACCTATAAAACATACAGGTATCACTCAAATCCATCATTAATTGTGCATGCCTTGTATTAAATCAAGTGACTTTGGTAAGGAAAAATATTCCCCTCCCTTACTGTATCTTCCTTTTTATTGTTAGCTGCTACCATAGCATTTTACTCTCACCGTAAGTCAGATGAGAGATTCCTTCTGGTAGAGGTTGACCTGAGAATCTGTGCTTGATTTATCCATCTGTTTAGGTGTCTTAAAAAAAAGAAAATAAATACATTTTCTGGGTATAATTTAGTTCTCATTTATATCATTGTAAATCTGGAGTCAATATGGATTTGTTCCAGAATAAGAGTAAGTAGGATTTGACCCTGAGTATAATCAAATTAAATACAAAGGCTTGCATCTCTCCTGCTCTGCTGGGCAAAGGAAGGGAGATAGCTGGGAAAAAGAGGATCTGGACTGTTGACTCTGTATGTGTTGCTACAGTTGGTACAAGGTAGCTCTGTGGATCTGGAGAAATGGCAACTTTAGAAAAGTGGAGCAGAAACAGTTATACAGATGCATTATTTGTCAGTGTGCCTTCCTAGTCCTTTGGCTGGATATCTGCTGTGAAGAATAAAGATGAGATTAGGCTGTACTGCTCCTAATTTCTAACCTACTCATTTAAATTTAGCTTAGATCAGTTTTCAAATGATTCTTAGTAGAGCTCGTATGGAATATGTCTGTGATGCTTTGTTAAAAACTACTGGTTAACAGGAGGGGAGTATGTTGCTGACTGTGGAGTCCTTAACAATCTTCAGAACTTCTCTTACACTAATGTCTCCCTCCCATTCTGCATGCAGGCATATGTGTTCTGTGGCCAAAGTGGAAATACAAGATGTCTGATACAAGTTTTGTGTTATCTGTTTTTACTGTGTACCTGAAAAGGGCTAGCATGCATATATGAAATGTTGTGTATATTAACCTATTCTACCCTCAATTCAGGCATACCTGTATTTGAATGTTAGTGCAGATTTAAAGAAAAATATTTGGAATTTTATCATGTGTGCATTTATATGTGCAACCAGAAAGGAGAGAGGGAACGATTTCTCCCATGCCCCTCACAAGCCCAGATACTTACCAGTGTACTGTGTTAAAAAGAGATCAGGGCATGATAATATGCTCTATTATATTTGTTTTGTGTATTAGTAATCCAAGTGTATATAATCCCAACTACAAATTCATCACAGTAATATCCAGAGGTTGAAGCTGAACTGAGAAGGAAATGAGAAAGTCTAAAGATTAACTTACTAAGCTGAGTACAACTGGTGTGACTCCTGGGAATGTTACAGCATCAGTACCACGAAAGCTTGTTGAAGGCACAATTTAAAGGCTAGATGGCAAAAAAAAACCAAAACCAAAACAAAACAAAACAAAAAAACTAGTTTAAATAAGTCTAAACTGACAACTAGATGAACCCTGGGTACTAAGAAAAAAAACATACATGAAGAATAGTATTTGTTTGTAAATCTGTATTGGTGATAAAAACGCAAGCGAACAGATGAATATTTCAAATGCTGTAAAAGATGAGTATAGATTAATTCTTTTGTAAGCATTTTCCATTTGTGCCTAAGATGAGTTACGCAGTTTACTTCAGTATTTGCAGTATTCCCTAAGGTCTGCATAGGACAGAACCCAGACTGCCTCAATCACTTACTGAATCATCTAATGCAATTGATTGTGAGTGACAGCCAAAATTATATGTAGTTAGTAAAAAATGTTGTTGTATTTAATCATATAATTGTGCATCCATTTAGCTTAGCCCAGTAATCACAAGAACCCTTATACACAAGTAGCTTTACCTATTTGACTCAACTTTAGAAACCAGTAAAATTTGCTCAGAGGGTATTTTCATGCAGAGAATTTGAAGAATGAAGCCTAGATACATGCCAGCAAAATACATTTCTATAATCCATTATAGTAAATGGAGATTATGGTGTTTAAATTAGGATTTTTGCATGAAGCCACCTTGTTGCAAAGTAAGAGATGGCTGCCCTGGTAATAGCTTAAGTGGAAGAAATTATAAAACCATGATGCAATTTCTGTTACTGTTTACCAGTTTAACTGTATAGGGCAACAAAAAAGTTTATGACAATATTTCAGCCTAGATTACAGCCTGTATACCCATTGAACCTCCTCTGAAATCCTCTGTTGGTTAATTCTCCCCATATCAACTTCTGAACCTGTTAGTAAATATAGGGTTTGAAATTTGAAAGAGGAAGTAAAGTTCACATGTGCTTTGTGGTCCTCTAAGTTTCACGTAAAGCAGTCTAAGAATATATAACAGAGAATTATATCTGCTCTCTAAGAGAAAGACATTTGCTATTCAGCTGCTGCATACACTCTACAGCAGCATCTTCTGGTCCATCAGTAGATGAATTTCTCTGGACTCATGCTATTGTTTGGAGAATGATGTAGAGCTGTGGTAGCTGGAGGTGTGATGGAAAACTGGTGTAACTGTGACTGCATGTCAGTAATCAAAAGGAAATAGCTCACTGAAAATTTTTGCTTTTTAGTTCGACCATTAATTTAATTAAATATTTTAAGATTAGGGCCATTTGGTGCAAAATCCTCTAATTGCAGACAGGAGGACATTCCATTACAAATCAGAGCATGAAGGATAGTGAGATCTTATGCTGTCCATTTGCAAGTAGAGTTTGGCTCTTTTCATATGGCCTGTAATTTCTATCAGAATAAGTCACAAAGTGAGCCAGTGTCTCTACTCTTGCACTAATTGAAACATATTTTCCAACCCAGAATCCTATTAATTGATTTACTAGGTTGATGCTCTGGAGATCTGACTTAACTTTTTGCTCCATGTTTCGCTTTTACATTTACATGGGCAAACATTTAAAATATGCCTGTGCTGCAGACTGTGGTAAAGCTTCAAGATATGCTAGTTAGTTGGGCTAGCTTGGAAGCAATTTGTGGTAGTACTCAGTTTATCTTATGCCTCATTTCAAGTCCATCTATCAATTCAACAGTGATAGATGTATTTCAGGGTGTTTCATGAAGTTCAACAGAGATCAAATCTAATCCAGCATCCTGATCAATCATCTGAAATAAGTTTGGCATTAAATGAACCACTGGTTGTCTCCAGCTAGATGTTAATTGTCTAACCACAGGGACTCAATTGACTTTGTAAAGTAGGACAGATGGGCTCTGTAGTAATGAAGAAGAGCAAAACAGCTAGCAAAGAGCCTCAAGAGGCCATATTTGGAGCATGATTCATCCCATCTAACTTCAGAGATCTCCAATCTCAATTATTTTTATAGTTGCTGCAGAGTTTAATGCCTTTTTGAAGTGTGATTCATGTACACTGTTTTAGGTATCACCTTGAAGAGGCAAGTTCTTTGGTAGAAAGGCATATAACTGAGATGTGAAGTATCAATTCAATTCAATCTAGAAGCAGACCTCAGTATTTGGCCAGATGAATCCATTCCTGAAGTCTCTCCAGTTACATGATCTTACTCATTTAAACACTGAACTAATACTAGTGTATCTGCACTACAGCTTGCAGATAAAACAAGAAACAGTGCTGCCTAACTGTGCCTTAGCTCCCTGTCACATCATGGTCCAGGGATAAATGCCTTCAGGAAGCAAAGGATGACAAGGTAGAGGTCAGACCTACTATCAGGCCAATAGAAGTAGTTGGGGAAATGATGGAAGCTCTCAAGCCCTTCTCAAGGATATTAATATGTAAGGCAGTGTGCTAAAAGGAAACCTTTCAGCTTTGCAGACATGGATAGTGGAACTTTATTTCAGAGAAACAGCTGAGTTCAGATATGTCACTCTTAAGAAACGCCTTATAAACTCATTCAGTTTTATTAGTATATATAAAGTAAAAAGAAACATATGAAATTTCTTATTGTTAAGCTCAGCATAATAGCAGAATTTTATAGTATTGGAAGGAAAGTGGGTTTTTGCCTGTACTTTTTAATCTTACGTTTATAGCATTGATTTTTCAACCACAGGATAAACTGTTTTATTGCTCACGGAGGATGAAGTGTGTGCAGGACGCCACGAGAGGGAGCTCTGGGAAGCAGTAAAGCTGTCGTTTTCTCAAGAAGCAGCGTGTTACTTTTAAAAGACTCAGCTAAAGGTTGTAAAACTTTCAGAAGCTCACAGCGTCTTTACAGTAAACGTCTCTTATGGAGAGAACTCTCTTGAGAGGTTAGCAAACAATTCTGTAAAAAAAAAGAAAAAGTGTGATGTCCATGTAAAGATTGTGTCTATTAAAGTACTTCCATTAGATTAGAAATTACTTTTAATTTTAAAGTCAATTGTTTTAACGTCTCCTTCTGATGTATTTGTATCAAGTAGAAAATACATAGATATGATGCCATTTTGCTGTTGAATATGAACATAGGAGCGCAGGAGGGGACAGACCTGCTTACATCGTTTGGTACAAGTCTCACAATAGTAATTCCATTCTTCACTTGTCCCCTTTGTAGTACATATTTCTCTGTACTAGTCCAGTCCCTCACAGGATAAGCTCTGGATGCTTTGCAGAGTCCAGCAGGGATTAAATGCATAACTGAACTCCTAGGAAGACTTAAAAAAAAAAATTTTAGCTGCGTCTCATCTATGCAGTCTTGTCAAAAAATACAAGGCTAAATGTAGGTATTATGTAACCAGAGGGACACAATTAACTTTATAAATCAATTAAAAGACAGAAACTTACAGTCTGTGTCTGAGTTAGAGAAATGCCTGTTTAAAAATAGCTTCCTACCCAGAATAGCCACCCTGTCCTGTAACATCCGGGCAGACAGAGAACAGCCATTCACAACACTGTGTCTTTATGGAGAAATAAAAACTGAAGTTTTAAAACAACAGAATTTATAGAATTTGACAGATTCCCAGATCCACATTTAGGCATATAAACAAAATGAAGTAATTTGCTTTTCAAACTGTCTGAACAACATGTCAAAATTTATCTGCTCCTTGTTTTTATTTTCTGTGGTCAGGTGAAAGCTAAGGCCAGTTTTTCATAAAAGACACTAGTTTTCCTGTGAACTGGTTTAAGAAGGAAGGAGCTTCATTCTTTTTCATAGAGAGAGAGCTAATTTATCCTAGAACATAAATCAGTACTGCTCTATTCTAAGGTGGCAGTCTCTCTCTTTTTTAATTTCTTACTTCAGAGTGGATAGGCAAGGTTTCCTCTCAAGCACATTAATCAGAGGTGGAGTTTGTTCCTGTGTCTCCACAAGCAAAGAAAACCTGTATGAAAACTTCATTAACCTAATGCATTTGCTCCAACAGGCACAGTGATTGAAAATAATGGTATTCTTGGCTACTTACTTCACTTTAGTTTTGCTTTGAGAGGTGTTCATAATATTTTCTTCATAATTCTTCACGTTGCATCCTATAAAAACACTAAGTGATCTGAATCTGTCAGTAAAAGCTGCTTACCTGCTCAGGCTGACAGCACAGCAGCCATCCCCTCTCTCTGCCTCCTGACAGAACACTGCAATCTTCTACTGCACCATCCTCCAAACAGTGTAGCCAGATGAAGGAAAGAAACAAGGTTGTCCCCACATGACTCACAAAGGTTTTGTGCTTCAATGTTTACCTTTCATAATTGCTTCAGATGTCAGCTGCTTGCGCTGGGCTAGGAAACCTGTGGTAGCTGCTGTTGTTTTCAGAGTATAGCACAGCTGCAAAACTTCTGATCCACCTCTTTTATGGCTATTCCTGATTTAAATGTATTTTTCAGAAGGAAACAGTATGTTTGGTTGCTCTGTTGTACCCAATTACTTCTTCTTCCATCAACATCAGACCTGAAGGTTTTGTGACATTTTGCCCTCTGCCCTGTTGTGATTGTGACAATAGTGAGATTTACAGAAAGGAACAATTTAATGCAGACATGACAGCAGGAAAAGAAACTGAGGTTGTGTTTGTCCTGATTGTTTTTTCCAAAGCTGTACTGAGAAAGAGCTTCAAAAAAACACCTGAAAGCTTTCTGAGAGACAGCATTTGGGAGCCAGGGGGCTATTACCTCTATACTTGAGTAGAAGCTTTGCTTTTATGTCACTGTTTCTGAAGTTTACAAAAGAAAGAAAAAAGTTGAAGACAGTGAGTGAGAACATCAATTCTGAGTGCCTTTCTCAGGCAAAATTTTACTAAAACTGTTGAAAGTTCATCCGAACAAGAACAACTTCCAAGTACAGCAAAAATAAACTTTAACTCCTGTAGTTTGAAAATCTTGGCAAGAAAGCGTGGGGTCATATACTGAACCCATCCATGGCTACTCAAATAGCTCAATTTCCACTCTCTTCAGTGAGTACATTATGTTGTAGGTGATACCAGAAAAACAGTGAGGCATGCTGCAGATTGCACCTAACTGTAAGATCATATTACAATACCAGCAAATCAAAACCAATTAACTTCCCTATGGTCGTCTTGAGTATTTTTAAAAGGATAAAGATTAAATAAAAAAATAATAATAAAAAAAGTTCTCTACTGTTCACTATATAAGGATACAGGAAGGCTTCTTCACTGTGTACAGGAACTGGAGCCAGAAGCTCTTCTGTGCAAATGTCTGATTTCCAAATTTACCTCTATAATTCAAATTGCAGATATATAAAGCACTTCACAGTACTAAAAAAGTAATAATTAAAAGAAAAATAAAGAGATGGCCTTATAGCTTCATAATCAAGTAAAAGAGAAGAAAATAAAAGCATTAATACATCCATCTTATATTCAGTTTATTTAATACCACAGTAGTAAATACAGTAAGAGGTTCAGAATCAGACAGTGCTAGTGCAGGCAAGATACAGCTGCCCTGGCAGATCAACAGCCTAGCAGTTTTTCTGGAGTTCTGTGCACTGAAAAGCTGAGAGGTGTACATGAGTAGTCTTCAAGTTCAATTTCATAGAAAATGACAATGCAATATTAAATACACTGTTCCTGATCTGGTAGAGCAGCCTCTGAATAAAAATAAAGTAGCACTGTGACCGAGAACTATATTCCTACAGTTATACTTTTAAAATAAAGTAAGTAAATAAGAAATATATATTTTTTCCTTTAAAAAAGCAAGGTCTCTCTTTTCAATATTTACTAAAATACGCTTTAATTTTATTTACAGTAATGTTAAGATTGTATATCTTTTTATATGCCATCTTATGGATGTGGACATTTTAAAATCAGTATTCTGCCCTGATCTATAAAGTAATGTTAATAGTTTAAAATGCAGATCACACTCCCAAACATTGGCAAGCTTCAGTGTAGTATCTCACTAAGACTGAATCCCAGCTGTCCTGTGGAATGGGCAGGAGGCAGTAGTTCACTTTCAAACCACTTCCCTTTATAATTTCTATATGAGCAAGGCACTTTCAAACATGCAGGGGTAAGCCCTTATTTAGGTAAGTCTACATCAAGAGCTCTGAATGTCAACTAACAGCATATTTAGACTCATCTGATATTTAATATCCACATTTCAAAGCACAGCTAACATATTCCTTAGTGCTCTCAATCAGGATTTCAATACCATCACAATGACTCAATTGTAAGAACACTGGTCCTTAGAAATAAACACTGCAATTTAGGAGCATGGCTCCTACCAGTAGGCAGACATCAAATACTTAAACAGACAAATCTGCCGTAACTGTAACTGTGTTAAAACTCAGGAAGACTGTTCTGGTAAAGTCATCAGCCTAAGATGTTACACTGCTCCTAGCCTTAAAATGATTTCACCGAACAAAGATCTCACTTAAACTGTCCAATGCTCACTCACTACCACAATTCAGTTCCTAACCTCCTCAGTACTCTCTACTTTCTTTTATCACTCAAAACTATAAAGATACTGAAACTAGAGACAATACTGCTCTGTTTATATGCTTCCCTACTTCTGATGTCTCCACAAGGCAGCTTTGATGATAGATATGATGATAAGATCTTGTGTCTAAACATTGAGTTCTTATGAATATCAGCAGGTGTCAAACACCTTTAAACTGTTAGAGGTCCTGAACTGTTCTTCCTTGCATTCAGTAAGAGTATTTCACTCTTCTTTAGTGAAGGATTTTTTGTACAAGAGAACTATATCTCAAGCTCTCAAGGCTCCTTGGCCAGCAAGACTGAGTTTATTGTAAATAACAGTTTATTGTCAGCTGCATCTAAAAGCTCCACCCATGAACATGTTTGTGTTGAGTAAGTATGTAATGCAACTCTCCTTCTATGAGGAATTTAGAAGATAATGGTTGAAAGAAAGCAGCTTAGGGATTAAGTGACATAGCCCTAGCACAGTAAATCTGCTGTAGAACTGGAGATGGAGGTCAGATCTCCTAGGTCTAGGCCCTGTCCCCTTGATCATATTATCTCCCACCTTTGGTTTATACCGTCTTTCTTCTCCAGACATTGACCTTCAGAGGAAGTTGTCTGAATCCCAAACGCTGCTTTTGCTCTGCTATTACAGCTCGTTCTTACTTCACGACTAATCATCTTTTACACAGATTTCCTTCTCTTTCCAAACACATTGTTGATTAACTTGGCCATTGATTTTGATCCACTTGGTCTTCTCTTTTCCTTTGCCTTGAGATTAGAGATGATACTCCTCAGAACTTTTGTGAACATTGCCACAACTTCCTGGTAATGTTCTGCAGCAGACAATTCACCGAACTGGCACTTGTAATCCATCGCCAGCTTCTGACCTTCATCCCAGCCAACTTCCCTCATGTGGCATAAATCCTGTTTGTTACCAACCAAAAACACTGTTGACTCAACCATTCTAAAATCAAAAAAGTTTTAATTGGAGAAAAGATATGTTAAAATACTGAGTAGTATTCTGTGCTATATTTGTATATTAAGAGTAAGAGGTATAGAGAAAAAAAAAAAAAAAAAAAAAGAAAGAAAAAAAAAAAGAAAAAAAGAAAAAAAACCACCCAACAAAATATATCAAAAAAGTCTCGCTTTACCAAGTAGAGTTACAGCTTTCTATTGACCATAGTCAAATATCAAGGAAACTTCCATGCAAGGTATTCTTATAACATCTATCAGGAAGTGTTCATTTTAGTTCCACTATTTAATATAGTGGAATTCTATAATTATTTCATGTAATTTTCCTTTACTGTAGTTTTCATACATGAGGATATTTTCAGCTTCTACAGTTCATGATAAGCAAGGTGAATATTTTCTCAATTTCTAGGTAACAGAATGAAGTCAAAGAGATGCACTTAACATCAGTGTGAACAGTGTAACTAAAAAGAAGATGTGGGAATCCTACTCCTAAATTTTTGTTAAAATTACTCCTTCCATAGAAACTCCGTTTAAGGAAGCTCAGCAGCAAAACAACAGAAAACAGGTATTTTTTATTCCATTTCTGGTAATAAAAAGATTTCATTCTATTTTAGAATAAATATTTTCTATAATAAAATATTTTATATATTATATAATAAAATATTTATATAATAAAATACTTTAGGACCTCAGTGAACCAATACAAAAATACCCACGAACACACGTACTCAGACACGTACTTTCTTACCATATGGGCACTCATGCACAAATGATGTTTGAGTTAATGCTAAATGCAGCTTATGAGAAATTCATGGTGTAAGATTCTTTGAATCCCTTATAGGTGCATCTCCAACATTAATGGGAACAGTAGTGAGGGAGCAAAATTACATGATATATATGCCAGGTTTTTACTCATCTATGTCACAGTAGACAAATTTATAGAAATTAATTAATACATACTGCTGTAAGAAAAGAGAACGAAGAGCATTGTTCTCTTAGCTTTGGACAGAGTCAAGCAGGTTGTAATTTTTAACAGTTTACCATAATGTATTGTATTGCTGGTATTATGCTGGGAGGAGGCTGCTGGATTTTAATTGTTACTTGAATTCCTAGAGTTTACAGAAACATTATCAGGTGTTTTTTTTTTGTTTTGTTTTGTTTTGTATGCTTTGCTGAAAGAAACAAAAATAATGCCACTTACTTTTTACAAGCTCCTATATGAGACTCTTGGATCCTGTATAGCAATGCTTTTGCAAATGCAAATGATGCTCTGTCACTGATGTCATAAACAATGATGAATCCATCAGCCCAGTGGAGCTCATCTGTGAGGGAGAGCTTCCCCTGCTGCAGGTGAAAGAAGTTCAAATTCACATGCAAAAATATCATTACTGTTGTCACTCTTGAGTATTTTCTTTGTCTGTGTGAATGCAAGAATATTTCTTTCACTGCAAAACATATGAATAGATGATATGGATGCTTGTACTGAGTTCAGGTGAGTCCTGCTCCAAAAACCCATTAATAACCAACACTACAGATTCAGTTTTCGAGCACTAAAGAATTCATTTTGAAACACCTATGCTTTGTTTAAACAGTGAAATTACATTATCTGTACAGACACTTTTCAGCAGACATATGTTGAATATTCTGCAGTTACAGGAGAATTAAATGTAGGCTATTGGTATTTGTGGTTATGGCACTGCTTTGCATGCTTCTTGTTGTCTGACCACAATGAACTTAATTTATTTAAAGTCCTTTGTTCCAAGTCATTTCTCTTGTTTTGCCTTTGCTTTGTTCAACTCTAAAGCAGTATCTACTCACAGGATAGATTTCAACAGGGCTTGAAAATTTGCCCTTCAAGCTGCCATTGACTTAAATTCCACAAGTGACAGAACTCACATAAAGTGATACTGAGTTAGTATTTGGGTCCCTTCACCCCAGGGAAGTGTCACTATCATAATTTCTAGAAAGCAACAACTGCAAACTATCCCATCAACAAGGAACAGATGACCCAAGATGGGCAGAATAGTGGCAGTTCACCACATGCTTTGTGGAAAACACACTTGACAGTAACTTGAGGACTGCGTATGCAGAATATTGTGCTCTTTGCAGTGTATGACTTTCACCCGTGTTCTACCTTGGTTTCCTTGATTAGTTCAGCACCAAAATAACATCATAAATGCAACTTACTCTATATGATGGATGGTAACTGAATGCTGGCAATGCATGAGGTTCATGGGCAGGAAAGGTGACTTGTGTGTGATGGCTGTTTGCCAGATGAAGGGACAGAGAACTCTGAAGAGCAGAGGTTTAGCTACCAGACAGAAGCCTCAGAGAACAGCAAGATTTCAGAAAGCAGAAACAAATTTCCCCAGCTTGGCCTTCTCCCAGGACCTGTTTTTCTTCCCCATATGAATTACATATGCCATCCCTTTCTAATATAAACAGTTTATATTGATAAAAAGGCATTACCACCACCTCCTCTCCTTCTCACTACCTACTTAGTCCTCTACAGGTGTTAAGGAAATCAAGAAAGAAAGACTCAGAAGGAAGCAAACAGTGAGTGTTAGTCCTCGTTACTAAGGAAGAACCAGCAGCTAGAAGAAGACCAGCAAGAGGAGTTGCCCTCCGCACAGCTGGTTTCTGGCCTCCCTGAAAGCAAAAAGGGAGCCCAAGGGGAAGCAACTAAACACTCTACCCATCAAGTAGTCTAGTCTGCTTTGACCTAGCAAGCTATTACTGCTGCTGTTTCAAGTATGCTCTTAAAAACTTGTTCACATACCACAGAATTTAATATGACAGTAAGCAAAAGTTATAGGTGGGCTTAGGAAAGAAGACTGAGATAAATGGAAACAAGTCTACAGAAAACTAGATTTGAAGAGGGATTGTAATGACAAGGGAGGGCTACACTGAATATATTAACAAGGCACAATGGCTGTTTCAGTATCTGCTTTGCTGTTGCTTGTCTTTAGAAAAATAAATTTGTTTCTAAGTTTATTTTATGTGTTCACCGTGTTAAGATTTTAAGTCATTGATTTCAAGTCTGTGCCAAACTTCCAGTGCTTTGACTTTAGCATTCATTATTCTCGTCAGTGAGAGGCAGGATCACTGTCCAAGAGGGCTCCTTGTGAGCTAACAGAGACAGACCTACCTAGATCTACTTGTGCTATATGTTACCAACATTTATGCATGTCAGAAACAGAAGGACATAAATTAGTACAAAAAATTATCTTCATTTCAGGGTGGTTATTGTGATCAAAGCTAACACGTTGATGCCTGCTTTATGGCACTCCTTACCTGTTCTGTGAATGTAAGTCTAATTTCCAGGCTTATCTACTTTGACAGTTTCCACAGCCATTTAACATACCATTTGATTTATTAAATATATATAAATATATTATTTTTAATACTCCTATAATTGAAGGGTTTCTTCCATTAAATGGGGAGGTACAAATTTCCTGAACCATGACAAACATAAAGTTTCAGTCTTGCAAAACAGAAAGAGCAAGGATAAAATCCTTGTACAGAAAGAATGTTCGCAACCCTTTTTAACCTTACACAGATAGAATGAGGAATAGGTGGTATGTTTTTATTTGTCCCCTAAAATTCTTACCTGTGAACAAGGGTCATAAATTTCCAAGTGTATCTGCCTCCCATCCAGACAAAAGTGTTTAGTGTAGATGCATTCTTAAATAAATAAATAAATAAATAAATGGCATTCAATAAGAAGCAGCATTAGAGCGACTGGGAATGGTGGTGAAGAAATTGTGTTGAAGATAATGCTGAAGAGACTTTTAGTTCCTTTGCTAGCATATATTTTATCTACAGTTTTGTTGTTTGTCTTTTTTTTTAAGCTGGAAATAATCCCATTTCATTTTGCACCAGCTGAGCTGCCCATTCACACAGATCTACCAACACCATTTCACCCTGGCACTGCCAGGAAAGCAACAGTGTGATCAGTAATTTTAGACCCCTGATTTCTTCTTCCAAAATAAAGGCAAACAAGCAACACAGTACTCAGAAACATCTAAGCACTGATGATTACTGAAGTGGGAATGCTAAGTCAGGTCTTGAACCTGGTAGGAAGACAGGGCCAACCCAGGGTAGCTCAGGTACATGCAATGTACCTAAGTGGGTGGAAGGGGTGGAGCCATTCCCAGACCACATTTAAGGGCTGGCAGTGGAGGCAAGAGCATCTTATTGGAGGCCTCTGTGTACCTCAGGCCTTCTAAGGGTAAGCAGGTTTCTGTGTCCCCAGCTACTATAGCCTAGGACTTTGCTACTCTGTTACTGTTATGCTTTCCATCTTGTTACAATTACTCTCCTTATTTTCAAGGTTCAGGATTATAGAAAGTAGTAAACTAGCCTATTCACAAATAGTGTTACTTTACTATGAAATTTGGCACTTCAGTATTTCTTAACATATGTAGTATCAAAACAATATTTTCAGGATAGTGTCCTTAGCCTGAATCCTAAAATATTTCTATAGTGTCAGCTCTCTGATTTAAGACTGTCAGCACAGCAGCTCTGAGAACCTTACTACAGCAAGATCTTCATTGCTGTTTTAAACAGTAGTTTGTTCTAAGAGAATATAACCAGCTTGTGTTCATAGCACCGGTCACCAACAAATTTCCTAGACTGTAATTCCTCTGCACTACTCAGCTATAGAAATGAGAACCAGTGTTGGCACTACTGGAAATACACTTGAAAATGCATGAATGAAAGGGAGAGCTATGATGCCTAGAACCAAGCATCTTTGGTTCAGCATTGTGGTCACATCAAGCATTCTTCTAGCATTCTTAAAAGCTCTACTGATCATGAATTATGATCCCCAAACATCTTAAGAGTCAAAACTACAGCTCCTTGATGATTTCCATATTTAAACTTTTATTATCATTACTTAGATCCCACTATTCAGTTCTGCAGTGCTGTGTGTTCTATCATCCCTTTTCTTCATTTTTATTTCCCTTTTTCCCCTCTAGAAATTGAGGGGAAACTTATCTTCCAACATTTGTACACAAATACAAAAGACGTCTAATATCAGAGGCCCAGGGCAAGGGAACTTGTTCAGAGTTGTAGGTGATTTTGAACATGTGTGGACAGCATTAGGCATCTGCAGGTAACAGCTTAGGTTTAGATGAATGTTTGGGACATTAACAGCTTTTTAAGCCTTTGCATTAGTAACTGTAGTAGGGGAACACTTCTGTGCAAACTGTAACCCTACTTTGAGACTAAGTTATTTTAGATGTATAACTGAAATTCAGCTTCTTAGTATTACTTTAACTGTTTCATTTGGGGATCACAGACAACTATTCTGGTTGTTGTTTAAAACAATTATTTATTTATTGGAGGGGGGGGAAGGGCTCGGAGGAGGGGGGGAGAGGAAATCTTTTAGCAGAGATAACAAGATTGTAATCCACTTTACTTGTTAAGTCTTGGGCCTTCTCATACCATGCAACTGGAACAGTACACAAGTGGTGCTTGGGTTTCTGTTCAATACTTCTACTGCTTCTACCCAAGCCGTGAAAGTTCAAATCCCATTTTGCCATCTTCCAAGATCTTAGGAGTGTCTTACGTGTGTTTATTCTGATATGAATGGGAACTTCTATCTTCAGCATGGCAAGACTTGTCACTAAGCTATCAAAGCAGTGCAATCCTGCAAAAGCAGGGGACTTTGCATCACACTTTGATTAACCAGCGGTGCCTGATAAACAGTGTTTCACCTCTCTAGGGTGGGTAAGGAGATACTAATAGAACAGTGTTGTGATTTATATATATATATATATATATATTTTTTTTTAAATCTATTTCTTTCCTCTCTGCTATCTCCTGTCTGATGGAGCTTACTATAATCTACCCAAGCTCGCACACAGCCTGGTTATCTCTCCCTCACAAGCCCTTTACAGCCGCCTCATGATGAACGTGTCACCAGACTGAAGTTCGAGGCGATCCCCCCGCAGATACCCGGTTACCCTTCCCTGGCCTTCAGAGTCGAAGTCTGGCCGCCGGCCTTCACTGATAAATAAGCTAAAACTTCAATAATTCCCCGAAGTTGTGTGTAACTACATTTCCCCCCCCCCCTCTCCTCTACGTCAAGCACCGTTCCGCCGCGCCCTAAGGGCCGCCCGCTTCCCGTTCCCGGATCCCGGCGCTGCTCACCGGCGTTGGACGCGTACTCCCCGATGAATCGCCGGGTCAGGAACCGCACAGCCAGCGCTGCGGGAAGCAAGCAAGCAGGTGAGCGGAGCCTCACTGGAGTCAGGCAGCCTGAGGCGAATCGGGACTCGGAGCACCGAGCCCACCCATCTAGCCCAATCCTCCCTCTTACCCGATTTTCCGGCCCCGCTGCCTCCCAGCACGGCCAACTTCACCTCGCTCATACCGCTCCCAGCGCTCCGCACCTTTGCGAGCTGCAGGACTGCAACCCCTCCAGCGATAGCACCCGGCGCGGCCGCTACTTACGGTTCCCAAGGGCTGGGGGCGGGAGGAGGGGCTGAGCTTCGCAGCTTCTCCGACGGGCGGTCCACCCCTGGCGTCTCCTCCATCCCCGGAGCTCGTACAAACTTTCTCCGGGCAGCTCCTCCCGCCTCCTGGTGTGGCCCGCAAATGTCTGCTCTTCCTGCTTTGTCAGCCCCCGCGTTAAACAGCTGGGAGCTTGGGGGTTAAGGGGGACAGAAAAGAATAAAATTAAAGAAACAAAATACAGAGGAAAAGAAATGACATTCTCCGGCTCTGCATCTGGGGGTGTTTATTTTGGTTTTGTTTCCAGGTCGCCATCCTTCTGTGCCAGGAATGTGAAGAAAATGAAGAGGTTCCCCCCCTTCCTCCCCATACCCCTTTAAATGCTTTTGAGGCAACTTGCAGGAAACAACTGTTTTCGCTTCTCTACTATTCAGCCTCGAAAGGTTTCCAAGCTCTTGTCACTCTAACCCTTTAGTCCTGCCCACACTTAAGGCAGACGTGTATGAGGGCTTTTACTCCTTAAGTTGCTCTGGTGAAGAGCTTAAAGTTCTGAGCTGAATGGGGCTTGGGTAAGGCTTACAGCACTCGTCTGCTGCAGGGAAATCTGACAGAAGTGCAGAGAGCACCAAAGGGCCAAACCCGATTTTGCAGTACTTCCAGTTTCATTCTGCTCCACAAGTGCTCTCTAAAGGCTGTATGAATGCGCGCTTGAGAATAGCTTTCATTAACCCACTAGTAAGTAGGATACTACTCTAGTATTCAAGATAGTTTTATTCTGTTTATAAATTGAATATGTTTGTCAGTCTTTTTAATCTATTCTGTTGCAACTTTTGCTCTGTATAAATGCTTCAATAAATCCTGTTTCAGCATACTTGCTAGTGGGTATTATGGACACAATGGATTCTCACAGCTTTAAAAAATGAGGTAGAGAAGGAATTTGAACATATTTTTTCTACAGTTCAAGAGAATACTTAGTAGAGGCAAATATATTTAAGAATAAGATGCGTACAGATACAGACATAACTTGGTTCCTAAGTCCCTGACTTGCAAATTGTTAACAGCTGGAAGTGTGTGTACCTATTTCTGTGGGTGGATTTTGCTTGGTTTGTGTGATGGTTTTTATGGTAGTTTCCAGCTACTGTTCACAGACATCTAAGAACTTTATTCTGACCTTCTATGGCTATTGTAACGTTAGTGTTTGAAATGGATACTGAGATCACTAGGCTAGAGTTACTAATGGTATAATAATGCAACAGTATTTTATCATTTCATACACATTTATACTTCTGCAGCAGAAAAGTCTGAGTGCTTGCCCTTGCACACACGTATCAATGCTGTGTCTTTCACAGGTGATTTTAAAGGAATGGTTCTGTGGTTCTGCTGTTCCTTTTAGGCACTGGTGTGATGTGTGAACCTAGCTTTGTCATAGCTGGCAAATGTACTTTAGTTTCTGCTGGAAGATAGTCCATGTGTCATAGGAAGAGTGATTAATGCAGTTTTAACCCCTGTAATTGGCCCACAGTAGAGGAGAAAAGAGATTAACTCTGATGAAGGAGTGGACTGACAATACCTTCTTCTGGTTGTCATTTTCTTGATGTTTTTACTCCTTTCTTTGTCATAGCAGTGTTGGCTTATTATGATCCTGTTGCTCATTCTTGCCTCTGTGTCATGGTGAGCCAGGGCAGCTCTTTGAACAGGTGGGCTGTGAACACGATCTGGGAAATAATGTTATCATTTTTCACCTCGATAAATTCAATGTCAGAATTAGAGTGGAGTGGAGATTTCCCAGTAGCTGGAGGAAGACTCAAGCCTATTTCAGAAACCGCTGCAGTCAAGTGATGAGGGCAAGTGAAATGAGAAGGTGACGGGCTTCAAGGTGCAGGAAGCTCATTCACCTCTATTAAGAGAACAGTGGCTTGTTCAAACTCAGTTGCTGCACCACTGAATGTTTCAGACAGGATGCAAATTGTCCAAACTTGAGTTATATCATGAGCAAAGTAGAAAAAAGAATCCAGCTCTCCTTTTTCCATTACTTGGTCTTAACTACATTAACACTTTCACACATGTAGGTGGCAGCTGTGATAACCAAAGTCAGAGTGCTACCCATGTTGGAGACTTTACTGCTCGGAACTTTTATTCTGTTAGTAATAAATAATCCTCTTGAGAGGAATGAGATAATTTGCTGTGCGTATTCCTTAAAGCATTAGGTAAACTAAGTTTAACTGAACATTAAACAAGGACATTTATTTTCTGAGACTTTTTCCATCACTTCCTAGAACTAAGTGAAACTGAGAAAACATGCTGGAAGGAATTCTTGAATATCCATTCTAAACGAGTTTCTTATTAATGTGTTTTTTCTATTAGCTTTCTGTTATTACTATTGTGCCTGTTTATATATATATACAAGGAGATATTTCTGAATTGCTCTGATCACGGAGGGCACATCTTAAATTTCTTTTATATGAGCACCCACATGAAACTGAAATTCAGTGGTTACTCATCCATGAGTGAACAGACCCATCCCTGTCTAAACAATGTCATTTCTGATGTTTCAAAATGAAATTAACACATTTCTTGATCAGCTTATTGAAACACTGAATAATAGTGTTTTGAAGGAAGGTGTCATCTGTTAGAAGAAATTACATAAAGTAAACATATCCTTAGGAATTATTTGCCTAGCTCTAGCATTTGACATAAAAGCTTGTGGTTGTAGCTGAACATTGTGGCAAATGCAGTAGTGACACCTGTCTAAAATGCCTCTCATAAAGTTGTTTGCTTTCTCTATCTGTGCATGCTGCACTCTCATGTTCTTCACTAGAGCTGTTTGGGTGAAACCAGTGCAATTTAAAAACAAGTCACCTCCTTTCCTTGATGTTTTGTGGAGTCTGTGTGTGACTGGCCTTTCCTGCAACTTGTACAACTGTGTGGCTTTGTTCCTTCCAGTACTAAGTCTATGCTGGCCCCTCCTCTGTACTGGAATGACTGTGCTTTCATTACCATGGTCTTAAATGTCTGTACATGTGTAGAGGTGAAACAAAACAGAGCTTACACATCCTCCTAGTGAAAAGAAGCTTACAGGTTGTTTTCAGATCTGGTGGTCACAAATGAGCCAGCTCTGTGCTTCTCAGTGAGTGACTTTTGCATGTATAAATCTCTGCTATGAAGAATATATGTAATAGAAATAAATCATTGACCAAAGTAGGTGATTTCTGCAACGAGAATGAGTGGAGGATTGATTTTGAGTTACACTGGAAGTTTTCACAGAGCTGCAGATTGCTGGCCTGATGGCACTTCTCATTCCATTCCCAGTTCTGTGGAGGAGGATTTGTATGGCTTGGTGTCAGACCTCTGTGAGTCAAAACTGCTTGTGGAGAAAATGAACATCAGAAAAACACTTACTTTACTTTTTAGCTTTTTTTCATGCAGTTTAACTGCTGAAAATAAGGTGGAATTGGGAGTACAAGATTATCCGCACTCTGTGTATGGCTGTAACATTTTGATCCAAAAAGCACAGTTGGAAACCACTGGGTGAAGCAGGTGCCAGCTGTTTGTACC
Organism: Coturnix japonica; assembly: GCF_054131305.1. Taxonomy (NCBI): domain Eukaryota; kingdom Metazoa; phylum Chordata; class Aves; order Galliformes; family Phasianidae; genus Coturnix; species Coturnix japonica. The sequence continues at coordinate 64,040,917 of NC_140663.1, read as the reverse complement.
ATATGGCAAAGGATTTCTAATGCTTGCTGAGGTTTCTATCCCTGCAGAATTAGTCTCTTTTTTGGCTTAAGGAATAATGTTTTCCAGGCAAGATCTGTCTCTTAAAGCCTATTTTCCACCAAATCCTTAGGAAGTGCATTGTAGATTTAACATCAGCTACTCTGACAGCTTCCATGGCACATGAACTGTCCAAATTAGAGACCTAAAGCCACAAGAAAACTAACTAGAACAGCTTTTGAGATAAATATGAGGTTTTTCTATACATAGATACATTCCTCAGTGAGATACTCAAAGGTATTTATTTATAACAGAAAGAAGACAGCTACAGTATAATCCCACTTAGTTTTCTCTTTGCGTGGTGTAATGGAAAATGGTAAACTGATTTTGGGGGCAAATTCTTATGTTCAGTGTTATCATGCTGACAAGTGCTTGTTTGTTTCTGTTTGGTTGGTTCGTTGTGTTTTATTTTAAGCAGAAATTACAGAATTGATCCATGATAAAGTACTGTTAGTACTCAAGTCTTCTTGGACGTGAAAAACTCCACAGCTTCTCAGCCTTCCAACAGGCTCCCTAAGTGCACATCCCTCATGGTGTCGTGAAGGATATTGTTACTCCTCTAGCTTATAAGGTTGGTGAGACAGTGTTAGTTCTTTACAGAGACCTTTAACTTATACTCAGCCATAGCAGTGGCTTAACAGGTGGCTAAACACAGTCTGGAGGAGAGCGTCCCAGAGAAAGCTAGGGCAACACAAAGCCTGGTGAGAATAGCTTGTGGTCAGCATGGGAATGAAGTCAGAGGTATGTAGGCTTACAAGTTTATAGGGCCAATTGTCCATTATCTATATAAATAAACATCTTCTTAATAGCATGAGGAGTATGTTCAGAATCCTTAAAAATTGAGTTGGGTGATCCTTGGGTAAATAGTGTACTTTGCCTTGTGGAAGTCTCAAAACTACATTACTGCACAGTAAACTGTTGAGTTGATTTTCATTTCTTACTCTAAGTAATTAAGGACATAAAACATCTATTCCTATAACATCAGTTTTACAAAGTTGGGATGCTGCTTATCTTTTGAATGTGTAAATATTAAGGGACTAGTACATGATAAAGGCCTCTATGTTTCACACCAATGCAAATATTAAAGCACAAAAATAGTCTCTTCATGTGGCTTGGACTGCCCTGTGGGAACATTAAAAATTTTATCTTTAATTATTGAGTAATTGTGCTGTTAATGACAGGAGGCAAGGGATTTTGAATGGCATATATCATCTTTACATGTAAGTATTTTAACCTCCAGTTTTGTCTCAAGTCTGCTGTGCTCATATGAGACTTCTAGAAAATAGAAATGTTTTCTGTGCATTTAAACATTTAACTTAATGTTTAGCAAAGTTCAGCAAAATCCGAGTTGCAAGACTTAATGCCAGTAGAGGGTATTTATATCTGAAATCTCAATGTAAAGATTGTGTTTTTTATTATTATTTTTTAGTTCCTAGGGAAATGTTATCTCACGTTTTGCAGGTATTTGTTAAAATAAATAAATAATCACAAAACACACTTTTAATTGTGGTCTGTGCTAGACTTTATATAATTTAAAAATTGAAGATTATATACAGAGGAAGTTAAAATCTTGCAAGTAAAAATAAAATATTTTTCTAATGAAGGTAATGGAATTGGCCCGTAATCAACTGTTTTTGGTGAAGCAAATCAGAGTTTATGCTTTTCTCCCAGTATTGGTATTGGAAGAAAAATCTGTACTTCCATATTTCCTTTGCAAGAGTTTTAAAAATAAAACAGAGTATGATCTGAGAATAACTAAATAACCTTGTAATTGAGGAGCACTTGTTTAAGATTTCATTAAAATGTGCTCAAATTCCTATCCAGAATTAGACAGAAGAAGGATTTTAAAATCTATCTTCTGCATTCCAGGTGATTACAATTTTCTTTGGGGGCGTAAGCAGTTTTTATTCACTGCCATTGTTCTACTTTTATGTAAGTATACAAGACGGACTATTAAAAAACAAAACAAAACACCAAGAAAAAACTTGTTCTGAGGAACTCTTGCACCCCAGGCAAATATCTTTGCCACAAATTGAGTGCATTAATTTTTTTCTCACCTAAATTTTCATCTTTGATTTGAGAAGTGTTTTGATCAAAAGTCTGTACTTTTAAAACCATTTCTAACTCTTAATGATCCGAATGAGAACCTAAAACAGTTACCACTGGTTCTGCTTGTAAACTAAAACAAAAAAAGGAAGTGTTTAAGATTTGTTATTTGCATGTAGATATACATTCAACCTTGCAAATACTTCATTCAAATTCTCATTCACTGTCTAATTTACAGAAAGTCTGTCTTGCTCCTCCTAATGAGTTTGGACCTAAGGGTCAGAAGGCTTATTAAAAATCACTTAGGGTGAGCACTGTTAATTTTCAAAGGGCAATTCTAACAGTAAAAATCTAGGCAGTGTCCTGCCTAGAATAGCATACAAGATGAGCAGCATGTACCTTTACAACTATAGGTTTTTTTGCCAGTTCATATTCTGCCTTTAAAACAACAGCAACAGAAACAACAAATGTAACAACACCACCATTTTGTTCTTCTACAAATCTTTAGGATTTTGTGACATGGCAGAAAGGATGTAGCAAATTAGAAAAAACAACTGAACTTGTGTTTTCTATTAGTTTTCCCACCATCTAGGAGCAAAGATCTTATATTTGAAAATGGCAGAAACTGTAACTGATGTATTTTCCTGAAATGTATGAAAGAAATAGAGCCCTGGAAACAGACGATACCAGTGCATCAGATGCAAAGTTTCCACTGACACTGAAGTAGGAAAAAACAGAACGAACTTGATTGGTGAGGCAGTAACTTTTAAAGCTTGGGAGAAGAAGGGACACCTTAAACCATTTCTGTTAGTGGTTGCTGATGTTCATTCTGCCCACTTGGTGAGAAATACCCTACTGGGAATTCCCAAATGAGACACGCTGAGATAAACTAGTGTTCAAATTTACACTCATTTTAGTTGCTCTGCAGTAAAGCACAAACTCATATGTTCTTATCTCAAGTGAACATGTGAGAGATGTTGATACTAAATGATAGTAAGCCCTTTCTGGACGGTACATAAGATGTTTGTGGTGAGCTATAAAGTCTTACCCTCACTCCAGGGCTCTTAAAGTTTAATGTCAACTTTAATGCCATCTCTATCAAAAAAAAAAAAAAAAAAAAAAAGAGGCTTGAAGTTTCTTCCATCATTTGAAAGATGTAGGAAGACTCACGCTGAGCATATTACCTGTCATCTGCAATTCTCCTACATCTCAAAATCACATCTCCTTTGTTTTCCATTTGTAGGCATGTTCTACAAAGTCTTTACGCCCCAACAGTGAATATGGAGCATACAATAGATTATTTTCTTTTTCCCCAGTGAGTCTTTTATCTGTGTAAATCTACAGTTTGAGTCAATATGGGAGGTGAGAAGGAGGTTTTTCAGGTTTTGTATCTTTAATGTCTGCATGTGTTTTATCTGTTATAACGTTCAGCTGCTAGTTATATAACACCTTGTTAGTACCTTTTAGATAGGGGGTTTATTAGGTTTACACATAAATGAACAATTCTGAATTTCCTAGTTTCTTCCAGGCTAGTGCTATGACATTTAGTATTCTCAAGTTGAAGTTGTGTTGCATCCAAAAAATATTAGTAAAATGAATTAGAAAATAAAAATAGTCAAAAGTTATTCATAAATTTTTGTGCTGTGGGAACTATTCAGTTCCCAGATACAATATTTTAAAGGTGTCAGAATCTAACCTTTTCAGGAAACTACACAGCTGTTTGCAGCTGTTTAGTTTGCTGTGGTTTGGATTCAGAGAAACACTCCAGAGAAGATCCCACATCCATCTTAAGTTATAAGATTTGCTACCAAAAGAATAAGCTCTGCTCTTCCCCTGTTTCATCCTGAAGATTTTTGCAGCTTCCCTAGCATTAAATCTTGTGAACCTGTGTCTGAACAGATCAGCTTACTGATAATTATTTTTTAAATAAAAACAAAGTTAAAAAAATCCTATTGCATTTGTTTTTATCTTTGATCAATTTATTTATCTGACTCAACACTGCACTCTTCTTACTATGATGCACATCTTGAAATAGATTAAAATGACTTTTTTGTACATTTAAATTGAATTTTATGTGAGGCTTGTAAACACTGGCACAGATTGCCTAGAGAGGCTGTAGAGACTCCACCCTTAGAGAAACTGAATACCTAGCTGGACGCAGTCCCAAGCAAACTACAGTAGCTGGTGCTGCTTTGAGAGGAGATTCAGACCAGACACTTCAGAGGCTCCTTCTAAGTTCAGCTAACCTGCATTTTCAAAGGATTTATTTTAAAAATAAGTATTTTAACAGACAAATGCAAAGTTCTCTGTTGCTTATAGTACACTAGTTCACTTGAGGTGATTACACTGAAATGTGTTTTGAGAAATTTATTTTTGTAATGTAATGCTATGCCTGCAACTTGTAATAACAGATCTCCCTGACCTTCAAATGAAAATTGTAGAAAAATTTATAATGAACTGGAAAACAGGATGGCTAATTTCACTATTTTCATGTAAAAAGACGGTACCTAAGATTCTAAAACTGCAAGGCTGTCCAGAGAGAAACCAATATTTGCATTAGTAAATACCCAGATCTGATGAAATATTTTTTTTATTTGATGTAAACTTACTTGAAGACCATAAAACTGTTAAAGTTCATTCTCACTGCAGTCATGACGGAGACAAGAAAGCCATTCTAAATATGCCTTGAAAGTTATTCAAGGTACTATAACTGCAAGTTGTGATTTATATGAAAAGGTGTCGAGCACTAGAATCTATCACCTAGAATGGGCAAGTCATAATATAGGTATTTGATTTTAGTTGCACTTTCTAATAGACTTGTGCACCTTTAAAATAGTCCCAGAGAATTTGTAAGTAGAGAATAATGATTTATTAGTGTTTTGTAGTGTGTCACTTCAGATAGAACACTCTGGAGTCTCTCAGTAGACCTGTCCTTGGAAAACCTGCAATTAAAACCTTGAAGGATTTATTTATTATTATTTTTTTTTTTGTAAACGTTCTGAGTCTAAAGCCTAAAATTATGTTTAAATTGTAATGGTCTATTTTCCTGATTAAATGCAGCATATTTAATGCAGAATTTTACTAAGTGTGGTTTTGTTAGAGTAAGATGCTTATAGTCTATGATGAGTGTTCAGACATAGTTCTGCTACAGACTATAAGTAATTATTTTTGTAACATTCTGTATATAGATAAAATCATTCTGAAGTGATTTTTATGATCCAAATTACTATTAATAACTGAATTATTTATGTACCTTTTGAATTTTTCCCAGTTTGGGACATAGAAATTATTATAGTTTAGAATGGCCAGTATTAATTTTGAGTTCTCACTATGGATTTGTTTTGATTGGTGTAGTAGAATGCAAGCATTTCAAGGGTAGAGTTACTAACTTAGAAGCAATTGCTTCCACTGGAATTAAAACAAAAGCCATGGAATATTTGTCTTGGTCTGAAATTTAGTAGGCTCTTGTCTGACTCAAAACTGACATGATTGTGTAACACTGAAAGTTTGTCTTATTGCTAAGAACTGAATAGGAGCTGTTTTTGTTAAACTTACTGAGCTATAACGTGATCAAAAACACTGCTTTTTTTTATGAGTTGTTTTCTATTTGCTTGTTAGTTTGTTTTTGTACAGAAAAGAAGGTCTTGCATCTTTCTGACTTAGAAGTGAAAAGTGGAAAACGCAGCATGATCCCAGAAAGATAGTGTTGTTTTTTTTTCCTCTTTTCTTCCTTGAAGGCAATGTGTAACTTATTACTGAGCCATTCACTGGACCTTATTTTTCTGTGAGTTCTTGCACATAGACTCCCATGAGAAACTTATAAGTGGGTTTATTCTCATGCATATACTAAGAACTATAGTAGTAAAAAAAATACATATAATCAAGAGTAGCAGTAGGATTGTAGAATGCAGGAACAGAAAGAAGCCACAGGTATATACCACCACAGAGCATATTGCAGAGACATTAATGGAGCTTATGTCTGTGAGGAAAAAATATATCAGGATTTAATATCTGAATCTTGAATGCTGTTGATGCTCCATGTGCCCACAGCTGTTGGCTTTGTAGCTGAAAGAAGCGGGAGGGAAAAGAGTAAGAGAAACACATTCATCAGCAGGTATCTGCATCATGTAAACACGCAGTTACAGCCAGTTTGTTTCATACTTCATTTGTTGGCTTTTTAATTAGCTCAGTCTCTATATGGAAGTTTAATTAGGCTATAGAAAACTGTAACTGCTCAGAACTATTGATATAGTGGTGACGGCTCAGTACGTGGGGTGAGAAGCCTCTCTTTGCTCCTGAGAGAGCAAAACAATTTGAAAAAGTTGTGCCACAAGGCAGGAACCAAACAGGCCGTAGACTGTTACTGGCTGGATTTTCTAGAACACATAATCCAGACAGGTGAAAGGCATCCATTTTAGTATGCTGTGCTGGGAACAGATGTTTTGTGGTAAAATGTTGCAGTGAAAGTCAGTCTCTGACTTTTTTTTAGAAACTCTCTTTAAATACTGGAAGGCCTCAATGAAGTCTTTCCAGAACCTTCTCTTCTTCAGGCTGAACAAGCCCAGTTCCCTCAGCCTGTCTTTATAGGAGAGGTGCTCCAGCCAAATGAGCATATTCATGGCCCTCCTCTGGACCCACTGCAACAGCCCCATATCTTACTTGTGCTTTGCCTGGGCATAGTACTAGAGATGGGGTCTCGCAAAGGGTATACTAGAATGGGACAATCACCTCTTTCAGTAGCGATAGAACAAGAGGGAAAGGCTTTAAACTAAAAGAATATTTAAGTTGAGAAGAAATTCTTTACTAAGAGGGTGTTGATGCACTGGCATAGCTGTCCAGAGAAGCTGTGGTGCCCCATCCTTGGAGGCGCTCAGGGCCAGGTTGGTTGAGACCCTGGCAGCCTGAGCTGGTAAGTGGCAACTCTGCCCATGGCATGGGGTGGAACTGGGTACGCATTAGAAGCACTTCCCAACTAAAACCATTGTGTGATTCTGTGAATTTTGAATTTAGAAATCACATAATAATTGATTAACTTTGTATTGTTGCCATTTTTAAGGCTGCTGGTATTTCAGAATTTCCATTTTCCATTGGGCAATGCAATAGAGACTTTTAGCAGCATTACCTCATGATAAATTATGTTATGAAATTGCTGCTCCATTTAAAGGTGTCAAAAAGACATTTTCAGAGTAACTGGGGAGCAGAGTAGAATAGCCTGAGTTTGATACGAAGAGAGTTCTGTGACTCTGTCATCTGACTTCGAGTCTGATCATGAGTAGTTCCTGAGGATAGATAGTACACAGGTAACATGTTTGTAATCAATCTTTTATTTTTCTTTAATATTCCAGACAAACCAACAGCATTGTTACCAGGAATTGTAAGTCAGAAAGAAAACCAAGATTGAGTCCACAAATTCTTGTGATTTCTTGCTTGTTATGCATCACAACTAGAAAAAATGAACAAACAAACAAACAGATTTTAAACTGAAAGGGTCACAGAACATCTAGGAAACAGCTTAAATTTAGAAATAGGTAATGTAGTACTCCCTATTAGACAGGAAAAGTGCAGCTACTGAGTGTTCCACTTCTTTAAGTTTCTTAGTTCTCACAAAGTTTCCCAATTAAGTCCCCAGTTTTACATATCTAAATCTTTTCTTAAAGGAAATAATGATAAATCACATTTTGTTTCATATGGAGACAGCCAGGCTCCCTACAGCCCTTGCATTGTGGTGTTAATGATCGATAATTCATGAGATTTCTATTTAAGCTTTCGGAGGGCAGGTTTTGTAATTATTGTACAGGAAGGATATGAAAAGGGAACTCTTCTCTCTGTCTTGGAACAGGATTGGGTACAGCTGATCCAGACTGATCTCAGCAGTGATCCAGAATCTGATCCAAACTGACCTCAGCAGTGTCTTCTGTGTCCCTCCTCCCACCAAGGATTTTGATTGCCCCAATTATCTCTAACTTCAGGTTAGAGATATTTTATGCCTGTCTAATTTGTGTGAAGTTTTTTTGTAATTACTTTTGTTTGTAATAAGACCATAACTTAGAAGACAAGTGCTATCCAGAGCCTCATCCTTTCTGTTAAAGTCAATGAGCTATTTTTCTGTGCTTTTCAACAGTAGTAGGATTGATGACTGAAACTGAGCAGGTGCTGAAAGGTTAGTTTTAAAGTAGAATTGTGGTAAAAAAATCAAAGTGACCCTGTCAAGCTGACATGCTGGGAGCATTGCAGTTATTTTTTTCCCAGTGACTTCCAAACTAAGTCTGATCAGTTTACAAGTCAAAAGTTTTTTATTGACTTCCAGAACTGCAAAGTCAGCCTCAGTCTTAAAAATTCAAACTGTTACTTCTTCAATCTGCAGAAAATTCTTCTGTTTGGAACTCAGCTGACATGTCACTGAGGCCTGGCTAAGTCCATCCTGCCATTCTTGTGTGTCCTAGTCTAGAGGGACACAGAGTTGAATATTATTTGTTAGAATAGTAAACAGGTGTGACTTGTGGAGATAAGGAGAAAGATATACTGGCATGGCAGAGGCCATCTTTATGTCTTTCTTGTAGTTTTACCTAGACTCTAATCCTTCATTTCTGCCATGATAGCAATTTAATGTTTCCAGTTTGGTTTAGTTCAGCACTACGGGTTCTAAAATACCTTCACTGTGAAATATATTTTCCAGAGTTGTTTAAATTTTCTGATAAAAGTCACAATTTCCAGATCAGTTTACAGCTTCAGAAATCACACCTGAAGAAGTGGCTCCTCCCATATCATAAAAATGCTTGTTTACTTTCAAAGATTAACTGAGTCACAATTGACTTTAATATTGTTATTAAAAAAGTGTCAAAGAAGATATCAAAAGGGGATTCTGCAGCTGCAGGTTTATCTTATCTGTACCATACCCTGACCTCAGTATCCTGATGTGGGTCCTCAGGCAATACATATATAATCTGATCTTAAACTGCTTGCTTGATTAATATACACTGTTGTTAAAATGTGTGCTCACTCCTAATATTAAGACTTAAGCTCTTTCCTTCCATTAGAAGTGCAAGAGGCTTTGTTTAGTTTCATAATGCTTAAATTCTGTAGCAGAACATTGTCTTTTTAACATAGATATAATTTGGGATAACCGTTTAATAGTTGAAAAAGATGTTGAAAAGAAAACTAGTCATTCCAGTGGTTGAAATGTGTGTGTGCCTGCTTGTTTATGATGGAGAATATATGGCAGATGCATATTTTTAAGGCATGTGCCAATTTCTACAGTTCCTTACAGCACACACACATACTGGGCTGATTAAAACTCTGTGGTTTGTTGTCTATAACAATAACTATTTTTAAGGGTGGACGAATGTTAAAGATACTTCTGATGTGTGAGCACACATTGAGTTCTTCGGATGATACAAAAACTCATCAGAATTTCACTTTGGCTTTCTCTAAGTAAGTTTTTTATTCCTCAAATTAACTTCCACTGAAAGAATCGTTCCTCACCTCCACTCCAAAAAAGTGCTTCCCTTCATCTAAGGATTTCTGTCACAAAAAGTTGTTTTACATGATTAGAAAACATTATGCTTTGAGTTGTCCTGAAAAAAAACACCTTCCTTTAGCAGTTTGGATTGTCTTTTCTTATAAACTGCTGTTAACCCAATTACATTTGGCAAGATATTTTTCTACATGGGGACAGTGAGAACATTACAGGCTCATGAGTTTCCTGCCAAAATTATTTGTTTATGACCAGAGACATTTCACCAATAAAAATGAAACGTCATATTTAGCAGCACCGATCATCACTCTTAAGGTTTTGGTTTGGTTTGTTTTTTCAGGGAGAGAAGTCTAAGAAGCTGGTATTGCTTTAATATTCCATAATGTCATTTGTTTATTCCTCATAATACTTATTTACTTGATTTGTGATTGTTGGGCAGGAATGCTGATGAGTGGTATTCATTTATTTGTAATGTATGCTTTGTACACTAAACAAAGCTCACTCAATTTTCAGTTTGCTGCTATTCTGAATCATGGTTATCTTCCAAATTCACATACTGATCATATAATAGAATTTTAAAGAACATGTATGTGAGTAAATACATGAAGTCATGGCTGGTAGAGATACTTTATGATTCAGCAAGTTGATTTATTTTGCTTTTACTTAATGAATTGCATTATTTGGGCTCTCAAATTTATTGTGATAGAAAATGTCCAGGAGGTGTTAGCTTGCTTAACTTTTGGTTATAATACGACAGAAGAAAATAATATTAAAAGTGCCAATAGCTTGTATAATATTATGCTTTCTGTATCTAATACTTCACAATTCTGTAGGAAATATCTTATTTTCTTACTACAATACTCTATGAAGCTCAACTTGGCCAAAGTTCGTGGTACTTTTCATCTTTGCTCTTATTCTCTTATGACATTGACTGGTTTCCACAGCTATCAAAATTGATTGGATTTGTAGCTGTTTAGTAACACTGATATCAGAGCTTTAATAACTTTGTGTCATTTAAAACTAGAGAGGGTCCTTTGGTTTGTGCACCCTGATCTACGTGTAATTTATAAGTCATGCTATAGTCCCCTCATTTTGACATTACTTTTTGTTCTGTTACGTCTTATGACTTCTGCTAACCTTAGCTCTAGTCAACCAAAGATACTTATTTATTCCAGAAAGCTTTACAGCATTTGTTTTGAGACAGCCAGAAATGGAGATCTTATATGAGTAGCTCTTTCAATTAAGTAAATCTCCTTATCAGTTTACTAATAATTAGGCCTACAGTTCGAAACTGAGCTCGGCTCCCAGTGATTGATTCTTCTGAGGGTTTTCAATGCATCTCTGTTAGTATTTCAGTTAACATCAGGAGTGTATTTTGAAATAAGTTTGTTTTGTTTGTTTGATCCCCTCTCTCCTTCCTTTTACCCCAGCACTTTGTGCTGTGACTGGCATCAGAGCAGGTCCTGCAGCCTATGAGCAGATTCCTTTCCAATGAGACAGAGGATGCATTCCAGAAGTGTGGTTAATATGCTCCAGCTGCAGAGAGGTCTTGGGCCATAACAGCAGACTGTGGCTGCTCTGAGACATTCCTTCTTCCACAAGCCTGTGAAGGGTGGAATGTATTCTCCTACACCCTCCAGAGCCTTTCCTAGTAAACCACACTGCCTGCTCATGTAAACAAAGCCTTTGAGAAAGATTGCTTTAATACACAGTGACTTCCACCTGTGAACTGTCTGTATAGTATGGTGTAGCAGGATGATGCTCTTTTAGATTATCTTAAGATACTTAACTTTTAGTAAATGATACTGCCTTTAGTTCACAGTTCTTCTGAGTAGAATTCTTGCTTTTAAAGTATTGAAGTTATTCTAATACAATAGCCTTTAAATCTCTCATAGAAAACAGAATTTAAATATAGTTTGTTATGTTTATGCTTTTTTTTTAGAAATAATGTCCTTTTTTAAAAAAAGTGATAGTTGTTCAGCTGGAGTATCATGAGGCACTGAGTCAAATGTGATATAGAAGTAAATAACATTCAATTCAAATCTCATTGTGTAAACCACATTATTTGATAGGGTTTTTTTTTTAGTGTTGGATCAAGGTTATTCTTCTTGAACATGTGTAGAGTTTTAGCTTTCTTCCAGTCATATAAAACTGTATTAGAATTGGATGCATAAAATTGTATTAGGATTGGATGTAGGTAGTCCATAGAGACATCCATCAGCTAAGTATATTTCAGAAATTATCTATGAGTTATATGAATATACTAATTTTAAGAATGCTTCTTTTGTAGATGTTTATCATCCTCCTTAGTTACTAATGGACTGGAAAGTGCTTCATCATTCTGTTGTGATACTAACATGTCATCCTGCTTCTTTCCAAGCATAGGAAAAAAAAATGTACTGAACCTTTAGTCTTTTCTACTTCATTAAAAATATTCTCATCTTCACACAGGAATTTGTGTATTGCTAGGAATTCTATGTTGTTTTTTTTGGTTTGTTTTTTTTTTTGGTTTTTTTTGCATGGAGCTTACTTTTCTCAGATTAATTATAGATGCAGAAGCATAGATGTGAATAGGCCTAGTTTACAATTCCTGACTCTTCCAGAAGCTCCTAGCTGGCCTCAGATGGAGTTGGGTTCTTGAAGGATTTTAAGTTGCTACAGACTGAGGGGTTTACATACTCACACTGAATTTTCATTATTTTTTTTTTCAGTCTCATTTGAAAAAATAAATCTTTTGCCATTTTCAATAAATAAAACCAGCAGTGTATGGTTAAGAGGGAGGAGGGATGACGAAACACTGTCATGACAACTTTAGTTATAAGTGATTGTATTTAATAGAGCATACTTAATAAAACTTGAGTTTGTTGGCATTACAAGTAGGAGGATCAGCATTCCAAGCTACTATTGGAGTAATGGTGCTGTTGTACTGAACACAGACTGAGCAGTCTACCTTGTTTATCTGCCCATATAGATTTGTTGTGCACATTCTGTATTTATGCTAATATTTATCTTAGATGGTTACCTAAGTCTTAGAAGATGCTTATGGATAATTAAACTCCAATTAATTATTCAACCAAGTTCCACTTCAGAGTTACAATGCTTCGTTGTTTATTTTTTTTAATGGTCAACAAACACCCTATTCTCTCCTAAAAGCTTTGGAGGACTTTATTTATTTTTTTTTTTCTTTAGTCTGGTCTGGTTGTGGTTTTGAAGAAATGCTGCAAACCATGAGCCTATCCTATTTATAATCTGGCTTTTTTCTGCAATTAATAAAATTACCCATACCTCCTTTTTAAATACAACTTGGCTGCTTCCTCGGTATTGTTCTTCCATGAAGAATATTCTTTACTTCATTGACATTCAATAATGTTGAGGTATGCTGCTAAGTATTCCCAGCATGAATGCCTGCTTATAGTTGCAATTTATCATGAATGCTTAAGATTTGTTAATGAATTATTATTATTTTTTATTTTATTTTATTTTCATTTTTTTTCTGGGGGGAGATCTAAAGTCTTGAGGTTTGTATTGTTTCTAAAGCTGCTGAATAACCTGCTGGTTTGAAAATAGTTAATGCATACCACCTGCTGGTAATAATTACATCAAAGCTTATTGCTCCTTTTACTGTATTAATACTGCAGAGCTCTATGGATTCTTTCCAGACAAAAAGCTCAATTCTTCTTTACTGTATTGAACTTAAGAGGAGATTCCTACCAGTAAAGAACTGGCTTTATATACCTATATACTAAATGTGGATATATGGGTTGCATCTGTCTCAAGTTCCTTGTAGAGGTGTTCTCTGGCACTGTATTACCTGCATAACCCACTTTTTGCTTCTGTATAGGCAACAGAAAGCCCAGGAAGGTTTTTGTGAAGCCAGACCACCACTAAGGAAATTGAAAACTGACTTGCCTTCTCTAAGAAATAACAATTTATGTAGTAGAGCTTTCTTGTAGCTTATATCACAGTTGTACTACATACAGTTCAGCTTGTCTCCAGACAAGTTAATTAGCTTACTTCTCTAAATCTCCATGCCTACAGATATTGCTTGTTCTGAGAGATACTCCTATTTGAGAAGTGACTCACCACTGGAATTGTGGGTCTGTAATTGTTTGCTTGTAAGTTTAGGAGTAATATATTCTGCCTTGGAACAAACCACTTGTAGCAGAAATGGTAAGTCATGACCTGAACCAGTGGTTGAGCACCTTGTGGGAAGGTAAGGTCTACCCAGGGGAGCTCAGGTGCATGCAGTGCACTTGAGTGGCTGGAACAGGTGGAGCCAGGATCCATTCCTTCCCAGACCTCATTTAAGGGGTTGGCAGTGGACACAAGGGTATCTCACTGGAGATTGTTGCCTACCAAAGGCTTTCCAAAGATAAGTATTTTTTCTTTCTTTGTTTCTGTGTTCCTGGCTGCTGCATTTGAGCTTGTTCTTTGCTGCAGCTTAGGACTTTGCCAGCTTGCTATTATTGCTGTACTTTGCATCACACTATAGCGTTACAGCTTTACACCACTATGTACAGTTTTATATAGTGTTGAAGCATTGACACTGCATGAATAGACACACCTGTCCTGCTCCGTATTTCTGTGCTGCTTGCATCCTGAGAATGAATAGAAATGCAATCATTTTGAATCCTGTGTTGTTGTTTTTAATAAATAATTTCTAGTGTTTTCAACTGTGAACACTGGAAAATATTGACTCTTCATTGTATTTACATGTCACCATGCTCTCAAGCTTCCTTTGGCACAAAGTTAAACTATCCAAAACTGCTCCTTTGCCTAACCAAGATCTTAGAGATATTTTACCATGAGAGCTCTCCCAGTTTTGTGAATAAGGTTGTTGTATGTTTCCTCCTTTTTATATAATTCTGCACCACCATCTCTGAAAGCTCTGTGTCCTCAAATATTTTCACTTCATTAGAACATGAGGCACGTTCTGTGTCCTGTGGGGTGAAGGTTGTAACACTGCTCTCATTAATTCATGATAACGCCAATGGAAAATCCAGGCAAAATTCTGTGTGGCATTGGCAGGACCAGCTCAGGTGTGAAGTGTTGATGCTGAGGTACATGGATAATCATGATTGTTCCAAGAGGTGGCTGCTTTTGGAAACGTCTGCAGTGCTAATGACTGCTGTCACAGCTGGATATAGTTTGAATGCTAAATAATAAGGTAGATTGTACCAGTTTAAGGTAATGGATATCCCATTGTATGTCCTTCAACATCAAATTAAATGATAATTTATAAGAAATAGGTTGGATTTCAAAATAGGGAAAGATTATAAAAAAATCACTTCAAAAGGAGGAAAAAGTGAAAGGGAAAACATTTGGGAAAGGTTTTATGCATTGGTAAACTCTCAAGTAATCCTGTGGTGTTTTTTGTGTTTACTGCTAACTACCAGATTCTTAATATTGTTAATTGAATTTGGGGAATACACTTTCAAAGAGCTTTAATTCTCATTATATTGTCTGCATTTGATATTGTGCCTGAAGTTTCAATGAAATGTGCAAAGCAGAAAGGCACATTAAAAAAAGAAATGATGAAATGAACTCAGGGTGACCAGAGAGATTCAGGAAACAATTATGAAAACGTAAGTTATGTTTGTGTTCTGTAATTTTGTGTCTGGATAGTGATTTTGAAAATAGCACCTCTAGTGCCTGCCTATGATAAGTAGCTTTTCTCTCTTCCAGTTCTCTATGCACCAACACAGACACACACAGAGAGGGGGAAAAAAAGAAAAAAAAAAAAAAAGAAAAAGAAAAAAAAAAAAAGTTTTTGCAGAGAAACGTGGTCAAGGGACAAGGGACATGAAGATCTTTGTGTTAACTTTGGATGGTGTATCGCTTTTGTGGAGAGAACATGTTCCTTTTTGAGGAATGAATATGTGTGAATTCTGGGAATACCTGCTATTTGAATCTGTAAAATGCTAAAAACATTTCTGCTTAGAAGCTAAATACTACTATTGGGATGAGGATCTGTAGCAGAAATACAAAGTCGTGGCCTGGACCAGTGACTGAGCACCTGGTAGGAATGTAGGACCAATCCAGGGGAGCTCAGGTTTTTCTGTGTCCCCGGCTGTTGCGTTAGGGCTTGTTCTTATTTCCTGCAGCCTAGAATTGTGTCACCTTACTACTATTGCTGTATTTTCTATCACTTTAAAGCAATACAGGATTAGGAAACAGTGCATCATCTACTAGCTGCCTGATTGCTGCATGAAGTTCCTACTTGTGACTTGTAACTTATATGGCATTTAAGTATACTCAAACTTATTGAGCCTTTCTCCATTGAGACGAAAAGTTGACAGGCCTGCGGGAAGTGCCTAGACCTTGTAAAGGGATAGTAGTAAGGTCAGCTATGCGATATGTAGTGAGATGTAGGGCTCAGTAGGGAGGTGTCATTCAGATCTCTGAGTCAAGGCTTTGCCAGTCACTTTTGAGAAGATTTTTAGAGAATCATCTATTTGAGCTTGTACATGTTCAGAGAAAAAGGAGTTTTCTTATCTGTTGAACCTATACAATATCATGAGATACGTTACTTTTAATTATGTTGTGAATACTAAGACTAAATGTGGGTTCTGTTCTGCATGCACATTACAACTTAGTTAGTTGTGAGTCCGCTGGAATAAGATGAGGATTTTTAATTGCAAGCAAGGAGGGAGTGCTGGGGAACAGTGTGTTCTTCTTGCAAGTCACTGTGCAATGCAAAGATGCTTTGTGCCAAGCAAACCCAGAGCTTATCCTGTGCATGGTATGGGCCCAGTGTGCTCCTGACTTCTTACATAGAAGTTCTGACAAAACTACTTTTCCTCTTTTTTCCTTTGAATCCCAGCTGCAACTTGATTAATGGGGGGTGGAAGTGAAACATAACACTAAGTGATTTATTTGGGGTCACAGCCAGACAAAATACTTAAACAGATTTATTGTTATCATAAAACTCCACTGCAAACAAAACTATTTTTAGACAAGTCTGTTTGCTATTTTTATGTCATTCCAATTTGTTTAAGAAAGGAGGGCCTGTGTTTTTCCAGAAACATGAACTTAATGTTAATGTGCTGCTGGTACCTGTAGAGGCCAAATACAGACAAATGAAGCACTGTTTATGTTGGAAATCTGTAATCATTTTATCACAAAATAATTCATACATCTAGGTGAAAGTGGAGTTACATTTTTTTAAATACTGTACTCAGTTTTTTGTGTCTGAGGGCCAAATTCCCATTTTTTGGTTGTGGAAAAATGGTTTATAGAATATGAACTTGTTGAAGTCCAGCTAGGCCAGGAAAGATGATGCCAAGATTTTTGGTTTGTTTTGAAAATTACATTTCTTTTCTTTTGCCTTGTAAAGTTTCATTGTGGAAAAAAAGTTAGACATAATGTCTGTAGTTCAGCACAAAGTTCTCAAGACAGAATCATAGAACCACCTAGGCTGGAAAAGACCTCTAAGATCATCCTGTTCAACTGTCTGTCACCAGTATTTCCCCCTAAACCATGTCCCTCAGTTCAACATCTAAATGTTTCCTGAGCATCTCCAGGAGCAGGGACCACACCACCTCCATGGGCAGTCCGTTCCATCACCTGACCACTCCAGAAGTATTTCCTAACATTCAACCTGAATCTCATGTGGCGTGGTGCAACTTGAGGCCATTCCCATTAGTCCTATTGCTAGTTAAGTGGGAGAAGAGGCTGACTTCCACCTCACTACGGGCCCTTGTCCTGTCATTAGTAAAGATATTGAACAGGACAAGCCCCAGTACCAATCCTTAGGGAACACCACTCATGACTGGTCACCAGCTGTGTGTAACTCCATTTATCACCACTTTCCGAGCCTGGTCACCCAGCCAGTTCTTTACCCAGCAAAGAGTGTATCTGTCCAAGCTGTGGGCTGCCAGCTTCTTCAGAAGAATACTGTGGAAAATAGTGTTGAAGGCTTTGCTGATGTCTCGGTAGAAGTTCTTGGAGCTGTCGTTTGCTGTAATGGTGTGGAATGAGATGGTGGGGGGGGGGGGGCTACAGGTCCACTTGCCAAGATGACCATTGTCTATCATTCAGCCATCAGCTCCAGTGCATGGAAAAGGTAGATACTGGTCCTCAGCATGAATGTCCTCAGGTCAGAGCAAGTTTATTTTAATCAGATGTGCACACAAGCCTGACCTTTTTCATTTCAGGTCTGGTTCCAAAAAGAGTCTCTGATGTAGTCATGTATCTAATTACCTCAATTACAAGGAGCACAAGGGGAAGAAGATGCTCTCCCTGGGTCAGAATACATACACCCAGAATTCCCATAAGTATTGCCTCCATCTAAAATCTAAGAAAATAGGAGTCTGATTAGATTTCCTAATCCCATCCCTACAGAGACTGCTGATCCTGGTACATCTCTGTAGGGAAGGCTGTAGGGATAATGGATTTTGTTTCTTGAACTCTCATACAGGTATTTCATTCAGAAAGTTTTCACTTCTGTTTGGAAACACCCAATGTACATGATTTAATTTCCTTCAAACTTTATCATCATTTAAAAAAAAAATAAAAATAAATGTGCACTATCCATTATTTCACTAGAAATGCTCTTATGCAAAAAAAAACAAAAAACAACAAAACTTTTGCTTCTTCTGATGTCCTGCTGTTACTCCCTAGTGTTCATGTCTGACTTAAAGATTAATTAAAATAAATATCAAGTGCTACTGAAATAATTAATAAATGATACAGTTTACTTTCGATTGTAAGTGGAAAAATGTCTTATACTTCCCTTTAAAAAGTCAGCATGGTTCCAGAAAGGAAGGAAGCATGCTAATTACAGTGCCTACATGAGACTTTACAATTCATGGCTTAGAGTTGATCAGAAGACGCAAAGAAGGCAAGGCAGGCATTTTAATATTTAATACTTCAGTTTTTCTAATCCCAAAGCTAGATATTGAAGTACACAACAAAACTTATTGTGCATTTCCTCATCTTTTCCATTTAGAAAAGTTAGAGGTGTCTAGCATCAGTTGCTGATTTTACGCTTCTTTTGCACTGCAGTAACGCGTCTGAAGTTGCTTTTAATTTAGACTGGTTTATCAGAGATCAGCATTAGGGACTTTAGCTTTTAACAGAGCGACCTACTTCATCATAACACCAGAATTTACAAAGATTCAGTTTACAACTAGTGTCTGTGTAAGTACCTATTTTATCAAGCAGTTTTTTAGGATGTATCGCTACAGATATCTTCCCCCTCTTTGCTATGTGGTTTAAGGAAAAAAAAAAAAAAAAAAAAAGTTATTGTTCTAGCCATCTCACTCTTTGTGGCTGTTTCTATATCTAGCTTGGAGACTGGGAGGTAGTGGCCAGGAGATAGTAGCCAAGAGACCCATGAAGGATCAGTACAAGCATGGTTGTACTTTCATGTAGTTTCTTGGCTTCCAGCTCCATGATTCCTGACTAGAGAATGTACACTTAATCATTGCAATGCAGTTTTCTTGCTTCCATCAGTTTAATGTTGTAACACTCTTGCAATTACTTCAAGTTCCCCTCCTTCCATGATACCACTGTATCAGTAGCAGGAGTACTCATTGCTCGTTGTACTTCCCCACTAAATGATGGAGAGCCAACTGCAGTAGGAATCCAGCTCTGTTTCTGTCTGAGGTATGTTTATCACTTTCTAGGTTTAGCCTGTGTTTCAAATGAGAATAGATATAAAAGCTTAGGGAAATCTTCACTTTTGTCAGACCTGTAGGGAGTTATGGGAGCTATAGAAATCCCACATATCTCATGTTAAGGCTTTTGCCTCAAATTCCTGTTTGGCAGTGTGGCAGATTTACGGGCTCCCTCTCCAACCCCCCCCATCCCCCCTTCCCCCAGCAAAATAAAAACATTTATTTTGTTCCCTGATGCTCATCTTATTTGAAACTGGAGGAGAAGAAGGGAGCTGGCAACTATGTGAAAATATGAACCAAAAAGGAAGGTCTTGATCAGTTTTATGAGTACTTATGGCAGGATTAATCAAGTGGTACCTTTGCTGTGGAAGCAGTGCTTCCTGTTTGGACTTCTAGAGAAACCTAGGTAAAAAGGTTTCAAAGCTTTCAGGCTTTCTGTTATGTTCTTTGTCACACTTTATGTGTTTCTTCATTACTGTGATTAGTTTTAATGTTTTGAAGGGGTTCAGGGTTTCTTTTACATTCCTTCAGAGGAGGAAAGTTACTTGGCATGATTGGTACAGTTCATCATAAATTTCTTTATAAAATTGTAGTGTTCTGGTAGAAACAGTCATATTTTATAGGATGTGGTTTAAACTTCCCACCTTGAAGTTTTATGGAAATCTTTTCCTGGAAAAAATATTTTTTCTTGTCACTGTGGTCCAAGTAAGAACTGAGAACAGTATTGTTACTTAGAACCTCCTGATTTCTTCCACAAATCTTGTCCCTCCCATTCTCCCAAGTATGCAGTTTCTCTCTTTGTAATGTTAAGATGCTAATGAAAATAGGTATATTAGCAATGTGGGCATCTAGCTAATGATTTCAGAAGATATCAGCATTTACAGAAGGGTGTATTCTAATTCTGATGGTAATCAATGTCTTTATTGTCCTAAATCGCAAGCTTCTACATTTTACTACTTAATTTCAGGCATGTGGACATAAGTATTCACTTTCAGTGTGTTTCTGTGTCACCCATCTCTCTTCCATTAGCCAGAGTTACATGTTTGCTTAAGTCAGTAAGCCCATTCTTGAGGCAGGAAAGATTGTGCCTTTTGTAGGTATGGGCCAAACTAACGTTGTGAATTACAGTTTAGAATAATCAAATAGAAACACAGCATTGGATAAACGCATACATGACAACAGCAATGATGCTAGGGGGGGAAAAAAATATCTTTTTTTTTTTTTTTTAACACACTAGGGAAAAATGAGAACACAACAAAAAGAATAACTGTTTAATTGGATAATGCTGACTTCTCTTGACTTTTGACCAAAAGTGTAATTAACCTTTGTTCTGAAAACCTAATCAAAATAATGCAAGATTTATATTCGGAGTGGAAGAGGAAAGGATGTGGATTTTTGAAATCTGTTGGAATATTACTGGCTCTGAATTTAGAACAGACTTGACCTTTCTCAGGCTTAGGTCCTGGGCTCAGTGTTCACAGGACTTTCTCAATCTTGTTGTTTTTGTATTTTTTTCTTCTTCATCATCCTTCTCAAAAAAGAGGGAAGTCAACATGCATCTGATCTGAGAATGGTTTTTAACACAAAGCTAATTCCTTCAGAAAACAAGCTGTTTCTGAGCTGAACATCATGGAAAGAAAATGTTCTGCTCCTTAAATGATGTTGTGGAGTACTCATTCTTGCTTGTATTATGTGGAAAAGATGGATAATACTGATGTATGTGAGACTTTTTTGAAATGATATAAATATATTTCTCTGCACTATTGCACTGTGAAGACAGATGGAATTACAAGATCAGATAAGAGGAAATATTTATCTTCTGTCAGTTTATAGTAACGTAGATCAATTTTGCTGCTGGTAGCAACGTGGCTTATCATTTCTTATTCAGTTTAATTAAGAACAGAAATTAACATTATATCCTTATAATACTTACCCCGTGCAGTTAAGTAAATTTGCTGCAAAACATAATATTTTATCTTAGTATTTTATATTCTGCAGGTACTGTTTTAAATATGGTAGCAGAAGTTAGTATGTTAGTGCCTATTTCTGTAACGAGAACTGGCAAGGGATATTTTAGAAATGAGGGCAGCATAGATTTTCTAACAAAGTTTGAATCAAAAACCAATTCTCCTCAAATCCTTAAAGGACCAAAGTAGTGAAAAGTTATGTCCCCTCTAGGGGACAGTCAGTTTTGAAAAGGAGGGATGCATTTCTGTAGTCTGAATACCATTCTTTGCACTGTTGAGAAGTTTGAGAAATATGGAAGTATCAAAAGTGTACATTCTTGATCTTTCCCTACAGTTTTGCATAATTACTTGTTTTTTATGGAAGAGAGAGCACTGAATACTGCCTATCTAAATAATAATTTTCTTGTGAAGTGTCTTGCCCATTGCCATCATTTAAAAAACAAACAAAAGAAAGTGCTGGACCATTCTTCCTACTAGCGAACATCTGACTAAATACATCGGAGTTGAAAATTAATGAGCCCATGCACCTCAACAGTCTAAACTTCAAGGGTGGAAATTTAGTTCCCTTCTAAAATTAGAGTGTGTTTTGTTTATATATGCTCCAAAGCTAAGGGGGTTCTTTTGTTTGTTTTTGTTTTTTGTTTGTTTTTTTAAAGAAGGGAAAAAAAAAAAAGAAAAAAAAAAGGCAAAAAGCCTTGATTTCCATGATGCTGGGATTGTGAATGGTTTCTTTAAATAAGCCAATTTGTTTGTACCATGAGGCTTTGGGTCAGGAGCTTAGAGCAAGCTGTACCAGAAAGTTCACAGGAGCCTGTTCTTGTAGGACTGGCCCTTGCTAACATTTCTGCCCAAAATGCTGCTTTCTGCTGTAGAGTTTTCACTGAAATTTGAAGAAACATGGTGGAATGTGACCCTTAGTCTGAAGTCCTTTGGATCTTTCAACCCCATTGAAAACCTATCGGGTGTTTACCCAGTGATTGTTTTTTCTCTCTGGGATATGAGAATGCTTTCAAACTGTAAATAATTGAAGTGTGTTGTTTCCATTAACTAAAGAAATAGTGTGTGATTGCAGGTCTGAAAGCACACAGCTGGGATACTGGAAAGACAGTGGAGCTCTTACTCTTTATGCTATGTGTCCTTGTTAATGCTGTTTAGAAATCTACAGATTAAAAAGACTTACAGCAGTAGAAATGAATTATTATTTGGTTTGCAACTGAGATTTCAGAGATGATGGGACCATTCAAATGCTGCACTGAAATGCATATCAAAGAAGTAGTTCTTTTCTTCTTCCCTGCAGTGTACCTTTCTGGCTTTTTCTAACTGCACTGATGTGAGTTTCTGCCAGGCACTCAGATACTTACTTAGTACTACAGTTTTTCTTATTGTTCAGAATGTGAATAAAATTCATCAGCAGCATAATTTTCTAGTTTAATTCCAGTAGAAACATTTCACCCATAAAGAATTAAACTCCATAAATCCATGAAAAAAATAATTGAAATTCATTATAAATTCAACAAGAGAAGAGCTTCCCACTGGAAACAATGATTATTTTTTTTATTAGAGCAATTTTGAACCACAGAGTTGATGTTGTTCTCCAGTGGAGCAGACTGACAACAGTATAACTTCACTAGCTTCAGTCTTGCTGCTTTACTGCAAGAGATTTCGATTTTGCTGTAGATAAGCTACAGTTTTAATGTGCTAGTTACTTTTTTTTCCCCCAAAAGAAAATTTAAATTTAGTTGTTCATCATTGAAAATACAGATTTGAACCCATACTAACAACAAAAACAACAAAAGCAGGTATTGATACAATCAGAAAACAGAGACCAGACTTAGTTTCACTCTTTGAAGCCTGGATAAATGATGCATTTGCACTGTATGCTGAATGTGAGCATGCCAGGCATCCTCCAGAATCCAACTGAGATAATGTATGCTATTACATGTCTTCCCCAGGCTCTACTGGAAAGGTTCTATTTTTCTTCTGAGAATTTGGCACGAATAGGCAGTGTTTGCTAGTCAGTTGACTACTGTTGTAATATCTGTAAGCATATTCTACTTGATCAGTCTTCCTCTTCATCAAAAAAGTCACACATTCCAAGTCTTTGAACTCGCTTGTTAGTTTACGATCTCCAGAAGCCATGAATGCCAGCAATTACATTTTTGATAATACCCAGCTTTCCTTTGTTGTCAGAGAAAGAAAGGAGCAAGCTTGTTACGGTAAATGCTTTCCTTATGTTTCTAGCTGTGTGCTAAGTTGGACATGATTCAGTATACCTAGCCATCATCGAACTCCTGAAGGAAAGCATCAAATACTACTTTTGGCTCGGGGACTGCTGTATTTCAGAATGTATTGTATATATGTTTGGAAACAATTGCCATGGAGATTAGTAAGGCTGCTTTTCTCAAGAGACAAATTAATTCCTAACTCAGATGCATTAAAGTACAAGGAAGATACTGTCTCCATACACACATGCATGAAATGCCTTTTTTAATAGTAGGACAAGGGGAAATGGTGTTAAGTTGAAAGAGGGAAGATTTAGGTTGAATGTTAGGGGGAAGTTCTTTACTAGGAGAATGGGAGAATGGTGAAGTACTGGAACAGGCTGCCCGGGGACATTGTGGATACCCCATCCCTGGAGGTGTTCAAGGCCAGGTTGGATGGGGCCCTGGGCAACCTGATCTAGTAAACATGGAGGTTTAATTATTCCAATGATGTAACAGATTTCTCTTATTTTCAGGTTATCTGTGCTTTTTTTTTTTTTTTTTTACTTCTCTAATTTTTTTATTTTATTTTTGCTTGCTATCAAAACAGTAAATTTCTTTTTACTGGACATAATAAATTAACATCTGAAGAAGCCAAAGGTTTTGGATGAAGTCCGTGTGTTATTTCACAACAGCAAAGTGTGACTAAGGAATGTATAAAATTCACCTCTTTAAGAATGCTTACATAAGTAGCAGTCTTGTTGCATTGTCTAAGTCTTGTTTAATATATCAGCATAGTCTGCAATTTTACTTTTGAAAAAAACTATTATTGATGAGGCTGCACAAAGCTTCTTTCTCCAGCCAAAGGGAACAGCCATCAGATATCACAGAATCACAGAATCACAGAATTACCCGGGTTGGAAGGGACCTCAAGGATCACGTAGTTCCAACCCCCCTGCCTAGCAGGGCCACCAAACATACACCTTTACTAGATCAGGTTGCCCAGGGCCCCGTCCAACCTGGCCTTGAACACCTCCAAGGACGGGGCATCCACAACCTCACTGGGCAGCCTGTTCCAGGACCTGACCACTCTTCTAGTAAAGAACTTTCCCCTAACATCCAACCTAAATCTTCCCTCCTTCAACTTAAAACCATTTCCCCTAGTCCTGCTATTATCAGCCCTTTCGAAGAGTTTACTCCCTTCCTGGGAGTAAGTTCCCTTCAGGTACTGAAAGGCTGCAATGAGGTCACCCTGCAACCTTCTCTTCTCCAGGCTGAACAAACCCAACTCCCTCAGCCTGTCCTCATAGGGGAGGTGCTCCAGCCCCCTGATCATCTTCGTGGCCCTCCTCTGGACCCTTTCCAAAATCTCCATATCTTTTTTGTATTGAGGGCTCCACACCTGGACACAGTACTCCAGATGGGGCCTCACAAGAGCAGAGTAGAGAGGGACGATCACCTCCCTATCCCTGCTGACCACTCCTCTCCTGATGGAGCCCAGGATCCCATTTGCTTTCTGGGCTGCCAGAGCGCACTGCTAGCTCATGTTAAGTTTCTCATCTATCAGGACCCCTAGGTCTTTTTCTGCCGAGAATCAGTACATGTTCACTTTATTTACTCTTTTTTAAATGATTACGCAAAAATAAAAGATACTCAAGTCACCTTCAGTTAACTCATGCTGTGGACTTGCAAGTCTTCCCAAGAGATGTAAGAAAGCAGTATAGTTATTTCTTAGCATGGTGTCATGGTTCTGGGCTATTTCTGTGAGTTATGGGACAGAGGGTTCCATGGACCAGTGCCCCAGGGAAGGGAGAGGATAGGGAGATGGGCCAAGAGGAGAAAAACAGCATCAGTGAGCTGAAGGAGAAAACTAATTTATTAAATATGATAGCTGAATGCAAGATAATAACACAATGTAATACAATATAATTGGAATCAAAGCTAATAAATCAAATAAATAAGAGTGTCCAAAAACCAAAAGCCTTACTCTAATGCTGTAGGCAAGACAGCTTGGGAGCACATGCAGAAGAGATGAGAAGACAGTCCCAGGCAGTTTTATCTTTCTCTCTGAATGGAAAATGGAAAAATGGAAAACAGAAACAAAATAATGAAGTCTTCTGGGAGATGTAGTTCATTCTTCTCTTCTGGGACCTAGGTACCTAGAACTATCAACAATCCATGGATCTGCAACATTAACTTTTTAAATCTGAGTTTGCTACGTGATATTATGATGTGGAATACTGATAACAAAAATTGTAAAATCATGACACCTGTTAAACATTCTAGAACACAGCAGTAATACCCGTAATGATGGGTCTGGAACCTTCTTAAAACAAGATGACTCATTGTCTCTTAGAAGGAATTGGACAGAGGATTGCATACTGCTTTTGAGAATTCTGTCCTTGGCAACAACTTCACAGCTACCATTTAGATATTGCTGCAACTTAAATTCATTGCTTTCTTTTGAAGTTGGCACGGCATCACTTTGATGAAATGATGTCAGCTCTATGACTCTAAATTAAGCCGAGATTATTACATCTGTATTCTGAGGTATTTGCAAACTTAATAATTTTGATTTAGATTTGAGAAGATAGCTTTTTTATTTTTTTTCTGCTAAATTAAGATACCAGCAGTTGATAGTTTCTATGCTGTTAAATTATACAAAAAATTATTTCAGACATGCTGTATTAGTGAGACTATTTAATATATGTGGTTACCTGTGTTTAGCCAGCTTATATTATAATGAGGTACTGTATAGCGGGAATCACTATGTAGGGTTACAGAGTTTCTTGAAGATACTGGGGTGGTGTGGGTTTTTTTGTTGTTTTTTTTTTGTTTTTTTTTGTTTGTTTGTTTTTGTTTGTTTTTGTTGTTGTTGTTATTTTGTTTGTTTTTGTTTTTTGTTTTTGTTGTTGTTGTTGTTGTATAAATCAAGTTTTTACTACTTTGCCTCAGGAGATTACAGCTCTTTCTCCTGTGACAAACATAGCCCTTTTGCTAGACTGTGTCCATTGGTGTTGTGGTTTTTACTAATTTGTACCTAAGTTATACGCTCCCACTGCTTAGCCGGATCTTACCTCTGGGCATCTCCAAATGAGTCTCTGTTGCTGGCTTCTCTTAGGATAGCTTCACCATAACTTTGTCCATTCTGTACTGCATGCCACTGTCTCGCACCAATTTAGACGTGAGGCAAGGTTCTTTTGATATGTTATGCCCAGCGTGAGATTAAGAAGAAGAGCATTCAAATGTTGATCCGACCAGTTTATTAAAAATGATAGACAATTGAGGGGATGGGGAAGGGAGAGCGACGAATATCAAAATTAGGGTGATGGGGAAGTGAAAGTAGGCTATAGAAAAAGGTAGAAAAGAGCAAGAATTACGTTAAAGCGGGGAATAGTCACCTCCTGGATGCAGCAGCATCCTGTAGCACATTGTTAACGTTGCTCCGGGGCAAAATAAGCGTAGGGGAGAGCAGCAGCGGAGTAGCAGGTCGCAGGCAGCAGATCGGTGAAACGCAAAGAAGATGGTCAGAGTAGCGAGGTTTCAAGAAGCAGAGTCTCGGGCAGCGAGGTCCCACGGAGCAGAGTCTCGAGCAGCAATCCCAGGAGAGACAGTAGGCAGCAGTAGGACAACGGTGGAGGAATCTGAGGTCAGATACCTAGAAAACCTAAAAGGTTCTTCAGCATGCAGGCATCTTCTTCAGCATGCAGGTGTTCACGTAGAGAGGCGTCTGATGACAGAAAAACCTCCTTGTTTCCGTAGTGAGGCATCTGGTGTCAGAAAACCTAAATTCAGGTTTTGTACATGCCCTTTTTATCCTACTTCTTCCCAGCCTTCGCGACATTTCTGGAAGGCTTGGGTCAGAGTCATGTGAATTCCTCGGAGATGGCCATCTTCCTTGAGATAGGCCCACACAAAAAGACCACTTTAGGGCCATTAATCTGCATCTTATCTCCCTTTCGTAGCTCCCAAACTTGTCCATCTCTTGAACAAAGGGATTTCTTGAACCTTGATTCCTGTGTGTCTCAGACAAAGGGAGCCCTGGAACCTTGACCAGGACTTGCCTGAACTTGTCCATTTCAGCAAACTTTGAGACAGTAATATAAAAAGCATGGCCTCTTACAGCCACCACAGTGACCATGCTTACATATGTGGTCCTTTAGGTACCAACAGATCCCTTCTAGCATTTTCCTGGTGTGCATGCAACACTCCTAGCACTGTAACAAAAGTCAAGTGTAAGCGAGAGATCCACTGCCTTTCAGCATACATAGTAATCTTTCTGTAGCAGCAACTCATAGCAATGGATTGTAGCTATATAAACACCATTTTAAAAAAAAAAAAAGGGTGGGAAGCTTTATACCAGACAGCACCAAGAATAAAAGATGATCACTGCATGAGAAAGCAGCACCATGGTTTTCCTCAGTCTGTAGATCTATGATTGATGTGAAGCAGTAATATATTTTAGCTGCTTTTTAGTACTTGGAGATTGAAGCCATTTAGCACAATTCTGCCACCAGCATCCTTACACTACTGTGCTTTGATATTTTCTTGAGCTTATCTTTGACATATGTTTGAGGCAATGAAGTGAGCCAGAACATAGACTATCAATGACGAATCTCCTTTTTTTTTTTTTTTTTTTTTTTTTTTCCTTCTCTCCAAATATGGAATCCGTATTTAAAAAAAAAAAATAAAATAAAAAGACCTTGAGAAGCAGCATACATGTGTCTGGACTACATCAGTCTTTGGAAGCCATCCATGTGTGATGCTTTATGGCATAGAACTCCAGTGTTTAAAAGGTCTGCCAAGGTCACTGTCTCACGGTGGTATCTCCACTAGTTGCTTTGGGCTTGTTGCTGTTTGTAAAATCCTGGACAGCGCTGTGTTTTAGAATCAGAATCAGTGTCTGTGGCTTAAGCATCTTAATTGCTGCATGCAAAATTAGGACCTTACCAATAGTAGAGAACTGGAAAGACCAGATGTATCAATAATGGATGTATTCTGGGATTCCAGCGCCTGTCTCCTGTATTCCCTTCCTGCTCCTCTACAACCAGGGCCACAACTAAACATCAAGGTGATTAACATATGCCTGGAAACTTGGTTCTTCACTTCTGCCTGCTTTTCTTTGTTTTTTTCAGAGACTTACTGTATCTTTTTTGACACTTGAGTCCTGCTTAGCTTTCCAATTTTAGCAGAGTTTTGTGATTGTTTCTGATCAATGGTAATGATCATAGTCTGATAAAAAAAGGTTTGAAAACATGTTGCTCTCCAGATGCTGCCTGCCCTTACTTAACTAACCAGTGGAAACACATTAGTTGCCAATCTAGTTAATCATGTCTTTCTGAACTGTTGGCTTGGAGTGATGCATCAGAGTCAGAATTCACACACACAAAAAAGTATCTTATTCCTTCACTCTTCACCGTCGTGCATTCAGGCATACAGTATTGCCCCAGCAAGCGAAAATTTGCTGCCAAGACTGTACTCGTAGTAAGACCAGCTCCACTGGTATCACTGAAACTAGAAGATAGGACATGGTCATGAACAGATACATAATTCAGATTCTGTATGCATTTATCCACTCTTTTGACTTCTCTCATACCTTGCCATTTTGTTTACTGAAGCATTTTGAAGTCTACTGGAAGTCACTCAGTTTAGAAAAATAAAAATAAATGACTTTTTTTTGGCTGAATCTTGGGTGGATTTTTACAGAAAGA
The DNA here is from genome assembly GCF_054131305.1 of Coturnix japonica. NCBI lineage: Eukaryota > Metazoa > Chordata > Aves > Galliformes > Phasianidae > Coturnix > Coturnix japonica. The sequence continues at coordinate 64,011,841 of NC_140663.1, read as the reverse complement.
GGCAATATAAACACAAGCTCCTAAGGTAGAAATCAAGAAGGTAGCTGATAATACTATTTATATGCATTTGTCTGTTCTGAACAAAAAATTAAAGCCACTATGAATTCTTTGCTCTTTTGAATCAAGAGTCGAGACTGTTGATTCCATGGATTTTTGTGTTAAAAATTATCCACATAAGCAGCTGCATAGAACAAGCTGATTAAAAATAAAGAAGCAAGGGGGAAGAAGGAAAGGAAAAAAATACTCAAAAGCCAAGCAATCTGCCCTAAGTTGTTTTGTGGTTTCCTTTGACCGAGTCACATCGCCTGTAGGTTATCAGGCAGCTGCTGATGCTGTTGTTGACATTTTGACCTCTGTATGTCAGACTTCTTATAAAACTGCTCAATGATTCTGTGTCCTGCCAATCTCAGTCCTTTAGCTAAAGGAAGCAGGAAACACAAGATTCCCTCCTACCTGGTGGAAGGTATTGGACCTGGTATCTGTAAGGATGCTTGACTGTTCCAAAGCCAATGTGCTCTCTCCTAGGTGTTAACAGTAGATCTCGAAGCTTCTCTGTTTCTGTTCTCCATCTGCTGTTAGGTAGTACTCAGCTTTTTCATGATTTTTTGATAGCTTGTTGTTTGTTTGTTTGTTTTTCCAGCAGCCAAAGAGTCGTTGTGCACAGAAGCTTGAGCTTTTCTCTCAAGAAATAGAAGAGGTTAGTCTGTAGTGGGGAAAGTGATCTAAGAGATTCCTTGGAGACTTCACATGGCTGGTATCCCTGCCCTACCATGGATAAGTGGGGTCAGAGGCTAGTGTATTTAATTAAGACTGGTCTTATCAAGTTATATTTTGTTAAGACCTACTAAAACAATTACTGTCATGTGTCTTGTCAGACCTGCAGTATTTCACTTAAATTTCACTTAATAGAGAACTTACTCTGGATGTGGAAGGGATAAAGACAAAATAAGCAGTATAAATAAAGGCAAGGGATAAAGACAGATAAATACTATGAATAGTATTAGTAATAAATACAATTCAGTTGCAGACTGTGAGCTTATAGTACAAATGTTCATTTAAAGTTTTTAATAACTGACATGTGTCAAAATATCAATGTTCTAAAGACAGTTATGTGGAAAAATGGTTATTTGTTTCTGTATTTTCTTGGAGTCTCTTTTGGGTCTTTAAAATGTATTTATCTTAAATAACAAGATATTCTAAAGCAATAATGTACACCTTTGTCTTCCCATAGCAAGAAGCTGAGGAAAAATATGAGATAGCAGTGGTCTTAAGACATAATACAAGTGTCCAGGGATCTATATCTTCTTTTCAGTATTTTAAAAGCGAGATAGATGTTACATATTTCTTCAGCCAAAATATGTTTACCTTTGTTTCTGTGCAGTGTCTGTAAATGCAGAATAGTTAGATGTAACTGCTCATAGAGCATTGGTGTTCTCATGAACTCTGTCTACCTTAAAGTATGCAAGAAAATGAAATTTATGGGTGAGGAGAAAATAAAAAACAAGATTATAATCTTACAGGTCAGACAAGTAGGCTGATTCTGGATAGAATTAATGCTAAGAAAGGAGTGTGTTTATATACATATAATCCAGTTTCAGATGGAGGAATCCTTTCTCTTGGAAATAATAAGCTTTCTTTCTTCAGAGACATTTGAATATGAGATGTTCTGGAAAAAATTAGACTTTTTATTCCAAGTTCTAGTGATGTGCGGAGTCAAACTCTATAACCAGAACTAGGTTATAAAGCAAGTATGTGTTTATTCAGCGCTGGGCACACGGGGGATCACTCCTCCTATCGTGTGCACCAATAGATGGAAGCATTAGAAAGTTGTAGAGCAGGCATATACATATCCAACAGATTTCCAATAAATCATAACATATTCATTGTTTTTCCAGGAACTCATTTATATCCTGTCCGTCCTACTGACACAGTCCATAGCGGGTGTCTCACTCCGGTGGTTGTTCGGACAAAGTCAGAAGTCTTCCTCAGGTTTACCTTCCTTCTTTGACCTAGCTCCTTAATTCAATCCAGTTAAAAACAGTTTCTTTGGCTACCTTTCCCTTATGTTTCCCCAGCTGCATTGTCTTGACTACAGAAATGTCAACATGTCCCACTGGTCCTTTTGTTCTGACTTTCCCCAAAGCCTAGGATACTTAATCTTCATGTGAAAGGCCCCTATTTACCCAATTCCTGATTTCACTAGTTAACAGTGTGCATTTTTGTCAGTTTTAAATCATAAACTGAAGAATGCTTCTGGTTGCTTGTAAGTAACATCCATTGAAATGGTGCAATGAATAACCATGCAAGAATTATGCTGGATGTGAGTGTCCAACAGAATGTGGATGAAAAGACAGTGAGAAGAAGGGCATGTAGTACTTATGTAGATGTTTTCCAACTCTAGATCAAGTTGTCCTTCTGATCAGTCAGACTAATCATAAATTCCTAGAATGGCCTGGGTTGAAAAGACAACAGTGATCATCTAGTTTCAACCCCCTGCTATGTGCAGGGTTGCCAACCGCCAAACCAGGCTGCCCAGAGCCACATCCAGCCTGGTCTTGAATGCTTTCAGGCATGGGACATCCACAACCTCCTTGGGCAACCTGTTCCAGTGCGTCACCACCCTCTGTGTGGAAAACTTCCTCCTAATATCCAACCTAAACTTCTGTCTTAGTCTAAAACCATTCTCCCTTGTCCTATAGCTATCTGCCCTCTTTACTTCCTATGTGCACATAGGAGTTTTGAGTCATCCTGTGCCTGCGCTGGCTGTTGATTAAGTACCCAGATATTCCTTATTTTCCTTCAGCACCTGCAGTTTTAAAATAAATTTAGATGCTGAAGTGAAGCTCTAGGTGTGTTCCAGTTAGCCCAGCAAACTAATGCTAACTCTGGAAGAGGATGGTTTGAATTGCAGAGTCCTGAAGTGGCTTCTAACTTTCTAAACGTTTAAAACTTTTTTGGTTGATACTGGCAGGACAACTATGAGTAACAATAATAACAATCATTTTATTTATTGGCCACCCTTCCGTCGTTAATGTCCCGTTAGATGCCTCACAAAAGATATAATCTGCTGCTAATGCCCTACTAAGAGCCTCATAAAAGGAATAAAATATAAAGGCAGTTATATGCTTAATGGTTTATGCTCTTTCTTTCATGTTGATGTTGAAGATTACAGTAAAAGCCTAATTTTGCATCTTCATTGAAATTAATGGAGTTTCAAGCACTTAACCAAGATCTGAAACAGGTCCAAAATATGTTAATGCCTATTCTTTAGGTTTTGTCAGCTCATGTTGGAACATTCCTGACTGATTTGCAAAGTACCCCAACAATTAGAAGAGAAAAATACTGTATTCACCTCTCTAAATTCTGCTTACTGCAAAATCCAGTTGCTATAGAATATCATGTTAGGGAGACCCTTTTTCCCTATTTTCTGTCTAAATTGCCATTTCTTGTGCTCATTCTTTTCATCTTTTATGTTGTTCATTAAAGATGTTACGTTTTATGCCCAGTATTGTTCACACTCTACAAGGTTTTTATCACTTAGATAAAAGCAATCTACTTGATGCACAGCTGGTCTCCAGTGTGATCTGATTGCTTTTGTGATAGGCCTTAGACACCTAATGCTGTGCAGAACATTTTTGAGCTTTTTCAAATAACTGAATTAAACTACTTGCAGATGATCTTGTTTTATAACATATTTGGAATAAATAAATAAATAAATAAATAAATAAATCAGATTTATGGCCAGTATCTGCTATACTTTTTAACATTTTCTAGCATCATGGTCTTTGAATGATCCCACTGATTTCTTGAGGAAATCCTGGCTCTGTGCAATCAGTTCTTTGATTCTCCTCTTGGAAATAGTGGAGGGTAGAAATAAGGAAGGCCTTTCACCTCTGGAGGGGAATCACAGCTGTAAATCCTAAACAGAATGATGCCTCCCTGTTATCGTAGACTTAGACATCTAATTGCTTAGATCTCAAAGTTAATGTTTAGCCTCCACGTTTGCTGTTAGGTAGCCCACTTTACATCCTTCTTTTAATCTTGTTCTCAAGTTCCTTATGCACTGCTTGACTTTGAGAGACTATCTGCATCAGTCCAGTAAGGATTTTAGTGGATTATGAGACATCAGTAGGTGTTGGAGTACCATTTTTCTTTCCTGATTTAGCCTTTAAAAATGAGACTTGGGCCGTTATATTTCTCTCTAGTGTGATTCTGATTTCATTGTACATCATTTCCTTGCTTTCAAAACAAAGTTCTTAGTGCAAAATATCACTGCTTTTGTCTTAAACCCTAAGAAAATTTAATATAGTACATGTTTATAATAAGGCAAACAGGAGATTTTAAATCTCCTATGTTGTTCAGTATACATACTGGGACCATTTATCAACATTTCTTCTTTTTATTGAAGGTTTTGTTTGTTTGTCTGTTTTTAAGGCTGCCAACCTGCTTTCAGATGACATCATTACATAAGCGGTAAGAATCATCTGGTACCAAATATACTTTCATCCATACTTTCCTAAAAATATATTACATGGCAGGCTGGTACCAAAATGATCAAATACTTTTAAATCCTAGGCTATTAAGAATCATCAAATTATGGTTTAAATTGGCCTTTGTCACCCTGAGGTCAAAATAAAATCATTAGGCTTTTTCATAGTGGGGTATGAAATTCTTATTAAAACTTAATTACATTTTTCAAAATTCTTTTAAAACCTGTTTACTAAAGTGCCATTCTCCAGGAGAAACTATGGGTTTGGAAATGTTTTGCAATCCTTTCTGTTGTTCCTTAAGTACTGTCTGGCTTTGCACTTCATCAAAGACATGTAGTGGCTCAAAAGGATTAGGAGAACTCAAACCCTGCACTCCTATTCCCAGCAGAAATTAAGCTATTGAAAAGAAAGCTGTGCAGGTTTTCTTCTTGGTTTATTTCTTAAACTGCTTGTAGCTCTGTCATTACTTTACAGAGTGTTTCAGAACCCCAGGCAAAGCCTGGCATATTAAAATACTTGATTATATTTCTCCAGGATGCAGTAATTATGTTATCCCAATTATTGTATCTTTGGGCTTCCTGTAGCTGTTATGTAATAGCAATGTCTGTTGATCTAGTTATTTTTCCAGCTTTAATCAAATCTAAAGATTTTAACATTTTTCATCACTGTGCATGGAATGGGACAAACTTCCTTTCCAAGTACTTATATTTGGCCACTTTAAGAACTATTTCTTCTGAGTGATGAAGGCTCATCTAGCACCAGAAACTGATGTGGTTTCCTCTTCCATTACTTTCTCTCTCTTCGAGAGACATATTTCAAAAATATATGGGTAGCTCTTTAATGACATGCAATTTTCAAAGCAGAAATGCTACACATGCACAATGTATTTTCACAATTTTGCTCTGTCTTCTGTATCTTGATGTGGCCACAGATACAGATTTGAAGAGATGAGGGAGAAGTGTCATGTACTCAACAGCAGACAGTCCTCAAGTCTATGGTGCACCAATGTGAGGGCTCTGTGTGACTTAGTAGCAGAGTGCTTCTGTCATGTAAAAATGCATGGCCAGCAACAGTCCTAGTACCATAATAGTTCAAACTGGTGTGGCCTGTGCTCTCTGAGTCAAACAAGAGTTGCAGTGAGCAGCAGCAAGTAACATGCTGACACTTGGTAGCTTATCTGTTTTTATACCCTGTAGAATTCCTCATTTTTAATGGCAGAATAAGATTCTGTGCTAGTCAGAAGAAAAAAAAAAAAACACTTGACAATTCCTTTGTAATCATACTGTAAACAACCAAGGGTTTTCTGTTAGTGGAAAAGTCTGAAATAATCTGTTATGCAGCACTATACAAAGAAGTAATCAAAGCAATTGAAATATGTTTCACTTTTGCAATTTATGTCTTATTTGGAAAACAAATCTATTTCAGACTGTCCTGGTTGTGCAAACACCTATTCCTGAGAATCCCCAGAGCTGAAAGTTATGAGTACAGATATGGGGTTTGGATATTGAGTATTTGTAAGCAGGGACCTTTGTTTTTGATCTTTGTAATGACACCATTTTACAAACATTTTCAATACAGAAAGTAAATAAGGTGAGCTTAATAAATATTGAAATTAGATCTCAGGACTCTGCTACAAGACAGTGAAGCTGTAGGAGTTTTTCTTATAGGACCTCATCAGGCAATGAGAACCATGAAATGTAAGTGTGAAAGTGAAAATTTGCTCATGATTTTTATGCTGAGCAAGCCTTATATATGGAAGCAGATAAGGTTATTTTTATTCCTTAGGAAATTATTAGGGTCATTTATTACTCATGAAATAAGGCCTATAGTAAGTTGCTAGCATTTGCACAGTGTTTACAGTTTTTCATGCAAGCCCTCTATTTTTTGATAAAACTAATTCTTGCACTTTTCAGATTGTGTCTTATCATGTATATTTGTGTACACACATATGAACCTTTTTCCATATCGTAGAGGACTCGTCCAATACTTCTCAAATGATGTTACGGTAACTGAATTCTGCACTACCTCAGACACCACTGTTTAGGAGATGTCATTATTTGTTCAGTCTATATGTAGATTTTCTTGTGACTTTTGTTGTTTGTTTGTTTGTTTGTTTTTCTCATGTGGTATTTTTTTGCTTGCTTGTTTTAAATCCACCAACAGAAGTTTTAGGGCATGTGATCAGGAAGGGTGTTGTGCAACACCATTCTCCCTCCTGTCCCCCATTTAGAAAATATGTACAGTTAAAAAATAAAAATGTTTGCAGTCAACAGTATTTTCATTAAGGATTGTTAACAGCCCTATAACTGTTCAGCTGTTGCCAATAGCATTTTCATATTGCACCTTCTGGGGCTTACTATCTTGCTATTTAAAAATAAATAGACTGATAAATAGGCAGACGCACCAAAAAGAGGTACTATTACTGACAAATCCACTATAACTTTCAGCCTGTTAACATAAAACTCCAGCACTAAATCTCTCAGGGTAAACTATGCAGAGATAGAAAAGCCCCAAGGTATTAAGAGTGATTTTGATATAAATTCCAATTTTATTTTATGACCATTTTACAGCTGCTTCTCGATATCGTAAACCACAAGGTACAAGGCAAATGTTACCTCTCTCTCTCTCTCTTTTTTTTTTTTTTTCTTTTTTTTTCTCCTCTGCAGGGTTTCAGGCAGTTGGTTTATTGTGACATGTTAGCAGCATTTTCTCTGTACTTCACATTCATAAGAATGAATTTTAATGAGACTAAGCTAGCAGAAGACCCATAAAGAAGATGCGATTATGTTTTAAGTATTCATAAAAAAGTTATATTAAATTTACACATTTTGATTTTGTCTGTGACAGTCAAAAGAAATAGACTGAGAGCATGTAAGGCCATGTAAATGCGTACAATAGAAATGATTTCACTGTATAGGCTATGTATCCAGAAAATGCTTCTTGCATTTTGCCTTGGGGGGCAAGATGGAGAAAAATGCCGGAAGTCGGAGTACTACCTCCTATTAGCATTGCTACTGAATGACATTCATGTATACATGGTTGTTGGATAAAAACTTTATTTGGTCACTGAACAGGGTTAACAAGTAGCAAACAGCAAGGTGTTACTTTAAAAAACTCATGATGAAATTTAACTGTAGAAGAGAGGCTGCTTGAGCAATGTTTGGGATGCTAGTCTGAAGGCTGGGGCACTTCCCATCATAGCTGGAATTCATCTGGAGTTGAGGCAGAGCTTTCATACATTGTCAACAAGCTGTGTGGTTGAAAATGAAAAACAAAATAAAGTTCACAGAAAGGATGAGTTACAATGAAAGAAATTTTGCATTCTATATGAATTAAATAAAATGCATTGTAGTTTCCCTAAACTATGTTTTATTCTTATAAGCTGCAGGTTTTTTAAATTACCTCCTTCTTTCTCTCTCTTCTGATGGAAATCGAAAATTGATTAAAATTGAAACTTGATCAGACTCTGAGTATTGTGTTGGAACTTAACTGAAGAGTTTAAACTCTTTTAACCTGTATTAGCAGTGGTGCTATTCTTTGCCTGGGCTTCTTCTCAAACACATTCTTATGGCAAAATTATATAGTATTATCTGTCAGAATAGGGAAAGAAATTGCTGCTTAAAACAAATATGAAATAATATTTAAAAAAAAAAAAAAATGAGACTCTTCAAGATATGCTCTCTTTGAGATGACGTTGTGAATGATGCAATATTTTTGATCACCTTGATGTAGTTCCAGCGAGTTTCAGTAGGTGACTTTATCTTCAGATGAAGGCATAATTAATTGACCTCTTTCAGCACTCTATGGAAGCAGGATAGTAAATTGTATTGTAATGTTAGGAATATTAAAATCAAGCATTTCATTTGCTAATGTTGATTTTTCAGATTTGATCATCACAAGTTAAGAATTAAATTTCCAGTTAAAATCATTAAAGTCAGCTGAATAAAAATAAGTCGTTTGAGGAAATAAAATCTTTGTGTGAATAAGTTGCATGCTATTTTGCTGGCATTTTTTCCTTCCTGTCCTTCTGCTAGTAATTTATCAGATACGTATTGTGACCCGTCTGAAATCTGATGGAATGAAAGGTGGTCCAGTAGAAGCTACTACTCTGATTTAATTTTCATAGAACATGTCAGTGGGAGCATGGTTTTCTTTTCTTTCTTTCTTTCTTTTTTTTTTTTTTTTAATCTGGTTTCTTCTCTGTTTTCAGTTTTATTGAACTAATTAATTCTATCAATCTATGACAGTATAAAAATTCTGCCTAGTTTCTTTTTTTCCATTCATTGTATATTTACACATAGTAGTTTTCATTTGAGTTTTACTTAAAACGGATAAGACTTATTAACTAATTTCTATTCACATCACTTTTAAGATCAGTTTGTTACAGAAGTTCATGCTGAGAACACCCTTAAGTTTATAATGCACATTAAACACTCTCGCAAATTTGAGACTGAAACCTAATAGCACAGAGCATTTGATGTGGAAGTACTTCTGTTCACCTAGTCTGATCTTTCTGGTGGCTAAGTTGCGGAGAGTAGCCCGTGAATCCTGGACAGTTGATTTATGACCTTTTGAAGTTCTTTTCTTGTCCCACATGGAAGCCTGCCTATTAGCTGGTCTACACAATCCAGTTTCCCAGTCAAACACATATGCCCTCTCCCCCATACTGGAGGTTTTTAACGTACTCCTGAAAGATCTTTTTTTTTTTTCTCCAGCTAATATGTGTTTCATTTAGAGACCGGTCATATAAGGAACTGCTTCGAAGTCTGAATGATCTTTCCCCCATGAGGCCCATTAATGCTTTTTAGCTTTTAGTATAGGATTAATTTTTCATAAGTATAGTTCATAAGTACGGTTTAGCACAGTATAAATATAATGTTACATTTATATAGAGTTACAGCTGATTTTATTTTCAGAGAAATTAGAGATCTTAGGAAAGAAACTCTTCATATCTGAGTGCTTAGTGCCAGTTTGACTTCATCCCAAAATCTAGTTGTCACTCGCCATCTTCGTGTTTAGATGCAGAGTTATCTCAAATGTAAGCATCAATTTTAGAAAATTGGATATTCTATTTTGAAAACACTTCATGTTTAAATGAAGGACATTCCAGATGATGCAGACATCCTTTGACTTAGATAGTAGTTCCATATCAACTAGATTTAATTTTTATTTTTTTTTTAATATAACAATTCACACTTTTTTGACTGAAAATGACACTCTGAGCACAGGGTTCATAGAGGCAGTGATATGAATTGTTTTCCATAGCAAGCAGTTGAATTATACAGTGGTTATATCTCAGATGTTCAAATTGCTTGGAAAAACTACTTTTGTAAAGTGTTGCATTCCCAGCTTTCATGGAGAAGTCTGTGAAATATCTGACATCACAGTAAACGATTAGTGATGTGTAGATCATTAATTTTTACAAGAAAAGCAATTGAGAAACATTTGTCGTCATTACAATAAACCAGACCGAACAAGGTGTTTCCTAACGTGCTTTACCCGAGTAACAGAAACATATAAAAGGGTAAAATGATTCAGTGTAGGAAGGAAGGGAGTGCTTAGAGTTTTGGCCCCAGGCTTACACACCACTGATAGTAATTTACTAAATTGTTGTTAAGCAAAACATAGTGCTGGGGGGACTCTGAGTTTGGCTTATAGAGTGATTTATTTTGGTTATAGCTTTCTCTTTTTGTAGTCAACTTAAGAGAAGCCGAAATCTATGATTTGTGAACTGGGAGAGTGCTGGCTATACTAGAAGCTCTTTCCATTGGTTTCACCAAAAGGATTTAAAATCTCAGCTGAATATTATATTAGGGAGTTACTTTGATTAGAAGTGAAGAGCCCTTATTAAATGTACCACAACATTAATTATATATATATAGAAATATATATATATATTTAACTTTATCTGTATTCTGAGTAGAGAAATTTTAATCAACAAATGTAACTGAGCTTTTTTAGGAAATACTGGAAAAAGCAATATTCAATAGTATGTGATTTTGTTATGGCAGTCTAGTCGATAAGAGGAAATTTTTTGCCTTTAATTACTCTTCTGTTTATAACTTCTGCGTAGCAATCGGTTTTACTTTAGAGAACCACTGCACTTAACACTTATGCAGTTCTTCAGTCACTCATGTTACAAATCATTGAAAAATTATTAATGTTATAGTTGAAAACAAATTCTTCCTTATGGATTTGTAGCACTGTACTGGATAAAAACTAGTTAATGATTGCTTCTCATTGATGGATGATAGTATAAGTAATATAAAGAAACATTATTGCTGTTACCCTTCCACATATGTAATATAAGTTCACATGGAGTTTTGAGCTTAATGTCTAAATACATCACAGTAAAACTTCGTGTCAAAGACTAGTAGCTATCATCTGCAAAACTGAAATACATATATTGCATTTAATTTGACAGCAGAACCATTCCAGATTTCTAGTGTAGGTAATAAATGTTGTAGTTAAGATTAGTGAAAATTTTGAGAAGATAATTTATCTGATGAAATGAAGATATTCATTGAAGAATGGATGAAAAATCTTTTTTCTAATTGTATTCATTTATAACCAAACTGTTTCACATAAAATTGAAGCATTGCTTTCAGTGTCTTTATACATACCTTTGATTAGTTGATGCTGATTAAATGAAGGAGAGAAAAACTGAAATCAAAAAGTGAATTCGCATGACAGTAGGTACTAGCTGTATGATGAATGAGATCTGTGAATGTAATATGCTTCTTCTGTGGTGACAGTGCAAAACAGAGAACTTTGGAAGGATGCTTGTTGCACCATTGTTGTCTGTCCTGTGCTGTTTTAAAAACAATTTATTCAATGAATTTGTGAATTCTCCAAGTCAGTGATAACAAAAAAAACAAGCAACTACTTCTCTTCCTTCTTACTTCTACACAGAAAAAACATGGGTATGATGATGATCACTTGTGCAAGCAAAAAGTACTATAAATATGAATGAATCACCATTTTTCAGGTTTGTCATTGTTATCTGATCTTCCTTACTGTAACTAAAATGTTTACTTTTATCTTTGAAGCTTTTGAGGCTTGAAGGATTGTAGCAAATAATGAAATAAACTGGAGTTTTCTCTGAGCTTGGTATGAAGTTTAGGTAACTTAGAAAGCCTTTTTCTTCTGTTGAGTGGAGAGGGAAGGTATACTAGTGGAACAAGACAAGTAGAGAGGAAAAAAAGATGAGATTATGTTCCATCGGTCTAGCATCTTGTCAAGAAAAAATCCCTATGTTTCCAAGTATTCAGGTTCCAACATTTTGATTCTTATTTTCAGGCCCCAGTATGCGGCAGCAGAGCACCATGTACTTATTTCTAGCATCTGTTTGTCATGAGAAAGGTATACCCTAAGGACACACTTTCAGAAACACTAAAAACCAGAAAAACTCTTCATATTAAGTTGGACCACATGAATAATACAGAAGTCATGAATTTAAATTATTACTGGCATTTGGAGAAAATGGTAGTATTTCACCCATTAAATAACAACTTTGTTTTATTTCTGGAAACAAAGTTATTAAGCTGTAAATCATATTGATGGTATGGCTGAATTATATTTCTGATTCTGCAGCCATCCAGACATATCTCAGAAGAAGTGCTACACACCATTTATTTCCTCAGAGGTCTTTGACCTACTTACATGCAATGCCTGAGGTACAACCATGCTAGAACAGAAGTATTTTATATAATAAAGTCTATATTCTACACTTAGAAGAGCTGAAATATTTTTGAGGCGGATCTAATCTGTGTTGTTTGATACTTCTGCTATCCCATAAGTAGTGGTGATGGAACTAGCTAGGACACTAAGTACTATTGTCACGGGAAACTTTTCTCCCTGACTTTGACATTTTGGCTGTTGACACACTTTAACCAAGTAAGATTGAAGCTTTACCAGACAACAACTGATATGTGTAAATACCTCTGCATTCTGCAGTGCTCATGATTTCTCCTTCCTGTATTTCTCAGCTTGCTTCCTACTTAGTGGAATTAAGTAGAGGTGAGCTGGAAAAATAAGTGCTGAAAAAAGTGACTACTTGTATATGGAGTCCATAAGGAGTTTGTGTCAGAATACAGAGGGGAGAATAGGTTTCATTTAGTAGTTCTGGCACAGTAAACCAAGAGTTTCTCATTGCTTTAAGATATTGTGAATAACATTGGAGGAAGTGTATTTTATTTTTCCAGAACCTTATACTGTAAAGTGTGTACTGTATTTGCACAAGTGCCAAGAAATAATTGCAAGTATTAAGAAAAGCTTTCAGTTCAATGAGGAGTCTCTCCAGTTTATAGTTTGTTGGAAAATAAATTGACTGTAGTGACCATAATGTTAGAAGAAAGATATCTCTGGACTTCTCATTAGTTCTCTTTCTATTGCTCTTTCTTCAAAAAAGAAAGCTCAGGCAAGTACAAAAAACTCCGTTTAGCGAGGTCACATGAAAAACTCAAAGATTTAGTTATATAGTTGTTTCAACTTTCTAGTCATCAGAGACTCAGAAGGCATCATAAACTGGAGTAATAATCAGCGGAAATCACCGTTATAGAAGGGCTGTAAATTCAGTGTGACAAAAATAAGCAGCAAGAGGAAAATACCTTTGCAAAGAGGCACTGAGCAGCACAGGAGGCTACCTACTGGAGCTTAGGCCAAGTACAGATGTTATAAGACCTAATAAAAGTCATGCTGACTTAGAAAATATGAAAAAAGTGAAAACAAATAAGAAGTTTCAGTTATATACATTAAGAGACACTACAGAAGAAAGAAAAGCTTTCTAGGTTGTAGGATGGGTCAAGGTAAAGAAAAAAACTGAAAACTGAGCAATGTTCCTTAGCACCTGTAAGGATGGCTAGAGTGACTATGGGCTCAAAAACGGGAAGAAAAAAAGAATAGAGGGAATGAAAACTGAGATGCAGAATATCTTACGATATGAATTTAGTGTATTTTAAGTAATAAACGATCAAGTCAAAAGACTTCTCTGGGGGGAAGGGGTAGAAGGTTTAAAAGCATCCATTTCTGCTTAAAGTTCAGATTTCTCCCATTGAAGAAAGATGAAAATCTCATGTGAAGTGGGCCATCATAGAACACTTCTGAGCCACAGCTATGGTGTGTCTGTAGGAGAGCAAAACAGACTCACATGAACACAATGATTTCTAGAGTCATAATAGTTGTTACCATTACGCAAGCTGTGTTGCAGAGGACACTTGACTCTTGCTGTGAGTGTTTCTGGTCACCTGTATTTGGTACAAAGATAATAAAGGGAGATTGCTTTGGAGTACCTTCACCAGAAGGGGAAAATAGAAGAGCTCTGTCATTTCAGTCTAGCAAATTAAAATTGGAGAGTAACTGTTTTGATAACAGAGCATTAAAATAACTCCTGGGACTCTTTGTTATGCAGAGTGAAACTATGGCATTTTGGGGGCAATGTTTCATTTAGAAGGGAAAAGAGTGTGGAGTGTGTTAATCATAATCTCTCATTAGAAAATAAGCTTACTTCTTCATGTAAAGTCATAGCATTTTTCTCCATACTGTTATTCACATCCCTCGTGCTAGTATTACCAGTGAATCACCAGTCAAGCAAGTCTTTTATGCTGCGAAGTCTGTTTTTATTTAAAAAAATAAAAAATGTAAAATCCTTTGCCCATTAGCTCTTTTTTCCTTCACACATACTTGAAATTCTGGCTTTTGAAACATGAAGGATGAAATTAACTACAAATTTACAACATCAAATTTGAGATGCGTCACAGAAAAATGGAAGATCAAATAGATAGAAATATGTAGTGTTCTTCCTACTAATTAATTAAAGCAATAGCAAGGCAGATACTTCTCAGAAAACCAAATTAAAAACAGGGTAAGACCTCTTTCTGGTATCACATGATGTAAAATATTGCCTTAGTGTTTAGCATTATCCTAATCTATCTCCTTAGCTTTCTTGTGCCATTTTTCAATTAATTTCCCCCCTGCAGAAATAAGTGTTTTAATAAGCATATACAATAGCACCAATGACTGATGGTAATTACCCTATGAAATTACTATTTTTATTGTAGCAAATATAAAATGCCAATTTTAATTATGTAACATCGCTAATGCCTTAATGACTTTAGCCCATTTTCTATGTTTGTACATGAAAACCGGCTCCATATTTTTACTCTTACTAAAGTTATAAGGAGATACTGGGATTTAAATGTTTGTTGTCATCTTAGCAAAGTGGCTTTTATTTTCTGTTTGTTCTAAAAAAGCTTGGCAGAGTAGTGACAATCCACACACTAATGGCTAATCTGGGCATGAGCCAAAAGAACAGTAATAGCTACAGGCACAGAACCATCTGAAGAGTAAATGCCAAATTAATCCCTCAAGTAACTGTTTTGCCTTAGCAGAGTTACATTAGAAAATAAATTTGTAAGTGTACATCCACATGATGCGAGTGTTTCACCATTATTTTGTTATGAGTTCAGGGTAGAGGTAGACATTGAGCTCAGAGAGAGAAAGCAGATGCCACTTGTAATCCTGGTTCTGAAAGACGTGCCAAAAGAAGTTGTAGATCGCTAAAAGATTTCCGTTTTGATCCCTTTCTGTATGTGCTCTGGGGTGAAGTATGTTTTGAATCTGGGCGATGATGACAGTTTTAGTTTGTGGTAGGTGTAGGGACTGGAGAGAAAAAACAAAGATTCCCCTTGTTAGTGGGGCTGCGGAATGCTTGCTGAAGGAAATTAAAGTCCACTTAAAGTCTTCCTTTGTGAGAATTTTTTCATATGATTCCCTCATGGGGTGACTGCTTGATGAGGGCTTTTGTTCATGTTTTTCATAGGGATAGGATTTTTAGAGACAACACAGACTCTCCTTGTGATACTGATTGTGAAAGGCCTGCCAAAGTAATCTGAACATCACTTAATGACTTCCATTGCGAGAACTTTTTCCTATGGAGCTCAGGGTCAGTGACTGTTCTTGATTAGTGTGGGTAAGATGAGTTATACTTGTTATAAGCCATCTTGTAGTAAACAGGACATGGTTCTGACTTCTCCTGGAGGGTTTAAAATTTATTATGCTCTACCACTGGAAAAGGGAGGAAAAGGGGAAAAGGCTCAACTTCAATACAGTGAGTTTGTATTTTGAAAATTGTCAATAGTTACTGTCTTTTAATGATGATCTACTGAAAAAGAAAGAGGCTAGAAGCTGAGGTACCACCTCAGTAGTCATCATTAATCTTAATTTTGATTTAACTCAAACAGTGAGACACAGTGCCTCACCGATTGAAAGTGTGCAGCAGTACCCGGTTCCTTGACTTACCTCTTGTACTCTTTCTGTGTTTGGGAGTGTTACTTCTTAATTACTTTTCTCAGCATAAGCATATTGTCAGACTATGATATGGGAAACTCATGACTCTACTCATATGTTTTTTCCCTATAGAAAACGGTTAATAATAATAACCAAATAGTTATGTCCCATTCTCTTATTATTGGTTGTAGTCATGGTGCTTCCTTGATCATGTGTGAAGTCTGTTATATCTCTAGTAATCTTTTTTCCTCTTTAGTTTCTAGCATGCTTTTGATCTGCTTTATCAGTAGCACAACCAGTTCTAAACAGTGACACCAGAAGACTGTATTAATTGGCTAAATGTAAGAAAATTGACATTCTCCTCTTTTGTTTCCTTTCTGTATCTGTTACTGATTTTCTACAAACATTATCTACCAAAAGTTTTATCCAGATACAGTCTAGTCTTAGTCCATTAAAATCCTGGTGACATTCATGTCTGGGTTTACAGTCATAACAGTTTGATTTGGTTTTAGGGGGATATTGCTTGTTTCTCCAAGACTTTTTGTGATCTCTCCATCATTTATTCCCAGATCATATCATGTATGTCTTCAGTGGTATATTCTGTCTGGGTTGATGAGCACTTCAGCCGATCAATGCTGTTATTTTCCCTGTGTAAGTGAGTGACATTTGTTCTGAATTCAGAGCCTCCACAGTGAGAAGGATTTTCCTTGGAGATATTTGCCAATACCATTTGGTTCAAATGCCATTATAAACTCAGATTACCATATTGGTCTAATATTTCATCACATTTATACTTGTACCTCTTGGGGAATGAGATCACATTTATTCTCTGGAAATCTGTACATAACCTAGTGGCCTTCCTTTGGAAGTTGTAATCACAGTTTTCTCTGTTGGTTATATGGCACCATAATTTCTAGTTTAAATGTTTTATTTATTTATTTGTTTGTTTGTTTAGATTAACTTAGCTGTTTCAAAATAGCAACTTACTTGCAAGATAGTTGCTAAAATATGGTTGAAATGGTAGTTGGATGCAACTCATTTCTCATATCTATAGTTCCCATGAAAACGTTCTGGATAACTTCCAATTATATTCTCTAGCTGTGTGCTGTTCCCTTGCTAGCAGTAATGTTTTTGTTTTCTAGTCTTTCAAGATTTCTTACGTATTTTGCTGTTTAGTTATGTTTTGTTTGTTTGTTTGTTTTTAAATGCAGATGTTTTACAGCTCTACAGCTGTATCTCCTTCACTGACGGTTGTAGTCCAAATAGTCTACTAAACTTGGTGGGTATATTGTGCCTGATAGGTTCCATCTGCCATCTTGAGTCAGGAAGCCTTAAGAGGTAAGATACTTTATACTACAAGCATCTTACTGAGTTGTTACATTAACTCTTCTTAGCTGCTTCATCCACAAATCAGTTCAACATTGACCCAGTAAGTGACCCACAGTCCCCAGAACTTTCCACCAAGTTCTCTGTGCCAGTGTTTCTTAACATCTTGGTCCTTGGGGAAATGTTTGCCTTATCTCTCAGTTCTCTCTCTGAATGCTTAATTCAATGAATTCTTTCTACCCTCTTCCTCTGTCATCTTCCTCTGTTAACTAATAATCAATCCATACTCCTTGCTTGTTTCTTTCCTCTCTTGGGATGGAAGAAGCCATAAGTGAAAGTTCTTTCAAAACACCCTCAATTTATGATTTCTAACTCTATCCCACTGATTTAGAAAAAGATGTTTAATTAAAAAAAAAAATAAAAAAGCAAACAAAAAAGCCTTTTTTCTTACTTGTTGTTATGTACAAAGAACTAGAAAATTGTCTGAACATAATTGCTATTGGATGGGTCAACTGATTTTTAACTGCATTTTCTGTAAAGGCATAAAAGTAATTAAAAAAATAAAATAAAAGATGAAGTCCCTAAGATCACATTTCTAAAAATCTGAATGTGAGAATGGCATTGCTTTAGAATCCAGGTAATATTTGAATGGGAGAATAGATGAGCATACTGCAATGACAGATGAAGTACAACTGGAAAACCTAACATTGAAAAAGTCAGAATGAAACTAAGTATTTTCACTGTACTTTGAAAAAGAAAAAAAAAAATTCATCCAGGAGAAATGGTTTTGTACATAAATAAGAGCTAATGCTAAATGGCAAGATTTGAAAACAAAAAGAATATTATTTATTTTCTTATTTATTTGCTTATATACCTAGGTTGCTCCAAAAGTAATGCCTCCTGTTTACTTCCATGGAAACTACAAAAGATACGAAGAGCTTAAGTACTTCAGTGTCAGACACCATTCTGTCAGACTGCCCCTCTACTGCCACCTGTCACATGGCAACAAAATGTAACAAAATACTGGTGGGAAGGTTCAAGCTCTACTCTCATACCACTAGCATCAGCCTTGGAGGTTATGGGCCAATGTAATAATGCATTACTTTTGGAGGAGTCCTCACACCACGCTGATAATCTTATCATGTTGTGTAAATCTACTATTGCAGAACTGTCTGTATGGGTGGTACCAGAAATTTAGTGGTGATTGGAGTTGAATCCAGCTGGCTGGCAATCAGTTCCCCAGGGGCTGGTACTACAGTCAATCCTGTTCAGTACCTTTATTCACGAACTGAAAAAAGGCATTGAGTGCACCCTCAAGAAATATGCAAATGACACCAAGTTGGCAGGAAGTGTCGATCTGCCCTGGGGTAGCAAAGCTCTACAGAGGGATCTGGACAGACTGCATCACTGGGCTGAGGCCAATGGGATGAGGTTCACCAAGATGAAGTGTCAGGTCCTACACTTTGGCCATAAAAACCCCTGGCAACTATATAGGTTTGGGGCAGAGTGGCTAGAAGACTGTGTAGAGGCAATGGACCTGGGGTAATTGATTGATGCTCGGCTGAACATGAGACAGAAGTGTGGCTTCTGGCACACTGGCACAGCCAGTGGCATCCTGGCTTGTATCAGAAAGTGTTGCCAGCAAGAGCAGGGAAGTGACTGTACCTCTGCACTCAGTACTGATGAGGCCACACCTCAAGTACTGCGTTCAGTTTCGGGCCCCTCACTGCAAGAAAGACATTGAGGCCCTGTACCATGTGTGTTGAGAGAAGGGCAGCAAAGCTGGTGAAGGGTTTGGAGAGTAAGTCTTATGAGGAGCAGTTGAGGGAACTAGAATTGTTCTGTCTAGAGAAGAGGAAGTTCAGGGGAGACCTTATTGCTCTTTACAACTGCCCAAAAGAAGGTTGTGGCAAAAAAGTGTAGGATGCTGCTCCATATTACAGCCAAATCAAATGAAACATAACAGCATGACAGTTCTTCCCTCATCTGTACAATAATGTAGGTGTATGTTTACAGGCTTCTTAAACATGCAAATTTGTGGTGAAACTGGAATAACTCTAGAAAGAAGAAATCTTTTTAAGGCTGG
This sequence comes from Coturnix japonica, assembly GCF_054131305.1. Lineage (NCBI taxonomy): Eukaryota > Metazoa > Chordata > Aves > Galliformes > Phasianidae > Coturnix > Coturnix japonica. Next base: position 63,992,653 of record NC_140663.1, on the reverse strand, counting down.
AGTTTCTATCTATCACCTCAAATTCTCCATTGTCCATACAGCATGTAGCTGTCCATCAACAGACTGCTGACTCGTTTCCAATTTACACATATCTAGCACTATTGCATTTGTAAGGCTTCATTATTCTAAAGTCATAACCTCAGACTTTTTCAGTACAGTTATCCTTACATTATTTGTTATTATGTACTTATTTTCTAATATTATTTTTGTAAATCATTCTGTAACTCTGGTCATTGGCACTGCAAGTCTGTCAAATAACTTCCATAGATCTTTACCATGTTTTCAAAACTCAGCTGTATTTGGTGTAGGCCTGACACCATTTCCTTTCATTGTGCCTTTCAGTTTAAATCATATTTGAAAAATTGTAGTTTTTTATCACTGTGTATATTTTTTATTTTTTTTTTTAATTCTGTTAATTATTTTTGATCTATAGGAGTATATTAGCTCACTTGCTATTCACAGATAGCTGTTATCCCCTCTGATGGTGCCAAGGATGAAATACAACTGCCAGCTTCTTCAATTCACTGCCTCTTCTCAGAAGTTTTGGATTGATTCATGGCTGGTGATGTGAGGCTCATAAAGGAACTGCTTCTCTGCTACCTTTTGTCAATTGCTTTCAGTTTACTGATCACATATTTCTGAGCAAAAGTGACTGACCATCTTTGATCTGGTGGGCTTCTCACCTATTTTTTTTTTTTACTTTTTTCCTTCCAGTACTGTAATAATGGATAAATCTCCATAGGTTTACTGAACTCAGTCTTTGATGATATAATGAACACAAGAACTGGTCAGTAAACATTTCCCTTTTTATTATTATGTGGGTATTCTTTTCCTTGAACCATTGTTTAGTGATAGAATTTTGGTTCATGGTTTTTTCAATTAAAAAAAAAAAAAAAATTTGCTATTTTCTTGGGTCGTGGTTGGCATCACAGTCATTCAAAGCTCTAGTCTGGTGTTTAAGCCAAAGTAACTGGCTGGTGATTCTTAGATCTCATGAAGGTATTCAAAATGGTAATTGTGCTGTTTGTTTCTCATTGTTTCTACTTCTAGAAAGCTCAGCCACAGCACTGGGATTTTATTTTTTTCCCCTAGTGTAAAGTAAGATAATTCTCTGTATCTGTTTAGAAAAAGATTTAGGAAAAATGAGATTGGTCTGCTGCAAAAAGGTTAGTTTGCACTCAGAATTCAATTGAAACCACCTATTTCACCAGATGTCAAAAGCCATAGGCACTTGGTGCTGCTTTAGTTCTGGACTGAAATCAGAGTTGTGGAAGTGAGCTGAGGTAGCTCACTACATGAACTAGTTCTGAACAATTGAAGGATACTCCAAGCATTGTTGACTGTCAGATTTCTTATAAAATATGTCCTGACCTCTCTAATCTGATTTCAAAGTCTGTAGACCTAACTAATATGAGGAAGACCTGCTACTGAAGCAGAGTTTAACAGGTTATTAATAAATAAATAAATAAAATTAAAAATTGAAAATTATGTTTATGGTTTTATTTTTTTATCATTTTAATAAACTTCTCTAGGGTACAGCAGTAATCCTCTCCACAATTTCTCTCACCCCTCATCCCTTCAAATTCATGTATTCCACATTGACTGTTATAACATATGAAGAATGATACTATAAAGAGATGCAGATGTATGTAAAGTTTCCCTGAATATGTTAAAACAGTCAACAAAAACTTGGTAATTTCAACTCCCGCTCATTTGATCTAGTATTAAATAAGCTGCTCTTGGGATATCTTCTTTTTAATCAGTCAGAACACATTTGTATGCTCACATTTATTTATTTATTATTTTTGCGAGGTTCAGTAAGAGTTAAGAGATTCTACTGAAATTGTAGCAGAGATGAGAAACTTCCTCCCCCTTTTCCCTCTCAGGTCATCTTGACCTGCTGATATTTTAGTCATCAGAAGAATGAAACCTAGTTTGCTGTTTAGAACCAGGGTCATTATTAATGGTCATCTCTATAATACAGAGATGAAATTCACTAAGTCTGATGTATTAGAACCAGAATCAATTAAAGATTCTAGATGGGAAAGGTGAGATGTAAAACTTGTCAGAAAATGCTGAAATTATATGAATTTTATTCTGAGGACAATTTTATTTGAGAAAAAGGGGAGGAGTAAGGTGGTGGGAGGAGCAAAGTAGCAGTGATGCATACGTAACTGACATTGTTTCTTTTTACTTAATAATACATCTTATGCCTTTATAAAATATTTGGTAAATCTTGCTGAACTTGTGTAGCAAAAAGGCTGAAAAAGGACAAAGATCTGTTGATATGTGTCACCTTGCAAATACAGAAGCAGTATTGTAGTGGAATTTGTTAGTCATGATGCTGCAGTTCTGTCATTTTATTTATTTTATCTTTAAAATACATAATATTCTATTGACCTTTTTATTAGCAAAAAGAAAACTGCTAAAATTAAAACAAACAAACAAACAAACCAAAAAAAAAAAAAAAAAAAAAGGAAAAAGCCTCTTGAGTCCATTAAGTTCATTGCACGCAATTCTAAAAGAAATAGCTTTGGATTAGTTAGCAATTGAAAATCCCAAAGGAATGGGTTAGCTCTTGTACATGCTACCCAAGAGAAAACAAAATTGTCGCATATTTTGCTTAAGGTGTGGGAGGAAGAATCAAATCAAATAGCATTTTACAAGTGCACGTAATAACTTGAATTTAAAACAAGATATGTATTATTCAAGTAATTCTAAGCACGGTATAGTAAATTTTTCATGAAGGTTAAGAAAAAAACTGACAGAAATATCATTTATACTGAGTGTTTTTGATGCTGAACTTGAAAGTGGGGGATTTAATAGAACTTTTTTTAATACGACAAGACTCAGATAACATCATATTTGGCAAAGTGCTTTATTGGTTTTTGGATTAGAGTTTTTTCATAAATTTTTCTCTTCAAACTAATAAAATTCATGTAGCTGTCAGTTTGGATTTGATCCCTATTTTGTTTTGCCTCAACAGTGTAATCTCAATCAGTCTAACTTATTTTTATGCTGCGTTTACAGGGTATAAAGATGACAAATCATTCATGTCTCAATGCTGGTATTTTATCAAAAGTTTGAATGAGTATCAAGGCTGAAGACAACAGAGAAAGATGAGGCTCAGAACAACAGCAGTTGTGTGACAGCACAGGGTGCACGGATTCTTCTGCCTTTACACCACTGCTTATCACTGTATTATGTTAAGTCCCATACAAATCAGTTCTGAATTGGGTAGTAATTTTTTGTATTTCTAAGCAAAAGTGGCAGAGATCTCTGTTTTAACCTGAGTCTTTCTTCCTCCTTATTGACTGTCATTTCTGATACAATCTCAGCACCTTCTTTAATGTTGTTTTGCGTCCTTGCCTAACTACTGTCAAAAGAGTCAGAACTGGGGGAAAAAAAAAGCTTGGCATGCATTAGAAATAACCTCCTTTATATTGCTTAAGTTAATAGCAGGAACACTATATAAATACATTTGCCATGTCTACATGTAGTTTTATATAGATTTTGAAGGTCTAAGGGGCTGTTTTTTCACCATGCAGCATGTGGGATAGTGATGTCCATATCTCAGATGAGACATGTACATGCCACTGTAGGATGCTATAGTAAGAACTGGACTCTGGTAGCTTGAGACATGGGCTTACTTAGGAATTTCTGGGCTTTTTTCTTTGTTTCCTACGTGTTTTGTTGTTGTTGTTTGTTTGTTTTCTATTTGAATTTAAGTAGACTTTACCTCAACTTTCTTATTCAGTAGTCCTTTATTTCTGATGTGTAAGATGATATTGAGAAGACAAATCCCCTGAGTATCATTTGTTGGCCAGGAAAAATATTTCAGAGGAAGAAGTTGCAGGGAAGCATTTTTCAATTACTGTTTCTTAGTCCCTAACTTGTGATGACTCACAAGTAGGCAGGGATGTTAGCAGTGAATTTATCCTCTGAGGGTCTATCTCAGATGGCATTTGAGATGATTAGAGAATTAGGAGGAAGGATTAGTGTGAAATATCAGGCACAGGAACATCTTGTGCCAAAGTTGGAGGATCAAATATCAACCTTTGGAAAGGAATTGCGAGCTCAGAATGAGAATTATAATAGTCTAAATGAGAAGGCTGGGAGGGATGGGCTTTTATCTGTAGCTTTGGTAATGGAGACCCTGGGTCTTCAGAAGAAAATAGAAGTGACAGAGAATCAAATTAAAATGTAGAACATGAGGTTGTTTGGCATGAAAATGAAAGGCGGGGTATAATTGAAACTAGGGGTGTGATGTAAGAGTTGCTTGAACTTTGTGTTTCATCTGCTATTGATGAGGCGTAAGGTTTTACTGTTTTCCTCAAAATTTCTTATACTGTTAAAAGACCTATATTTGGCAATGATTTTGGTTAAGAATTTATTGCAGCTCCTGTGTTATTTCTTCAGTACGATCTGCGTCTCAAGAGTAGAAGCATTTTTCACCAGTACGGAGTTCTTGGTGTTTGTTTTTTTTAGTTGTCAGACTTTTAGCTTCTTGCTAAAGTACATCTTTGTAATTTCTTTTTAGATACTCAGATATAATTCTTTCTTTTTAGATTTTCTTGAGGTAATGTTGTTAGATCCTCTTCCCAACCAGACTCTTTGTCAGTGTAGTCTTCTGTATCATATCTTGCCAGAGACAGTGCAGATGTGTTTTTTCTGTTTATTTGTTTTTACCAAAAGCGTTTATCTAATATTCATTAAAGTATCGGGCTAATGATTCCTTATAAGCACTACTCACTAAAGGTACCCATTACTAAACAGTCTTTTTATTGTTTAGGATAAATAGAAGCTTCTTGTAATTTTGTTAATTAACACAATAGATTTTTCTGTTAATTATACAGAAATCTTGTCCTGAAATATAAGCAGAAACATAATAGTAATCTTGGATGTGTATAATTCTGGAGTTCCACTTACACATACTCTATACAAATATGTTCAATACATCTTTTTTCATATAGAAATCAGAGTATAGGTGATCATAGATGCTAATACACTAATTATGCACTGTTTTCTTTAAAACTGTGAATGTTTTAACCTAAACCTTCATCTTCACTTAATTATTTATTTTTTTAATCACCTATTTCACATCACTGAATGTGCAGATTTCTTCAGTAAGTGAAGAACAGAAAAGGAAAATCCTAAAAGTACCACTGCCAAATTTAACTGAAGAAGGTGAACAGGAACCAAAATAATTGCAAATGATAAATAGCAAAGAATACAAGTGATAGGAGATATATATATATACATATATATATATAATGTGTCATATAGTCATATATCTCATGGAAAATTGGCAAGTACATGTAAGATAACAGTATAAAAATAAGTACCAAAAATGTGTGCATTTCGGTTCTTTAACATTATAAATAAACAGTGGCCAACAATGAATATATGACCTAGTATTTGTTTCTTGAAAATCTTCACTCCTGTCTAGTGAAGTATCTTCAGTGTTTCTTCACCAGGTGAAAGTGGTATGGCATCAAAGAAGTTTGATTTCTGCTTTGTCACTTACATGTTACAGAGGAACTTGGCCTGAATGTTCTAATGCCCTAAAGTCTCCCTCCCTCTCTTTGACTTTTCTCCCTTTGCTTTCACCTTCTGCCCTGCATATATATGTTGTTTTAATTTTATTTTTTTTAAATATCAACAGTCTCCAGGAATAAACAAATGGATGAACTGAGGCACTCACAGAGCATTTCCAACAGTTGAGCCTCCATCTCTAGAGACTTTGTCCTGTCACTATATGTCAGTCTCAGATGACAATTCTTAGATGAATTTTAGATTTTCACACCTTGATTCTTATATACTGGAATTAATATAGTACCTCAATGCCAGGAAATATTTGTTTGGCCTAGGTGTTATGGTTCAGTAGTCCTAGATCTGATGACAAAGTGTGGTAAAGATGCCAAGGACTGTAAGAATAGTAAAGACAACTACCATCTTTCCAAAAAGAGAGTCTCTCCAGCACTGGGATGAATTGTATTGTCAGTACTAATGCTATATTGATATATAGTCAGTAGTATGGACGTATTATCTCCACTAAGCCTCTTTAATGGGTAGAAAACATTTCAGCTCTTGTCAACCCTGCTCCTTTTTATAAATTCTGAAATTCAGACAAATAAAAAGCATTATGAAAAACTTTATAGTAGCTTTTCATTATTTAGCATGAAAAAGAATTTGCTTGAAATAATCTACTCTCTTCCTAAAATGTTGTATTGTTGGTTTCTTGTTTGTTTGGGTTTTTTTGGTTTTTTTGAGACCAAAGCAAATTTTTATTCTTGCTAGCTATGAAAACCCTGAAACCTCTTTCTAGCCATATTGAAGACAGTATTGTACTGCTGACAATACAGTTGATATTTGTTAGTTTTTGGGAAGTTGATTATATAATGAATTAGGCACAATTGATTTGCTAGGCATCATAACTGAGAATATTTCTCTTAACTGAATTTCAAAGTTTTCATACTGACTATCTGCAGGAGAGTGTGCATGCTACAGTCATCACTATACTTGTCTACTGATTTTAATAGTGTCAGCAGTGACATAAGATATGCTCTGGTCTCCTTAATAGAAGCTGGCCATGTTGAGACTGATGACAATAATAGGTTTTCAAAACCTGCCTGAAGCATATACAAAGCATAACTGTAACACAGGTATGGTAAAATTTAATTAAAAATATATGCATTTGGTTCTCTAGTTCTAGAGGTTTATTACAAAGGACAATCACAGCAAAGACTTCTTAGTTCATCAAGGCTATTATCTGCTAATGATTCAACAAGGTATTGTTCTAAGAAGAAACTCTGTGTTTTAGTGTAAAATTAGTTACCACTTTTAATCATCCCTCTTCCTGTTTTGCTCTCATGAATCTTATTTTCTAGATTATTCTTGTATGTAAAAGGACTTTAACTCCCATACTGTAGGCATAGAAGTCCTTGCATTCATTCATATGGTAGCATTCATTTTCCTAGTGTGTGTCCATATGTAACATTCCAGATGGAAGATAGATTAGACTTGTGAGTCAGCTAGTAACAAACAGAGGTAACTGAGATGTAAATGTCGAAGTCCTATGCTGTCTTACATCCAGTCATGATTTCAGTCACATTAGGTGAAGGACTGAGAAGCTCTGACAGCATCCTCAGAAAGCCAGTTTTTTCTCCACCAGAAGTAAAAACTGAGGCTGAATTCCTTGCAGATATTTTTTGCCCTGTTAAGTGCATGATTTCATGGTTTTAAATTGAAGATACAGCCCTATTTACAAGTTGATTTATTTTTTTTTTTTCATTCACCATTTGATCAGTTTCTTTAGGTTCTGCAAATTTTCCTTGGAGATATTTGTAATGTTTTCCAATGCAGTGTTGGTTGCAAGTTAAATTAATTTACACTTATTTTCCTTTCTGCTATTTGATTTGAATTTTAATATATTTAGCACTAATAAGAGTTTCTGCCTTAAGGAGTTTACAATAAAAATGGGGATACATACAATACGTGATGAAGAATATTTTATTTACTTGCCTCTTGCAGTTATTGTGAAAGCACTTTATTGTAGAATGGGACTTGAGTAGAAGGCAGTTAATAGTTTGGCTTTGTCACAGTTTCTTCCCTATCATGCTAGTCAATGCCTTCAGAAAAATATTGTTGACAATGGCAACGACTACTCGAATTTTACAAAAACTGTGAAACAAATAATACTTAAGGAAGGCTTTTCTTCCTCGTATTTTTTCCATATATCATTTATTTTTCCTCTCCTTAAATTGGTTCTCTGATGAATGAATAGATGTACACAGAGCACTGATCCTTATCTTATTAGCCTTCTGGATCTGATTTTATCTCACTTAGAGACAGAATTTGGCTGCAGCTCAACACTTGCTCCTGTCATGCATGTTACTGGGCATACTAAGAGCTATTTTGTCACTGTAATGGATTGCTGGACTGGGGACCAGCTCATCTCTATTCAGTAAAGTGCTGAGAAATGTGCATACTTTTAGGAAAGTGTCCAAACTGTTAACCTTAGTATTCATTTCAGGGATGAGTGTGTTCTGATTTGCCTTCTTTAACTTTGTGGCCTGTTTGTTTCTTAAATACTGATGAATATTTCTACCTTTGCAAGTCTATTTCTGGGAACTGTTTCCTTCTATGGCAATGAGCTGTGGCCACTTACTCTTACAGCAGAATTGTTTTTGAAGGGCTTAAAATGCTGATGAGAAGATTCCTCACTTTCCAGATGTTGTTTTGTTTTGTTTCATTATGTTTTACCTGGACTCAGACAATCTATGCTAAACCTAATCTATATGTAGTTTAAACATGTAAGCACATTTATCATTGCAGATCAGAAAGACTTATGTATAGATTGCACTAACACTTTCACTTTGTTCTTTCACTTATGGAGCACATTTTGATGTACTTATCAAGGCTTGCAAAGTGAGAATTTTGAAATTACATGTATGCAGATATGTGAACAGAAAATTTAAGACTGAAAAAAATGTATCAGAGGGGAGACTACTATGGTTGGTGTTGATCCACCTGAATGGCATTTGTTTCTGCTGATAATCACAAAAATACGCTTAAAATAGGTTAGATCTATGCAATCTATACTGAGAAGATACTCCTGTTCATTTTATGTAGAAATCAGACTGTAGAGACATAGTACCTAAAGGCCTACAGACATTCTTATTCACTTGCACTTAAAGTTTGCTACTCATGGTGTTTGAGACCCTTCTCAGCGTAAAGTCAGATAATTTTTTTTTATTATTTATTTTTTTTTTTTTTTTTTAAACAGTGATTGGTTTTCATGCTTGGCAGTTTTCTTTGTCCATTCCTTTGATGGTTCACTGGTGTGTGATAAGTAGAAAACTGTAATATTTTTGAAGCTTACATTTTCAGAAGCATTAGCTCAGAGGCCATGTGTGGATCAGCTAGACAGGTTCAACAGCATAAGCAGAAATCAGTATGAGTGGTGCTGCACACCCATTTTCTTTGTGGGAAAAACCGGCCACTGAATCATCCTTGTCAGACAATTTGAGAAGCTCTAGTTGCACAGTTGGGCTCTTTTCTTGGACTTACAGTTGTGAGACTTACTTTGTGTCCAGCTGTCAGAATATTTTATGGATCATGCTTGTAATTTTTCACTTGTCTGAGTTTTCTTCTATTTAACCCTCAGTTCAGTGATGAGGGCTGCAATCCTTTTCTGGCTGGCAGTGAACGTGAGCAGAAAATGCTTGTTTCAAGTGAAAATGTTTGAAAGAAATTTTATTAAGTTGAAACACGTTTGTAGGTGTTCAGTTTTTGCTGCCTTTTTGTTAGTTTGGTTTGTTTCCATTTTGTGTTGTGTTTCTGGTTTTGTTTCCTTTGTCGTTGTTTTATGTTTTTTATGTTTGCTTTCTGAAGTCCCCTAGTATGAAACTACAGTGTTGTTTCCCACTCTGGCTCAGTAACCATCATCTGGGGTTCTTTCTCTGGTTTTGACCAGAAAACCTGCCATAGAGTTTAGAAGCTTTCCTGCTGGCAAAGTATTAAAGCATATTTTATATTCTCACAAAAGGTTTTGATTTGGAAAGATTAAGAACTTGAAATTAACAAATACTGATTTTTAAAACCTGTGATTATATCCAATGAGGGGCATTCATCTCATGCATGAGAACCATGCAAGATTGCATACATTCCAAATCTTTCCTAGACTTTCTGTACTTCCAGAGCTGGGTCTGGTGAGTGATGCAGGATTCATCTTATTTGTAAACTGTTCTCACATTCATTTTATTTCCATGAATGTGTAACAGATGTCACTGAAACAGGGAGTTTCACCAACGTTGTGTGGTTTCCCAGCATGAGCCACCACAATCAGTGTTGTATACAAGGAGGAAAATAAGTCTTAATTAGTCACTCTCCAGCCCTTTACGTTTGCCTAATTATATATTAAATATAAGTCGGTAGATAAAACTACATTATTACAGCATACCAATTGGTACAGCGCTGCTTATAGTTCAAAGTTCCAAACTTCAAGTGCCATGGTCTTGTTGCTCTTTTCAGCAAGAAGGCTGCTAATCAAGAGATCTAATGAATAACATCTGACAGCATCACATTCACATGCATACCATTAATTCCTGAAGTGTTTCATTAATGTTCCAAGTCTGGTTTGCTTTCTTCTCTTCGCAGCAAAGAATGGAGCGGGAAGGGCTCACTAACAGGCCTCCTTTGTAAGAACTTACTGCTGAAATTTTGAAAGAATAAACTGAAGCATCACAAAAAGCTGCAGTTCAAGTTCAGTGATGTGTTAGAACAGTGGAATGAAATCCACTTTCAAAAACATTGGTGTTATGGCTGTGGGACTTTCATATTTTGGCAAAGTATTTCAACACTAAAATGGGACTCGGTTCAGCAGAACTGGTGATGAAGAAAGATAATGGACTTTTAAGGGGCTAAAAGAGTAATAAAAACCAGGTCAGCATTATTGAAAAATAGTTGCTTAAAAACAGAAGAAAAAAAAATTAAAATAAAATACATCAAAATCAACTTCAGTTTAAGTTACCAGGGATATTCATTTACACACTTGAATGTGTAATATTTTTAACATATTTTTCCTCTTAGAAACTTGTAGTACTTTAACATGTAGACAAGGATGTTTACAGTTGCCTTTGAAATATCTGTATTCGGCAGCATCAAAGACAAAATAGTGAACTGCACTGCCTTCTTGTTTCTTCTTGACAGATCTCCCTTCTTTACAATTCTTCTATTGTTTTTGTGGATACGCTGTCGTCTTTCAGTCTTTTTCCTGTGGCTGGAAAGAGCAGTAGTTACAGTTGCCCTTTTAAATCAAGGTGAAGAATAGCAAGGGGAAAAGCGTAATGGGAGAAAGATGCAGGAAACAGATGGAAAGATAAAGTAAGGTTGGCATAATTGTTGAAACAGGCAGACAAGACAAACCTAGCTAGCCCAGTGCAAGCCTAAACATACTGAAAGGCAGCTTGTAATTGCGTTGCCCAAAACCTGTGGTAGACTTTATTTGTCTTCATTCCCCAGGAATTTGGTCCATTAATTGTAGGTCCCAAGCCACCTACTGACTGGAATGGAATGTATTCCTAGAGGTGAAGTGGTCCCTTTTATTGTTCTGTTTCTCTGCTTCAACAACTTTGCTTTCCCTTTTCCTCAGCTCTTCTGTTTCTCATTTCCATAATTTATTAGTTTTCTCTCTACAACTTTGTTTTTTTTCTGTTTAGATATTTTCTGCCTCCACTGCACTTCTGATTTAGATTTCCCCTCCTTTCTTGGCTTATTTCTTTTTCCATCCTCTACTGCCCTCTCTGATGACTGTCTCTTTTGCTCCGCTCTGTATTTGCTGTTCTTTCCTCTGCTCCTGATTTTTTTGATCCACTGCCATGCTGCCTTGCCTGTCATCTTTGTCATTTTTTTTCTTTCTTTTTTTTTTCTTTTTTCCCCCTCAATTTCCTTTCTTCCTTACATCTGGTGGTATTAAGATGGTCTATATCTTAATTTGTTTTCAGACCACTAAGATCAAGGTAAAATATTCAGACCACTGAAATTATATGCGAGTTGGAATTAAAGGAAGACTTTTTCTACATTTCTCTTCATTTTACTCTCTGAGGGTAAGGTTGGGGATCAAAAACCTCTTTAATATCAGAAGTGGTTTTCTTTCTTTCAAAGTGAGTTGTAGCAGTTGATAATTCCTTACTAAGTGGCCAAATGTGCTTCTAATAAATTTTTAATTGACCTCAAGCTACATACATTTTAGATACTTTCTTTGCACGTGTTACGTTAATGTTTTAAAATCAGCAATGAAGTTGGGGACCACCAGTGTATGTGAATTTTGCAAAACAAATCCCTAAAAAAGAGGCAAGAAAAAGAGTAAGCAGTATCTCTGAAGACAAGATTTTGAGAGTTTTAGAGACAAATGTTTAGTGAAAATCCTCCCCAGATAGGAAAAAGGGAGGCAAGCCAACAAGAAGACAAGATAGACACAGACTTTATTTCAAATCTCACAGGAGCTCCATCCATAGAAAAGAAAACAAGCGTGCCGAGAGCTTTAGTCTCCAACACCAGTGGCTTTTTGTTCATTTGACTGTAGGAGGTCTCAGTGACATGACTTCCCAATTATGTTATGAAACTTTTTCTTCTTCTATGGTGCTGTGCCTCTGCTGAGGAAAGCAGCATGTTTAGGATGTAAAAAACAAGCTGTCAGCTTACACTGCTCAGTTGTCTTCTGCCTTAAAAGGAATATAAAAATTGTAGTTTATTCAGAAATCTTATTTTTCTTCTCCATCATAGGTTTAACTCCTTCAAAGTCTTGATATGCTCAAAGTAGCAATTTTTAGAAAATCTTCATTTCTTTCAGTCTAGTAGTGGAATAATCTTAACACACTCCCATGTAATGCTTTTTTTCCATACCTATCAAAGAGTCTTAAAGGCAGAGTCAGTATCTTTATAAACATTTTACTGTCAAACTCAGGCTTACAATGACAAAGGTTTAAATATTGTATTACACTTTTCTGCTTTCCTCCGTAAAGCAGAGTTGAAATCTTAGCCTATCTGAAGTCAGTGGCAAAAAGCCCCATTAACCTGCAGTGGGGCTACAGTTCCACCCTCAGTGCCTGTCATCTATTTTACTTCCACAGTTCTTAATACCTTGGAAAATTGAATTCGCTGAAGCAACATCCACTTCAGGCCAAGCTCCAGAGAATTCTAGCTGAAATTCAGCCTTCAGAGATCTGGATGGATCATAAGCTCCTGCCTTCTGGCAAGGAACCCTTAAACTGCCTCCCCTCCCCACCCCCCCCCCCACCCCACCCCACCCCAGCCTTATTTTTTTACTTTTACTGTAAACTTTCAAAAAAAAAAAAAGAAAGAAAGAAAGAAAGAAAAAAAAAGAAAGGAAAAGGAAAAGAAAAAGAAAAAGAAAAAGAAAAAGAAAAAGAAAAAGAAAAAGAAAAAGAAAAAGAAAAAGAAAAAGAAAAAGAAAAAGAAAAAGAAAAAGAAAAAGAAAAAGAAAAAGAAAAAGAAAAAGAAAAAGAGGAAAAGGAAGAGGAAAAGAAAAAAAGAAAAAGAAAAAGGAAAAGAAAAAGAAAAAGGAAAAGAAAAAGAAAAAGGAAAAGAAAAAGAAAAAGAAAAAGAAAAAGAAAAAGAAAAAGAAAAAGAAAAAGAAAAAGAAAAAGAAAAAGAAAAAGAAAAAGAAAAAGAAAAAGAAAAACAAAGCAAAAGAAAAAGAAAAAGAAAAGGAAAAAAAGAAAAAGAAAAAGAAAAACAAAGAAAAGGAAAAGAAAAAGAAAAAGAAAGGAAAAAGAAAGGAAAAAGAAAGGGAGGAAGGGAGGAAGGAAGTGCAATGAAAATTTCATTTGTGCAATGAAAATGAAGGCTTGATGGCCAACCCTGCACATCTTAATATTTTAATTACTACTGAGGCTGGACCAGCCAAATGGACAAAACACAGAATTTCTTACCTCTCTTTTGTCATAATTTGATATCCTAGCCCTTTCATGATTTCCCCAGCTTAAAGCTTTTTAGGACTCAAAAGGAGTGGCTGTAATGGCCCTTACAACTAATCAGAACTCAGAGACGTGCACTTCCCTGACTTTCCCAATTGTTTGCAGCGTGTTACATTGATCTTCTGTGTATTCTTTGTATACGTAGAAATCTGGATAGCAAATATCAGCACGTGGCTCCAGAGTGCACACAATTTTCTTGTAGCCAACCTAAACCCTTCTAAATGTAATGCAGTAAATGCTACACTTTTACTGTGTTCTTAGCCTTCTGAATCTAATTTACCTAATCTATCTTAATCAGATCCTCCCAGATAGTTATTTTTTTGTCTAATGGCTGCTTAGAGAATGCTTCTGAATGACTTTTTTATTTAAAAATTGCACATTGAGTTAAAGTGAAACCCCAGCCTAACTCCGAGAAATTTTATTTGACCTCTGAATTCAGGGAGCACAGAGGTTTGCTGCCTATGTAAAAGTACAGCACAGGCTCCGATTTTCTTTCATTTTCACAAATTTCTACAGTAGTGAGCTTGAATCAAAGTCACATAGATTTATTCTTCAATTGTCCAGACAATTTGGATGGATAACTGTTCAAAGCATCAAACTAATAACAGGCATAGTACATGCTTTTTAATTTTAAGGACAAAAGAGTTCAGTCTTTGACTATAGACTGTAGAATTGTGTTCATCTAGCCTAACCCCTTGACTTTATCAAAATTTGTACATATTGCCTAGCACCTTGATTAAGATTCACTTGAAAGACAGTTTTATCACAATTAAATGTATTGGGTCTCATTGTGCAAGTTCTGCACAATGGCATCCTATCATTATCCAGTCACAACCAAAACAGAAATACAAGTATTAATCAAGAAAGGGAATCCGGCCAAAATATCATACCCTCCTAGGGCACACATTTGGGACAGTCAGAATAGCAAGATTTTGTCATACTCAGTGGTCAAGTTAGAAAAGTAACAGAGGTTTTGTGAAGGAAAGTACATAGCCAAAAGAAACTGGTATGGAGAATTGACAAAAGAAGAGGGGTAGGAAGAGGAGCCCTTCTGCGGCTTCTGACTCTCAGTTTAAACTTGTGAGGATATCACTTCTCATCATAAGGGTTCAAAGGGTTAATAGAAAGAGGGATTTTCATTGCATTGTGCACAGTACCTATGATAGCCTCAGTTTAAACTTTAAAGGACAGGTGAAAAGAGAGAGAAAGCTGAATGGCTGCCTTATATATTGGAGAAATTGTTCATTCGTGTGAAATGCTGACCTCTGTCATCCTGCCAAGCTGACTGAGCCCTAGGGTGAGCGGCTGCTTGAGTGCTGGTTGCAAAAGTTAACGCTGCCTGGGGAGTATTTTAAAAAGGACAATGTCAAGGTTGGTGTACCCAAAATCTGACCTATCTTTTTTTGTTGTTTTTCCCCCTCTTACACCTATTTGAAAAGTTCATGTCTTTTTTTTTTTTTTTTTTTTTTTTTTTTTAAATACCTCTTCCTCTGAAACAAAATGTTTCAATTGCTATTGAGGAGGAGAAGCTTTGAAAATTCAGTGTGGCAATGAGGGAGGAAGAAAAAAATGTCGAAATAAAACACGTGGGGACTGACATTGAATGAGGTGATAATGAAGAACAGAGAAATCAGTTTGAAATGTGTAGGAGATCAGTGAAAAAGAGCCAGGATTACTTTTGCTAATGAAATAATCAGTGCAGGTCCAGATTTAATTTAATAGGAAATTAAGTTAAAAACTCTATTTATTTTTGTTCTGGCAGGCTTTGTATTTTGCATGTATGTGCTAATTCTTACTTGGTAATATTAATTAAATACTTTTCCTGTCATAACTGAAATATGCCCTTCCCTCTAATTTACGTATTTCCTTTACTTGATGGCCTAATTAAAAACACATTATGTCAACACTGCTTTCTTCAACACAGTATCCCAAGATCCTCACTGTTATTATATTCTCTGTGCTGCTTGCTGTAAAATCTTTCACAGAAATACTGTACCTATTCAAATAGTTTCTAGTTTAACTCGGTAATAACGGAACCAGGTAAATGTGCAGTTGATAAAAGTAAAAGACAAGAGGAATTAATAGAATCAAAATAAAACTTTTCTTAGATATGATCTTTCTCAGGGACAAAAAGCTTAAAATCTGAGCATCACAGGTTACCACTTTATCCTACAAAATTTCCGAGAGCCCTGAAATAAATGATCATCATGTAGTACATTACATGATCACCAGAGGGCGACTCTATTAGATGTACACGTTCACTTTCAACTCCACCTTTCCGAGCTTGTGTGAGTCTATCCTGTTTTTAAAAGTTTTTCAACGAACGGCAAAGTTCATTTCTGATTTCCCTCTCAGTTTTGAAAAACACGCAGCTACTAAGAAACCCTTCTTACCCATCTTACCATCTCTATATGCTGGATATGCTTTTTTGAATCCTGGAAAGTAGATCACTTTGCCCGATGGTTTGAGACAGGGCAGCACTAGTGCATGAGTAGAGAGACCTTGCAATTGCTGGCCCAGCTTCAGTGGTACAGTAGTGGTCTCAGAGAACATAGAGACTAAGAGGTATAGGTTCTTTCAACCCTTCCCAACCCCAAAGCCTCACAGTTCAGCCTATACCTGGGGAAAATATCCCTTTGGCAGAGTGTTTGAAGGATACACCAAATACCAGTTCTTGATAAAAAAGACATCAATTTATCTACCCTTGCCTCCTCCAGCCTGTACTTTTTCCCAGACAAACTTTTATAATAATTTCTAAACTTTATTTGTCTATGTAGCTAAGATTTCACACCTTCTCTGAAGCAATGTCCCAGGCAGCAGTAAAGAAGCTGTCTTGGTTAAAAGACACTCTACCTCCTGCCAACAAGGCTATTTAGTGTTTATCTCTATTACATCCATCTGTAGCTAATTGTATAGTTATGGTAATAGTGCCCTCCAGAGGAATTTTGAAGGAATTATAATACTCTGAGATAATACAAAAGACGTTTTAAAATTGAATGCCACAGGAAAATGGAATAATATTAAAATGATAAAATACTTGAACCTCAGGGGAAAAAAAATCTCAATATCAAAGCTCTTTCTATTTTGCATGTACATTTACATCTAAGAAAACCATATCCTGCTTACAATAGGCTTCTTCATATCCTGATAGCAAACATGATTCAAACTCCATTTGAATCAAGGATATAAAAGTAGATCAACCAAGCGAGGAATGAGATTTTTCCTAGTTTGCAGCAGTGAAGGATATGTACAATGTATTAGGAGTGGGCTCCAGCCCTGGTCTAGACTGTTTGGATTATTTTTCTAGACTTGCTGCTGTGATGTAGGTATGGAAAGGTCAAGAGAAAAAGTCAAAAGTGTTGTTCACTGTTGATGTTCAAGGGGCTTTATGGATGAGGTTTATTTTAATACCAAGATAAACCTTGCATATGTTCTCAAATTCCAGTATCAAGCTCTTTTCCTGGCTAATTGTAACATGCTGATGATAGGCCTCCAAGGAAGGGTATGTTATTTGGTACAAGATTGTACCTTCTTTTTGAATATGTTCTGGAGGCCTGCAATGCAGCCTTCTGAGATGATACGTCAGCACCTGACCATCAGAATTACTCAGATTTCCTAGTTTTTCTTTTTAACCTCCCAAACTATGGAGATGACTTGCTCTGCTTTACATTCTGAGACTCTCTCTTCCTCCAAAAAACACCCAGGCCTTAACGAAAAGCCCAATGACAATGAGTTCTGTATTCATTTGCTTTCAGGCACACCCCAGGCTCATGTTTGGTCTGAACACTACAGGTTTCCAGTCAGGTGTCCCAGCTCAAAGCTTTTCATCAGGACAGCTCCCACACTGACTCCACCAGAACTGGAATGACTGGTCTGGTGTTCCCATGCTTGGGACCAGACTGATCTGGAAAAGACAGTTCTTTCTTGGGAAAAAGAGGAGACTTACGTTGCTTGTGACACATCACTTTGGAACAGGGTCACCACCCTCAGCATAAAATTTATTCTAAACAGATGTTTCTGAACACTAAAGAGAGTGAAGTGAACTAGGTCCAGCCTGGTGAGCCAGGGCTGGCTCAACACTTAGGGCAGGGGATATACATAGTGCCTCCTGGTTTTTCACTTTCCTTCACAACTGTAGTGGAACGTATGCCCCTCCTTGAATGCTTTCATGTCATCAGGGATTTAGCTGTAGGATGGTGGTGCATGGTGCTACGTGTTTCTTTTGTACTAGTTTGTTTTCCACCCCCCTCCACGCCCTGCCTTGACTGAGTTGCTCAAGATAGTGCTGTGTGGGGCACAAATCTAAGCTAAGGCTAGAGGAGTGGGGTGAGTGTCTTTGGTGCTATCAAGTGCATTGCAAGTTTATAGCTGCAGAATTGCTGCAGTGTAAATTTAGCACCCAGCCCCAGTGGTCACAACTGACCTGCTCAATTATACAGGTCCCCTGCTTCATAAATACAGAAGTGTCATTAGCAGAAGTAAGAACAGGCTAGCACAGGACCTGGCATAGAAGACAGCAGCTGCTTTGTAAAATAATCTGCCTAGGTAGCATTGATGAGGAAGGTACTTTGCTGTGATAGATGAAAGAAGCTGGATTATCTGCGCTGAGAGCATCTCCATGCCAGCCACTAATTTAAGGGCCTCCCCAGTTGTGGTGGAGGGCTGCTGTGAGCTTAATTTCACATAGCAGTTTGCCAAAATATGTATTATTGCAGGTAAGCAGAACTTTTGCATTATTTATGCAGAAACTCAAGTAAATTATTGTTGGTTTCCATGCTGCAGGTAGAGTTTTAATGAAAACAATAATGAATGCTTTGTTGGCATGCATAGGCAACCTAAGTATGCAGCCAAATTAGCTATCTAAGCAGATGCTTTATATCTTGAATTGCATATAAGGAATGCTGTTCAGTTGGTTTAAAAACTATATATATGGCCTCTGACAATTTTTTTGTGAAAACCATATGTTTGGTTTGTGGGTTTGCTTTTTTTTCAAAGCAAGCATTTCAGTCATACTGTGAGCAATTATGAAAGTAAAATTAAAAGAGAAAGAAAAATGCAAGAAGCTACCCCTGTGCAAGAAGTCTAATGAAAATTCAGAAATACCATGTTATTTAAGATGCATATTGTAGTACTGCAATTTGTGCACTGTTGCTAACAGAGATACGTGGACCCTCCAGTAGGAAACTGGAGATCTAGTCGCAAAGGACATGGAGAAAACTGAGGTACTCAGTGACTTCTTTGTCACAGTTTTTACTGGTGAGGTCTTTGACTGCACCACCCAAGATGCAGAAAGCCAAGGAAAGAACTGGGAGAAGGAAGATCTGTCCACTATGAGTGAAGATCAGTTTCAAGACCATCTAAAGAACCTGAGGGCATGCAAGTCCATAGTACCTTATGAGATCCAACCATGGGTTCTGAGGGAACTGGTGGATGAAGTTGCCAAGCCGCTGTCCATCATGTTTGAAAGGTCATGGCAGTCTGTTGAAGTTTCCACTGATCGGAAAAGGTGAAACATAAGGGGAAACATTTTCAAGAAAGGCAAAGAAGATCCAGGGAACTACAGGCTAGTCAGCCTCTGTGCCTGGCAAGATAATGAAGCAGATCCTCCTGAGGGCCTTACTAATGCACATGGAATATAAAGATGAGGTGAATGGTGGTAACCAACATGGCTTGACCAAGGGCAAATTGTGGATAAAGGAAGAGCAACTGACTTCATCTCCCTAGGCTTGTGCAAAGTTTTTGACATGCATGACATTCTGGTTGCCAAATTATAGACAAATGAATCTGATGAATACATCACTCACTGGATAAGGAATTGGCAGGATGGTAACATTCAGAGAGTTGTGGTTAATGGCTCAATGTCGAAGTGGAGATCAGTGTTGAGTGGTGCCCCTCAGGGATCAGTGCTGGGACCAGTGTTACTTAACATCTTTGTTGGTGACATAGACAGTGAGATTGAGTACACCCTCAGCAAGCTTGCAGATGATACCAACTTTTGTGGTACAGTTGACATGCTAGAGGGAAGGGTTGACATCCAGAGACCTGGACAGGCTTGAGAGGTGGACCCATGCCAACCTCATGAAGTTCAACAAGGCGAAGTATAAAGTCCTACACCTGGGTTTGGGCTATTCCAAGCACAGATACAGGCTGGGCAGAGAATGGCTTGAGAGCAGCCCTGAGGAGAATGATTTGGGGGTGTCAACTGATGAAAGACTCAATGTGAGCTGGCAGCATGTGCTTGCAGCCTAGAAGGCCAACTGTATCCTGGGTTGCATCAAATGAAATGTGACCAGCAGGAGACTGGAGAATAAAAGGCTCTGGGGGATCTTACA